>NW_009649926.1:125671-140416 GCF_000708025.1 Charadrius vociferus
GTGGGCGTGTGGGGACATGCGTGGAACATGCGTGTGCGTGGGGACACGTGTGTGGGCGTGGGGACACGTGTGTGCACGGCAGGGACCTTCCTGGAGCACGTGTGTGGGTGTGGGGACACGCGTGGGCGTGTGGGGACATGCGTGGAACACGCGTGTGGGCGTGGGGACACGTGTGTGTGTGTGGGGACGTGTGTGTGTGTGTGGGGACGCGTGTGTGCAATGCAGGGACGGGCCTGGGGCACATATGTGGGCGTGAGGACACGCATGGGAGTGGGGACATGCATGCAGCACGTGTGTGGGCATGGGGACACGTGTGTGCGTGCGGAGACACACGTGTGGAGTGCATGGACACGCGTGGAGCACACGTGTGCAATGCAGGGACATGCATGGAGCACATGTGTGGACGTGGGGATACACCTGTGAGTGTGGAGACATGCGTGTGCAGTACAGATTAATGCCTTGACCATGTGTGTGGGCTTTGGGACACGTGTGTGCAATGCAGGGACATGCCTGGTGCACGTGTGTGTGCATAGGGACACGCATGTACATTTGGGGACATGCGTGTGCAATGCAGGGACGTACGTGGAGCACATGTGTGGGCATAGAGACACACATGTGCGTGCAGGGACACGTGTGCAATGCAAGCATCTGCGTAGAGCACGTGTGTGCGCATGGGGATGCATGTGTGGATGTGGGGAGTGCATGTGCAATGAAGGCACATGCCTGAAGCACCTATGTGCACATTGGGACATGTGTGCATGTAGGGACACACACGTGCAATGCAGGGATGTGCCCGGTGCATGTGTGTGTGCATAGGGACACGCGTGTACACATGGGGGCATGTGTGCATGGCAGGGACGTGCCTGGAGCACGTGTGTGGGCATGGGGATGTGTGTGGTTGTGGGGACATGCATGTGCAATGCCGGGATGTACATGAAACGTGTGCATGGGGACATGTGTGTGCATGTGGGGACACAGATGTGCAGTGCAGGCAAGTGCCTGGAGCATATGTGTGGGCATGGGAACACGCACGTGTGTGTGTGATACACATGTGCAATGTAAGGACAGGCCTGGAACACGTGTGGGCGTGGGGACGGATGTGTGCAATGCAGAGATGTGCTTGGAGCACGCATGGGCACATGGGAACACGCATATGCATGTGGGAACGCATGTGTGCAGTGCAGGGACATACCTGGAGCAGGTGTGTGGGCATGGGGACATGCGTGTGGGGACACATGTGTGTGCAACACAGGGATGTATCTGGAGCATGTGTGCAGGTGAGGACGTGTGGGTGTGGGGATGCGTGTGTACAACAGAGACGTGTCTGGAGCATGTGTGCACAGGGGAACATGTGTGTGCATGCGGGGACACGTGTGCAATGCAGGCATGTTCCTGGAGTATGTGTGTGGGCATGGGGACACGTGTGTACAGCAGGGATGTGCCTGGAGCACATGGGTGGGTGTGGGGACGCACACGTGCATGTGGGTACATACATGTGCAATGCAGGGACGTATCTGGAGCACATGTGTGGGCATGAAGACGTGTGTGCATGTGGGGACACTTCTGCAATACAGGTACATGCCTGGAACATGCATGTGGACGTGTGCATGTGTGTGGACATGTGTGTGTATGGGGACATATGTGTGCAATGCAGGGACATGCCTGAAGCATGTATGGGGACGTGTGTGGGGCCACACACGTGTGTATGGCAAAACACGTGTGCAACACAGGGGCATGCCTGCACTATGTGTGTACATAGCGACACGTGTGTGGGGACAGACGTGTGCAATGTACGGACACTCCTGGAGCATGTGTGGGTGTGGGGACATGCGTGTTCACGGCAGGGACATGCCTGGAGCATGTGTGTGCAGTGAGAGGGCCCCCACGGAGCAAGGCCAAGGCCGGCTGAAGGTGCTGCTCCGGGGACACCAGGCTGCTCCTGTCCTTAGCTGACGTGGGGACACACACACACACACACGGAGGGGGAGAACACGCTGAACGGATCCCGGGAATGACCCCGAGAGAGATGGAGTTCAATCATGAAATCACCAAAGGGTTTGGACGGGATGGGACCGTTAAAGGGCCATCTCATCCAACACCCCTGCCACCGGCAGGGACATCTTCAAGTGGATCAGGTGGCTCAGAGACCGGTCCAACCTGGCCTGGGATGTGTCAAGGGACAGAGCTGCCACCACCTCTCTGGGCAACCTGGGCCAGTGTTTCGCCACCCTCAGCATGGAAGGGAGGTGCATAACCCCGCTGCATCCAGCCCTGCGACCCGAAGGGTTCGTGTTGTTGGTCACCACCCTGCTTGATAGGACGAGGGGGAATGGCTTCAAACTGGAGAGGGGAGATTTAGATGAGATATCAGGAAGAAATTTTTCACTCTGAGGGTGGTGAGCCCCTGGCACAGGTTGCCCTGAGAAGCTGTGGCTGCCCCATCCCTGGAGGTGTTCAAGGCCAGGTTGGACAGAGCTTGGAGCAACCTGGGCTGGTGGGAGGCTGTGCTGCCCAGGGCTGGGGGGTGGAACGAGATGGTCTTTACGGTCCCTACCAACCTAAAACAGTCTATGAGTCTATGATTCTAACCAAACTGGTCCTATGGTGATCACTACTGGGAAGCTCTGAGATGTTCGTACCACCCAACCCTATGTCCACCTTCCAATGTGGCAATGCAAGAAGGCCTCAAGATAAACCAGTAACAGAGACAATCACCATCAGCCCTTAGGCAAACATCTTCAAAGAGCTCAAATAGAATCATAGAATGGTTTGAGTTGGAAGGGACTGTAAAGATCATCTCATTCCACTCCCCCTGCCCTGGGCAAGGATACCTCCCACCAGCCCAGGTTGCTCCAAGCCCCGTCCAACTTGGCCTTGAACACCTCCAGGGACGTGGCAGCCACAGCTTCTCGGGGCAACCTGCCCCAGGGGATCACCACCAGCCTCGCCCATGTTTTGAAAGGGCTGTGAGTGATTGAAAGGTCCCACGGATGATGCAGCCCTTTGACTTGGGTTTGGCAAGAGGCAAAGCAGACAAGGAGATACAAAGCCACTTGGAGCTGCACCAAGAAAAGAAATGCAGGAGCTGGTTGAAAAGCCGTATTTAAAAAAAAAAATTAAATTAAAAAAAGCCACACTGTATTTCAAAAAATAAAAATAAAAATAAAAAAAAGACAAATGAAGGTTACAAATAACTACAGTTGCAGGAGGTGAAGGAGGTCCTTGGAGGTGCCCAGTGCAATCAACCCACATGTCTCCATGTCTCCCCAGGTTGCTTGGACCTTCTCATGCTGCAACGCAATCTGCTGCCTGGTTGGGCCGCAAATCCAGGAAGGATTTGGTTTGGGGCAACTGGTGGAGGTTAAAGGCATGATGACATGGTCACATGGACCTCTGAGGCACATCCCAATGGAGGACCATTGCGCTAACCAGTCTGGACGGCCGCACCTATTAGGTACCTAAAAGTTGCCAGATTCCCTTTATGTTCAATCGGGAAGGGCAGGGAATCGCGTCCCCAAGGCATCTGATATTCCTCATAATTCCATCTGGACATCTTGCTGCTCCCCATCACCTATGAGCAGCACCAGGTGCCTCCAGAGAATCATAGAGTGGTTTAGGTTGGAAGGGACTTTGAAGATCATACAGTTCCAACTCCCCTGCCCTGGGCAGGGACACCTCCCACCAGCCCAGGTTGCTCCAAGCCCCGTCCAACCTGGCCTTGAACACCTCCAGGGATGGGACCTCCACAACTTCCCTGGGCAGTATGTTCCGGTGTCTCACCACCCTCACAGTAAAGAATGTCTTCCTTATATCTGTTCTAAATCTCCCCTCTTCCAGTTTGAAGCCATTCCCCCTTGTCCTATCGCTACACGCCCTTGTAAAATGTCCCGCTCCAGATCTCCTGTAGGCCCCCTTTAGGTACTGGAAGGCTGCTATAAGGTCTCCCTGGAGCCTTCTCTTCTCCACGCTGAACACCCCCAACTCTCTCTGCCTTTCCTCACAGGAGAGGTGCTCCAGCCCTCTGATCATCTCAGTGGCCTCCTCCATCCTTGCTCCAGCAGGTCCATGTCCTTCTTATGCTGGTGGCCCCAGAGCTGGAGGCAGCACTGCAGGGGGGTCTCCCCTGAGTGGAGCAGGGGGGCACAGTCCCCTCCATCGCCCTGCTAGCCACGCTGCTGGGGATGCGCCCAGGTTGCCGGTGGCTTTCTGGGCTGCCAGTGCACGTTGCCGGCTCATGTTGAGCGTCTTATCCACCAACACCCTAAACCTCTTCTCAGCGCTGCTCTCCAGCCATTCTCCACCCAGCTTGGATTTGTGCTTGGGATTGCCCCAACCCATGTGCAGGACCTTGCACTTGGCCATGTTGAACTTCTCACAGGCCCACCTCTCCAGCCTGTCCAGGTCCCTCTGGGTGACATCCCTTCTCTCCAGCATGTCTACCTCGACACACAGCTTGGTGTCATTGGCAAACGTGCTGAGGGTGCACTCCATCCCAACATCCATGTCACCAACAAAGATGTTGAACAGCCCCGGACCCATCACCGACCTCTGAGGAAAACCACTGGTGGAGAAGACCTAAAACTTGATTAATCCTGAAACGAACCACCTTTTGCCTTTTCTCTTTTTGACTAACCGCTCCGTGCTTACTCAGGGTGTCCAACCAGCGCGTCCCATCCAGGTGAGGTCTGAAAAAACACCGTCTCAAAACGAATATTGATATTTTTGCTGCTTTATTTATTTATTTCTAATTTTCCACTCAACTGGGGCCAACGTCCTGTTGGAGCTGCGGCAGCGGTGGAATCACCTGGACTCCTGGAAAGCGCGAGGTGTTTGACTACTGTTCCACTTTAGCACAAATGGGTTTTCTTTCATGAGAATTCACTTCTCCACTACTGCTTTAATTAATTTTGAAGTGGTAACTTTAATTAATTAACTCATTTTAATTCATTCTAAATTGTTGTGGATTCCGGTTTGGGTAAGTTTGGGGATTTCTTTTTGAAACCTTAGTGCTGAAGAAATTGATTTATTCTATTCATACCTCATCGCTATGTTTTAAAAGGCTCTCATGCATTTATTCATCCTTCGCTTTTAAATATTGTTTAATTGCTATTAATTCTGACGTGGCAAGTTTGATTCGGAGTTGCTGCATGTTAATATTTTTAATACTTGACAATCTTTAAAATCACAGGCTTTTTCTTAAAGTTTAACTTGAATGCTCTAGCTGCATCTTAGAATCCCTTTTTTGCTTTTTTTTTAATTTATTTTTTCCCCAGTAGCATGGATGGTTTTTCTTAATCACAAAATTTAAAAATATCTGAAGCTTAATATATTAATTTCTGGGTTTCTCTATATCTTATTTAACCTATTGTTGCTTATAATGTTTTAACACCTTTTAATACCATAAAATATGTATTTTTTTACTAAAATTTTTAAAATTTTTAATTTTTTTTTTTGCCATTTTTTAACTAACAATTCATCCACACAGAGGTGTTTACAAACATACTTGTTATCTAATTGTTAATACTTATTTAGGCTAGTATACTTAATTTTTGGAGGGAGGCAAGCCTACAGTTATCTATTAACTGTTGATTATAAAACACCAGATAGATTTATTTTAGGTCCATTCCAAAAAATCTAGATACCTGCTCGGATTGCAAGGAAAAACAAAAATTGGTAATAATTTGAAGTTTTCTCTGTAGTTTTTAGTTTTGCTTTACTTATTTCTTAACTCAAAACAGGGACAGTGATGGGTTAATGCAATTTCCCACTTCTACTGTTAACCCACTGCCCGGGGGTGGGTTAACATTCCTCTTTGAAGTGTTTAAACATTTCTTAATCCCATTTTTTTCTCCTGTTTGCTTGGAAAACAAAGCAGGAGTGGAAGGGAAATGGCTGCTTTCATTGTTTGCTTTTAAAAAAAACACGTCCTCTTCCCTGGGAGCCAATATTTATGACTTCTCAAACACTCTGTGTTTGGGTTCCTTTTTCAGGCTACTTTTATCAGAATTTTACATATAGTTTTCAGCGTAGCAGTCCTTTTGCACGACAGCGGAATACTTGCCACGTTCCCAGGGGAACGTGTAGAAAATGCTTTTAATTTCGCAGATGACTGCGTGGCTGCCTTGATTTACAGGCAGACCAGGTGGAGCCTGAAGGGAGGAAGAACTTCTCTTCCTCTCCCCATAGCACAATCATGAAGGGTTTTGATGAAAAAGAAGACTAACCTACAAGGAGAGGTGCTTTACTGGACCTGATACTCACAAACAAAGAGGGACTGGTGGAGGATGTAAAGGTTGGGGGCAGACTGGGCTGCAGCGATCATGAGAAGATAGAGTTCAGGATTAAGTGTAGAATAGACAAAATGACAAGTAGAGTTGAAACCCTAAACTTCAGGAGGGCTAAATTTGATCGTTTCAAAGAATTGCTTGGGCAAATCCCATGGGAAAGGGCTCTAGAGGGTAAGGGGGCTCTAGAGAGCTGGCTGCTATTTAAGCGTCACCTCCTCCAAGCTCAGGATCAGTGCATCCCAAAGAGCAAGAAATCAGGCAAGGGGAGAAGGAGACCTGCATGGCTGAGCAGGGACCTTCTGAAAAGGCTCAGGTGGAAGAAGGGAGTTTACAATAGGTGGAAGAAGGGGCTGACTGCTTGGGAGGAATACAAGAATGCTGTCAGGGTATGCAGGGAGGAAACAAGGAAAGCCAAGGCAGCCTTGGAATTGAACCTGGCGAGGGATGTCAAGGCCAACAGGAAGGGTTTCTTTAAGTATATAGGAGACAAAAGGAAAACTAGGGAAAATGTGGGCCCGTTGTTGAATGAGACAGGTGCTGTGGTGACGGATGATGCAGAGAAGGCGGAGTTGCTAAATGCCTTCTTTGCTTCTGTCTTCACTGTTCGGGCCAGTCCTTGTGAGACCCCGACTTTGCAGGTAACAGAGAAAGTCTGGGGGAAACAAGACTATCCCTTGGTTGACAAGGAGCACGTTAAAGATCAGTTAGATAAATTGGATATACATAAATCCATGGGGCCTGATGGGATGCACCCTCGGGTGCTGAGGGAGCTGGGGGAAGTCATTGCTGGGCCTCTCTCCATTATCTTTGAAAGGTCCTGGAGGACAGGTGAGGTGCCTGAGGACTGGAGGATAGCCAATGTCACTCCAGTCTTCAAAAAGGGCAGGAAGGATGACCCGGGAAACTACAGGCCGGTCAGCCTCACCTCCATCCCTGGGAAGATGATGGAGCAGCTTGTTCTGGGAGTCATCTCAAAGCACCTGGATGAAAAGAAGATTATCAGAAGTAGTCAACATGGATTCACCAAGGGGAAGTCATGTCTGACTAATCTGATAGCCTTCTATGACAAAGTAACTAGATGGGTGGATGAGGGGAGGGCAGTGGATGTTGTCTACCTTGACTTTGGCAAGGCTTTCGACACTGTCTCCCACATCATCCTCACAGGAAAGCTTAGGAAGTGTGGCTTAGATGAATGGACAGTGAGGTGGATTGAGAACTGGCTTACAGATAGAGCTCAGAGGGTTGTGGTTAGTGGCGCAGAGTCTAGTTGGAGGTTAGTAACAAGTGGTGTCCCTCAGGGGTCAGTACTGGGCCCAGTTTTGTTCAACATATTCATCAATGATCTGGATGAAGGGATAGAGTGTACCATCAGCAAGTTTGCTGATGACACAAAACTGGGAGGAGTGGCTGACACGCCAGAAGGCTGTGCTGCCTTACAGCGTGACCTCGCCAGGCTGGAGAGTTGGGCAGAAAGAAACCTTATGAAGTTCAACAAGGGTAAGTGTAGGGTACTGCACCTGGGGAGGAATAACCCCATGCACCAGTACAGGTTGGGGGCTGACCTCCTGGAGAGCAGCTCTGTGGAGAGGGACCTGGGAGTCCTGGTGGACAACAGGATGACCATGAGCCAGCAATGTGCCCTGGCGGCCAAGAAGGCGAATGGCATCCTGGGGTGCATCAAGAAGAGTGTGGCCAGCAGGTCGAGGGAGGTCATCCTCCCCCTCTACTCTGCCCTGGTGAGACCGCATCTGGAGTACTGTGTCCAGTTCTGGGCTCCCCAGTTCAAGAAAGACAGGGAACTGCTGGAGAGGGTCCAGCAAAGGGCAACAAAGATGATTAGGGGACTGGAGCACCTTTCTTATGAGGAAAGGCTGAGGGACTTGGGTCTCTTTAGTCTAGAGAAAAGAAGATTGAGGGGGGATCTTATTAATACATACAAATACTTAATGGGAGGATGCCAGGGGGATGGGAGTAGTCTTTTTTCAGTGGCACCCAGTGATAGGACGAGGGGTAATGGGCATAAACTTGAACATAGGAAGTTCCATCTTAACATGAGAAGGAACTTCTTTACTTTGAGGGTAGTGGAGCACTGGAACAGGCTGCCCAGAGAGGTGGTGGAGTCTCCCACTCTGGAGACATTCAAAACCCGCCTGGACGCTGTCCTGTGTAACGTGCTGTAGGTGACCCTGCTCTGGCAGGAGGGTTGGACTAGATGATCTCCAGAGGTCCCTTCCAACCCTAACAATTCTGTGAATTCTGTGAATTCTGTGAATTCTGTGACTTGCCCCATCTTTTATTGCTGTAGCAGCATCTCTGCCTTTCCTGGAAGGACTTTTGGTTTGGTTTTCTTTAATGAGCCATTTTAATAATCCATTTTTTTTTTAAATGCATTTGTAAAATTTAGTGGGATTTACTGGGAAATCTACTGGGAAAAGATCTTCAGCTCAGGGCAGTCGTTCAATACTGTATTTGGAGGAAAAGGGAGATGGTTAGGTAGGAATTCAGAGGGGTATGGGAGAAAAGTGGGGTTCTTGGGGTTGAGGGCTGAGGACATAGCTTCCCACCCCACCACACTCCCAAAAGAACCTGCACTGGTGTGCTCCAGGAGCGGGATGCCCTCTGGACTTTGGATCTTGTTAATCATTGCTCCAAAATGGTGGCACAAGGGCAGAAAACTTTTCCCTCACCTTTTTATTCTCCCTCCAGTTCCTGGAACCTCCGAGGACCTGTAGCTCCTGGAGCAGCGTAAGGCTGCGTTTTGGATACCAGACAGAGAAGATCTACCTCCTGTCCTCTTGGCTGGCCAGAGATCCTGCACTGATGGCTGCTTGACACCCCTCCAAGCTGTGAGGGCAGGTAAACACGTGAGGCGGCAAGGGGAGGGAGATGAAAGGTTGGTCCACCAGCAGGAATTTAGCCGTAGAACTCCTTAAATGCCCCATGAGCCAGCAGTTCCCCATCTCCACAAGCTGCTGGTGAGGTGAGGTCCTCATGAGGAAGGACAGGAGAATATCCAGGTGGGTTATCCCATAATGCACATCCTATATCCCCAGCATCCCCTTATAGGCTCCTGTTTGGGACCCACAATGGAGGGAAGAAGTTTCTTGGTTTGGAGTCAGCACCCTTTGCCCCATCTCACTCCTTCTCACCGTAGTGGCGCAGAGCTGCGGGACCCCATCCCCATCCTCACCCCGGCGCGATGCCAGTCCACTATGTGACATATGAAGGCATTAAGTTCCCTCCTGCCTACAACTCTGAGCACAGCTTGAATTTCGCCCACAATGAGTTCCTGGTGCGGGATGATGACATCTTCAACGTCACCTACCCCAAGTCTGGTATGAGGGGTGGACAGCAGGGCTGGCCAAGGGTGGAAAGGGGCAGGAGAGGGGTGAGGGCTTTGGAAACATCTCCAGGTGTTCTTCAGAGGGTGAATCTTCTCTTGTGGTGGGGAACAGGACTGTTTTGGGTTTTTTTTACTGCAGTGGTTGTGCATGGGCAGGGCAGCACCATTGCCTGGGGAGGCACAGACTCAGTGCTGAGGGTGCTGCTGACCATGGAGTCATGGCAAAGTGATGTCCTCCTATCCTGACCCCCTAGGCAAGGTCCCCTACCTTTCATCTCTGCTTTCCCTGGCAGGCACCGTGTGGATGACCGAGATCCTGAGCCTCATTCGCAGCCGTGGCTGTCCCAGCTGGAGCCAAGCTGTCCTCAATTCTGACCGCATGCCCTGGTTCTCAACTCGTCTGGGGCTGGAGTCAGCGCTCAGCTACCCCTCGCCTCGCCTGCTGACCTGCCACCTGCCCAGGCACATCTTCCCTAAGTCCTTCTCCCATTCACATGCCAAGGTGGGATGGGCACCCATGCAGAGCTTCAAGGGAAATGAGGGGGCTGGAAAGACCATTGCACAGGATCTGGGGAACCTTGGAGTGAGGGGTGTTGGGTGAGGACCTTGGTGTTGGCCGAAGAGAGTGGCAAGTGTCCTCCACGCCCTCCAGGTGGAAATGTGCAGAGCCCAATCTCACATCCTGCCCCTCTTGGATATTTTGGAGAGTCTCCAATGGCTCTAGGGGACTTGTGTGTTCATGGAGACCCCTGCCCAAGGTCTGCATGAGCAGCACAGAGTTGGTCCATGTGTGGCAGACTCCTCCATTTTCAGATCTACCCTAGTACCAGGGCCTGCAACTCCCCTTCCCCACTGAGACCGTATCACTACTGTACACACTCTACCCTAGATTATTTACACCCTACGGGATCCTCGAGATGTTGTTGTCTCCTACTACTACTTCTCCAAGATGTGCAATAGCTATGAGGATCCCACGTCTTTTGAGCAGTTCTTGAAGGACTTTCTGAATGGAGAGCGTGAGTGTAGTTTGGAGCTTACTCAGGGCACAGGGGTGGGCGGGTGGTGTCTCCCATTGCCTCCGGGTCAAGGGTCTTTTGCTACTGTCCACTGATGATGGCTGTGAAGCCAAGCTTCCCGCAGGAGAGGGGTGAACAGCTCAAGAGGAAAGCAAAGCACTTCTGGAGAGACATACAGGTCCACAAAGCCCTGTTGTGCTTTGAAGGAGATGGAAAGTAGATTTCCCTGCCTTCTCCTGCAGAGTTCAGATGTCTTCAGGAAGTCTTGGCTAAGAAACCCTATAAAGCCCTGCCGTGACCATTGTACACCTCTAGCCTCAACCTCTTCCCACCATGGAGGTGGCTGGAGAAGAACCCATTGTTCAGCTGCAATTGCAGTTGAACCTCCCAGTCCCATCTGCTCCCTGGACACCATTGCTCTGTCCCGCATAGTGGCAGCCCTGCTCCCAACCTTGTGTGAACCCTCCTTGGCCATGCACATCCCCTGCCTGACCCCAATCTACTGCCTTTTGCCTCCCATCAGTGCCCCATGGCTCCTGGTTCGAACACGTCCGGGGCTGGATGGAGATGAAGGACACAGAGAATTTTTTCTTCATCACCTATAAAGAGCTGAAGCAGGTAGACACCTAGGCAGACCCTCCAGCTCTAAACGTGCTGGTGTGTCACAAACCACTTGGTGGTAACAGGCTCCATCTGTCCCTCCAGGACCTGCATGGAAGCGTGAGACGTCTCTGCCGGTTCCTGGGGCAGGATTTGGATGACAAGGCCATCTCCTCAGTGGTGCAAAATGCCTCCTTCACAGCCATGCGGGAGAACCCAATGTGCAGCTCCATCCTGCTCCCTGCAGACATCATGGACCAGACAAAGGGCCAGTTCCTGAGGAAGGGTAAGCAAGAGGGATCCCATACAACGCCTCGGGGAGACCTCCCATCAGGTGTCCCGCCCCATGAGGACAGCCAGAGCGAGGGTGTCTTGGAGTGCTTCATCACAGTGCATTTGGGTCTGAGGAACGGGGTCCATAGAATCATAGAATCACAGGATAAAATCATAGAAGTGTTTGGGTTGGAAGGGACCTTTAAAGTGCAACCCCCCTGCAGTGAGCAGGGACATCTTCAGCTAGATCAGGTTGCTCATAGACCCATCCAACCTGACCTGGAATGTTTCCAGGGATGGGGATGGTCTCTCATTCTGCCAGACCCCACCTTGGATTGGTAACTGGACCAAAGAGCTGAGCCTCTCCCCTTGTGCCTACAGAGCAGAGAGGGGGCGCTGTGTGGTGGGGTAGTCTCTGAGCCCGAAACACTTTGTCCTCAGGCATCTGCGGCGACTGGAGGAACCATTTCACAGTGGCACAGAGTGAGACCTTCGACAGGATCTACCGGGACAGGATGCAGGGGCTGAACGTGACATTTCCTTGGGACAGGCGTTAGGATTCGTCCCTATCTGAAGCCAGCTAAGCACTGGTTATAAAACAGCCACTGACAACTGGGGTAACTGGCTGCTGTTGGACAGAGGGGGTTGTACCCAGGGCTGGAAATGGTACCAAACCTCAGCGTGAACACAATTAATTTTGTAGAATCATAGAATCATTTCAGTTGGAAAAGACCCTTAAGATCATCAAGTCAAATAATTGACTTAACACTGCCAACACCACCACTAAACCATGTCCCTCAGCACCACATCTACCCATCTTTTAAATACTTCCAGGGATGGCGACTCCACAACTTCCTGGGGCAGCCTGTTCCAATGCTTGATAACCCCTTCAGTGAAGAAATGTTTCCTAATATCCATCCTAAACCTTCTCTGGTGCAACTTCAAGCCATTTCCTCTTGTCTTACTGCCTGTTACTTGGGAGAAGAGACTGACCCCCACCTCTCCACAACCTCCTTTCAGGGAGCTGTAGAGAGCGATAAGGTCTTCCCTCAGCCTCCTTTTCTCCAGACTAAACACCCCCCAGTTCCCTCAGCCGCTCCTCATGAGACTTGTGCTCCAGACCCCTCACCAGCTTCATTGCCCTTCTCTGGACACTTTCTGCTGCGCTTTTGCACCCTTTCTCTATGGGAGAGCTTTTTCTCCTGGGTTGTGCTTCTCTTCTCTGTTCCATCCCTTGACCTTTTTTCCCTGAGGTAGTCTCTATGGTCTTCTAGCGTAGAACCCACCTCCCTGCCCTCCAACCCATCCCTCTTCTGCAAGCAGAGGTGAATAGCATATGCCTGAGAGCACACAGATGAAACACGTCCTGCTTGTCACATCCACTGGCCAGGGCGTCTTGTTTGGGAGCTGCAACAGGCCAAAATGTTCTCTTGGGGCTGCTCATTAAACAGGAGAGCAGCAGGGAAAATGAGGAGGACCACTTAAAAACAGTGGTGTTTTGGGTGTACTGCCAGTGCTAGAACAAATGATGAGATGATGATGATGATGATAATAATAATAATGATGATCATGATAATGACGATGATGATAACAATAACAATAACAAACAATAACAATAAATGGGAGAAAAAGCAGGGCTGGTGGGCTGCCAGACCCTGGGGTTGTGGGAGCCCGGTCCGTCCCTTGCACAGGGTTGAACAGCAGAATGTCAAAATATTCCCTCCACTTTCCAAGCCAAGAAGGGGAGCTCTTTGAATGCATGGGACATGTCCAGGACCAACATGCACAGTCAGTTCTAGGGCCAGCGGTGCTGTACAAGCGTTTAGGAATGGGTGTGCAGACAAGACAGCTTCCCATTGCACCCCTCTTGATCAAGCCTGATAGAGCCAATACCAGGTTATGGGTTTCAGTGAAGCAAGGCTAGTTGTGCAACATGTGGTGGGACTCAGAAGCACAGCCTTGTCCTAGCGTTGACGGAGGAGTAGTGCAGGATGGCATCTCCCAGGGGACCGCAGCCAAAAGCGTCACACATAATCAGACTTCTACCAGATTTAGATGATTGTCCCTACAGCGAGGCTTTGTGGAATCAAAGAAGGGAAAGGACCTTTGTGGACTTTGGCCAAGAGACAGCTCAGTTGTTTGTGTTCCACAGAACCTGCAGGAAATCCCAGCTCCTTCACCTGCCAAAGTACTGCTTGTAATTAATGACAGCCTTACTTCCTGACAGAGGCAGCCAGAGACACCTGGATGGCTCCAGGCGTGGCAAGACACTGTCCAGAGAAGGAAGGTTGTCCCAGGGACAGTGAGCAGTGCCATGTTTTGCATGTCCACATTGAGGTCTTGAGCAATGTCACAGCCAGAAGATCACTTGACTTAATGAAAGTCTACGTCGAGAAATAATAAGAAGGAGTGTGTGACATTGGAAGGTGCATCCCAAAACCACAGTCAAAATTGTTTCCTTTTAGCTAGTCCACTTTGCATGGTGCTACCCCTCTGCAGTAGGAATAAGAGCTGGTTCATGCCTTGCCTGCATGGAGTTGTCCACAAAGCCACGTTCAGCACAGGAGGTGTGATGATGAAAGGATAAATGGTTGAGTTTTAGACCCTAAGCATGCTGGTCATATGAAAGCTTGATGAGCACAGCAGGTCTGATGATGAAACTCAGCACATGGTTGGGTTTTCACCCTAAGAGTGCCAGTCATATGAAAGCTTGATCCTGGCATGCCTGAGGAAGTGATAGCGTTATTAAAAGACAACATGGACACTGCTTCCCTTGGAAGAGATGGAGAGCCTCGTTAAATAAATAGCAGGTCTTTGCTTCTCCATGTTGAGAACTGACTGACAGTGATGATGCTAAAGCGGCCCAAGTCACTGCCTTCCCTACTGTGCAGGACCAGTGTATGGCTGGAGGAAAATCAGGAAATTCAGGTAATCTTGAGAGTGTCCTGAGGAGAGGTATTAGGGCTGGCCAGGACTACAGTCCAACAATTCAGCAGAGAGAAAACAGGAATTTCTTTTTGAATTTTTGGGTACTCCAAGTAAAAGATGCTGGAAAATGGCAGAACATTTCAGGAAAGCCACAGTGGATGTCAAGAATTGTCATATAGTACAAGGGATGCCACTCCACCCAAGAACCCTCAGCAGTCAGTTGCCTCAAGCCTCCCTATGTGGTCAAAATTACACTTTAATCCACTTGGATCTTAATGAATGAATGAATAGGTGAAAA
>NW_009649926.1:140435-158727 GCF_000708025.1 Charadrius vociferus
AAGAGAAGAAGAGAAGAATAAAGGAGGGAATCAAGAAAGAAAAAAAAGAAGGAAGAGAGGAATGAAGAGGGAATGAGGGAGGGAAGAAGTCAATGAGTTGGGGAGGAAAGAACTCCAGTGAATTTTAGAAGATTCAGTCTAAATTCAGTTCCTGGAAAAACATTGAACACAAAGCCAATACTTCTATTTGTGGTTACCTAGAAGACAACATGCAAAGTGTCAATGAACACAGGTTTGTTGGGATTAACTATCAAACAAGTAATCGACTGTACAAATACAAACCAGGAATTACCGGCCAGACTCTCCACAAGCGGGAAGAACCTAAGGATCAGTATCAAAGCACAACAGGCTGTGGCTCAACAACCTATGGGTATTGCGAAAAAAACAAACCTTACCTGAGACTTCTGGAACACGAGGTCCCTCCGTGTACAGGATGTCTGCATGACCATCGTATTTTCCCAGGAGTGCTGAGGTCTCTGCTGCACATCAGTGGCTGGGTGTGTGCACCAGCTTTCGAGAAGGGTGTTGGCCAACCATTGGAGACTGGCGAGAAGGGAGGCAGTAACAGCTATTAAGCATAGAAAACAGAACAGAGAGGGAGAGGCTGAAAATGTCCTCAGTGAGCAAAACTGAAAACTAAGCAAACAGATGAGAATGGTCTTCAAATGCCAATATAGGGACCTCATCTTTATTCTCTCCTGTGAGGACAGGCTTAGAGAGTTGGGGTTGTTCAGCCTGGAGAAAAGAGGGCTCTGGGGAGACCTTCTTGTGGCCTTTCAGTACTTAAGGGGGGCTTATAAGATGGGGACAAACTTTTTAGCAGGGCCTGTTGGGATAGGACAAGGGGTAATGGTTTAAAACTAAAACAGAGGAGATTCAGACTAAATATAAGGAAGAACTTTTTTACAATGAAGGTGGTGAGACACTGGCCCAAGTTGCCCAGAGAGCTGGTGGATGTCCCATCCCTGGAAACAGTCAAGGTCAGGTTGGATGGGGCTCTGAGCAACCTGATCTAGTTGAAGATGTCCCTGTTGTTAATGGGGAGGGGGGGACTAGATGGCCTTTAAAGGTCCCTTCCAACCCAAACTATTCTGTGATTCATCTGCTCTCAGTTGGATGCAATGCTCTCCTCCACCACACACAGCTTTGATATAAAATTTAATACGCACCTGACTTAAACTTGGACCGATGCATCTCTTTGAGAAGGCCATGGTCCTCGGTGGCCTGAGATTTGTATTTATTCAGGCCTGCTTTTCTGGCCCATCCCCTTCACCTTTCATCTGCTGGACTGGCTGTTCCAAAGAAGGGTTTCTACCCCTACCCTCATTCACCTTCCCCGTGAGTTGTCACCCACTCCTACCCTCCATTTCTGCCAGGGATGTCCTCTCCTTGTCTGTCATCCTCAGAGGGTATCTTCAAACTCTTCCTTGGCTTGGGGAAGGCAAAGGAGGTGTTGCAAGTAGTCCCTGGGTTGTACAGCCTAAGTAGAGGAGTACCTACCTCAGAGCTGCACAAACTCTTGTCTGTCCAACGCACACTCCCTAGGATGAAAGATATTGCTGTGTGTCTTCAGCAGTAAAGCCTATTTTCTGTGTTTTCAACTTAGCTCTTTTGCACCCACCTCTATTTCTAGGGGTGAGGCTGAGCGACGGTCCTGTGGGCCAGCCTTGCCCAGATAGCTAGCACAAATGCAAAGACACGGTTGAGGATTTTGCTGAGTGGTGGAAGGTGCAGAGCAATTCTAGCATCACATTGCCTTCCCTTCAGCATCTCCACATCCTCAGCTAGCCCAGCAGCATCTTCCCCCTTAGACATCTCCAGTATGGGTGTCTGAGTGCGACACCCAACTGAAACTGCCTCCTAGAAGTGCTTGATGATCTTTGCCGTGAATACAAGGTATCTAAATGCATTTTCCAGATACAAAAGTTGGCACGAGGTAGATCCCACCCATGATAGCAGCTGCTTCAGATCCCTGCTCATCCATATGACTGGGTGATTCAGCCTCATAGGGGACATAGGAGCCTGGCTGTCCCATCCAGGGAGGACAGGACAGTAAGAGGCAGGACAGAGGACAGATAAGGCCCCACTTTGAACACTGTGTTCAGTTTTGGCCCCTCACTACAAGAAAGACATTGAGGTGCTGGAGCGTGTCCAGAGAAGGGCAACGAAGCTGGTGAGGGGTCTGGAGGACAAGTCTTATGAGGAGCGGCTGAGGGAACTGGGGGTGTTCAGCCTGGAGAAAAGGAGGCTGAGGGGAGACCTTCTCACTGTCTACAGCTCCATGAAAGCAGGTTGTAGGGAGATGGGGGTCAGTCTCTTCTCCCAAGTAACAAGTGATAGGTCAAGAGGAAACAGCCTCAAGTTGAGCCGGGGTGGGGGGGTTAGGATGGATATTAGGAAAAATTTCTTCACCAGAAAGGTTATCACACCTTGGAAGAGTCTGCCTAGGGAAGTGGTGAAATTGCCATCATTTGAGGTATTTAAAAGATGAGTAGACATGGTGCTGAGGGACATGGTTTAGTGGTGGTGTTGTCAGCGTTAAGTCAATGGTTGGACTCGATGATCTTAAAGGTCCCTTTGAACCTAGATGATTCTATGATTCTATAATTCTCTGATCCTGCAGCTTGCACATCTGGCTTTGTCAAGACCAGGAGGAGGTCTCACAGCAACCTAAAATTTAACTGGATAGTGAACACATGTAGACCTGCAACCAAATTTCACAAAGATTTCCCATGTCTTGGGACAAACATGAGACAAAAACTGGAGAAAACTTCCACTTTTGGAAGACACTGTTTTCAGCAGTGGGAAACATTTTCTTAATTCTTCTCATGCTGTATTAGCGGCACGGGGTCATACCCATTTTCCCAGCTAAGCCGGGGCACTGATGCCTTATTCCTGCAGCTGCCTGAAGCCAGTCGTGGAAGGCAACTTGCCAAACCCTGTCTCCCCCCATCCCTGCCGCCGATGGTCCAGAACCAGCTGTCCTGAGACGACTTGTTTGCTCAGCAGATTCCCGAAACAGCCCAGTTTCACAATCCCTCAGCTTACGTGATGCTCATGGCACAAGAGTTGCTTCCTGGCAGAGGCTTGGCTTTTCGTACTTGATGAGCACCTGCCACGGGACATGGAGGGAGGTTTTTGGGGTGGAGGGGAGGAGCCATGACAAGTGGGACATTTCAAATAACCAGTCTCTTGAGTGCATGTCCTGCCTCCTCCCTGCCCTCCTCCCCTGTGGAGACTACAAGCGCACAGTATCTTCGCTACCAACATGAGGCTTGTCCTCCTGGCATGTCTCTGGGGTAAGTGAGGTGGGATTTTTTTCCTCTTTGCCAATGGTTCCTCTCTTCCACTATTGCTTCTTCTACAGCCCACAGCACAAAGCAAATGGGACATTGCCAGGAACTGAAATGCAATTGGTGGTATCTGATCCATATCTGATAACAGAGTGTGGACACTCAGATACCCTCAGATGTCACTAGACTAGACCAGCCACGGGTGGACAGCTGGATGCTGCTCCACCTTGGCACCAACACCTAGACACCTTGAAAAGTGTCTAATTTGGGAACTGAATTTCAGCCCTGGTAAGCAAAGACAGCAGCACCCAAGGTGAGGTTCCCTGCCCCCGTTTCTCTGCTGTGGGTCCCTAGCCTGTGTGGGTTCATAGAACCATAGAATGGTTTGGGTTGGAAGGGAGCATTAAAGGTCATGTAGCCCACCCCCCTTGCAATGAGCAGGGATGGATAACTTCAACGAGATCATGTTGCTCAGAGCCCTGTCCCTGGTGCATGAATAGGCACTTCAGGCCACCAGGATGATTATTTGAGTGCAACTGGAATTTACAAAGAGAAGGGGGATAGCCATTAGGCGTCTCAGCCCATAAACCTTAAAAGTAGCCTGGGAAAAAAAAAAAAAAAGGCAGATGGAAAAATGAATTATCTGGGCAGTAACTCTAATGCTTGTCCTGGTGTCAGCAGTTCTGCCCTTGCACGGAGCTGTTGGTCAATGCTTGGGATCTTGCCAGACTGCTTCATTTAGGAGCAGAAATTGCTGTTTGTGTTGAGCTCTTCTTTGCTGTTGACCTTCTACAGTGGGCGCAAAGTCTCATTCTCCTAAGTTTCCAGGAAAAACAGATCCTGGCAAGTTTTTCCTCAGGCTTTTCCTCCCAGGGTTTGCCTTGACTGATAGTTAATCCTCAGGGAAAGCTGAATAGGAACAGCCTCTTTGCACAAGTCTCCCATACATTCCACCTTGAAGACATTTCTTTGCACAACCGCATTAGCAGGCCCATAACTGTTCCCATGGCATTTCACTGCTACCATTAATGTCTGCAGGACTGACAGCAGTCCTGGGGTTAATTTTGTCTGGTGTCTGCCTGATGTTCAGAGATGCCAATGCTTCTTCATGGTCGGGCCCTGACCGAGAAGAAATAAAAATGCTGTGCTACGTGCAACTCACCACATTTTCAGTGGTGTACCTCTTGCCTCACTGTTGATAAGAGTTGGGTGTCACATTCAGAATCTCTAGGGAGAGAAAAGCACCTTCAGCCCCAATTCCACCCTCTGCTCTGGGCACCAGCCCTAGGATGAGATGGTTATCCATCTGACATGACTCAGCTCTTTTCACTGGCTGTCACAGGAGCCTGTATAATCAAATTCAATTGAATAGAATCAAATCGACTTGAATCAAATTGACTTGGATCAAATTGACTCAAATCTAATCTAGCCGTCTAATCTAATTGTCTAATCTAATCTATCTGGACACTGGTTTTCAGCTGACTGAATCCAGATGAGAGAAAACCCACCTGCTTTGTTACAGCATTTTCACATTTTTTTTTCCAGTAGACTTTATTTTTTAAGTTTTCTCTCCTTATCTGACCTCTTTATCAAGAAAGTCCCATGGACATGCACTAGGCAAAGCCCATTGACAGCTGTGTTTTTGGGAGACAGACAGCAATGATGGGGTCTAACAGAGCTCACTTTGTTGTCTCTTGCCTGATGTTTTGCTGTCCTGAATCTCCGTGCTCTACAGAGCTCAGACTAACATCCTGTATTTCTTCTATTTCAGCTTCCCTTGCAGGAGTCCTGCTGGCAGGTCAGTATTTGTAGTAGAGTGTGGAGCATGAGTCAGTACACGTAGCTGTCATAAAATGTCATGCAGAATGAGGCTGTGTCTGATCTGGAGATTTAAATATGTTGCTCGAAGCCAAGACACCTCAGTCCAAAACCTGTTTCTGTGGCCTATGATCTCTCTGTGAACCGCGTTCTCCTGATTAGCCGATGGAGAAGACCTGACTCTACCCACTGTGTAGTCTGTGAGCTGGTACCTGCTGGAGATCTCTGGGTGAAAGGAGCAATACTCATCCAAAACATGGACAAAACAGTTGCTCATTTTAGCAAAGTTAAACCAGATGTTGGGATATCCTCGATGCTGGGGTCTGATCACCATGAGATGGAGGAATGCCTGGTACTCCCTTGACTCCATGAGCCCGTGTGGAGGTGCTTCAGGGTTTCAGACTCTGGCACTTTTCAGTCCCTGAATTTCTCCCTTTACAGCACCCCAGATCCATGCAAAGAGGCAACGGTACTTGGAGAGATTTGGTTCCTGATAGTAGGGTGGCAAACAGTGTTGTGATCAGAGGTTTGGCAAATGGATCCAGGTTTTGAGAGGGATTGTGTGTCCTGGCGGGTTCGACAGCAGGACTGAGTAGCTCCTTTCCACTACCGAGTGCTGACTTCTGTAGGTCCACAACAGCACCCAGCAATCACTGCTAATAGCTGAGCAAGCCCATCCCTTCCACTGGGGAATGGGCAGAAAGGTCTCAATTCTCTCCTCCATGCTTCCAGTCCTTGTAGGAGCATTTTCTGGGAGACACTGGCCTTAACTATGGGGAATCTTACCCAGAACCTAAATGCTGGGGTAGGTTTTACGGGGGCTACACCTCTCCTGTTACATCTGAAGATGAACCCTGTAATTTGTATCTCAAAACAGACTTATGGACCCACAAACACCTGCGGCTTTTGGCCATTCCCAGCTCAAAACCCCATTCCAATACTCCAAAGCTTTTGGATTCTAGAATACCCTGGGCTTTTCTTCCTCCTGGTTTGGCAATAGAGACAGCCTGTCGGGGGAGGAAGAGCCCTCTTTCTCATTCCCTGCCTTCACTCTGGGATTTCTGCTCTCTTTAGAAGATGTAGACTCAACCAAACTTGAGATCCGCCTGGTGGATGGCCCCAACCGCTGCTCTGGGAGAGTCGAGGTGCTTCACAAAGATGTCTGGGGGACCGTCTGTGATGACCAGTGGGATTTACGGGAGGCAAAGGTTGTGTGCAGGCAGCTGGGCTGTGGGACAGCAGTATCGGCCCCTCGGGAGTCAAAATATGGGGAAGGGAAAGACCAAATCTGGCTGAGCGATGTGAACTGCAAAGGGACAGAAGCGTCCCTCACCGAATGCGAGGCGAAGCCATGGGGAGACAACATCTGCAACCACGTGGAAGATGCCAGTGTGGAGTGCTCAGGTAAATCCCCCAGGTGTCTTTTACTTTGTGCCACATTGGCCCCAACTAAGCCAGGGTGCAATCTCTGGACCATCCAGTTAGGAGTTCAGGGATGCAGAATGATTTTGTTGAGCTCCAGCTTCCTACTGCACTCAGCGCAGAGAAATTCCAACTGGACCTGGAACAACCTGCAGAGCTGGGAGTGGACACAGATAGTCTCCTCCCTCCCCTGTCAGCATCTATATTGATACTATTTTCCCTTCAACTTTTCTTCTCAAGCTAGGAGCTAGGAAGGGAGCCTTTGTCAGGCTTTAGGATGAGCAGAGGCAGTTTTGGTACATCATGGGAGATTCTGCTTTCTCCAGGTGATCAGGGGCACAGAGACTTGTCCCAAAACTTCTTCCTTGTTTGTTTTTGGCAGGAACAGAAATACCTGAGCCAGGGCCAATCCGGCTGGTGGGAGGCCCAAACCGATGCGCTGGCAGGGTTGAGGTGCTTCATGAAGAACAGTGGGGCAGCGTGTGCCATGACGACTGGGATCTAAATGATGCTCAAGTTGTGTGCAAACAACTGGGCTGTGGGGATGCGGTGCTGGCCCCCATTGGGGCCAAGTTTGGACGAGGACTTGAAACCATCTGGTTGGATGATGTCAACTGCACAGGGGCAGAAGCTGCTCTCTCTGAATGCCCAGCGAGGCCGTGGGGAGACCACAATTGTTACCACGGGGAAGATGCCAGTGCAATTTGTTCAGGTAATCCTTCTGTTCTCCTGCTTTTCCCAGCCATGTGTTGTGGTGTCCTCACAGTCAACACGCGCACAACCGTTGACAGGAAAAAGGGCTTCCTATAGAGCACTCTCCTACTGAGTTGGTACTAACCTAATAGTCCTGTTGATGGCCTGGGGTCTTTACACCATGGAAGAGGGCTTCATTCTGGGAGGTTCTCTCCTCCCTGCTCACGGGGGTGCTCTGTGGCCATTTTTCTTCAGGTTAAGCCTGCCATTGTGCTTCTTGCTTGGACAGTGGCATGTCATATGTGGAGAAAGCTACGGAGGAGAGGCTGCTGTGTGCAGGGCAGGGTGGGAATACTCAGGAAAGAGGGGGCATACGCACCAATGCCCAGCCTGAGCATGCCCTCTCTGGATGTGTCTGCAGACTCGGGGATCACCGTCTCCACTTCAGTCCGCCTGGTAGGCGGCCCCAACCGCTGCTCTGGGAGAGTTGAGGTGCTTCACAACGGTGTTTGGGGGACTGTCTGTGATGACCAGTGGGATTTACGGGAGGCAAAGGTTGTGTGCAGGCAGCTGGGCTGTGGGACGGCAGTATCAGCCCCTCGGGAGTCAAAATATGGGGAAGGGAAAGACCAAATCTGGCTGAGCGACGTGAACTGCACAGGGACAGAAGCGTCCCTCACCGATGGCGAGGCGAAGCCATGGGGAGACAACATCTGCAACCACGTGGAAGATGCCAGTGTGGACTGCTCAGGTAAACTCCCCTCTGTCCCCCATCCTCTGCATAGTACAATGAGGAGATCCCACCACACACATGACCCCTCCTGAATCAGAGCTGGTCCTGAGCCCCAGTGCAGCTCTGTGGATGTTGTAGCGAGGTGGGGGTTGGTGTCTTCTCCCAAGTAACAAGTAATAAGACAAGAGGAAACAGCCTCAGGTTGAGACAGGGGAGGTTTAGGATGGATATTAGGAAAAAAAATTTTCACTGAAAGGTTTATCACATGTTGGAACAGGCTGCCCAGGGAAGTGGTGGAGTCACCATCCCTGGAGGTATTTAAATGATGTGCAGATGTGGCATTTAGGGACATGGTTTAGTGGTGGTTTTGGCAGTGTTAGGTTTATGGTTGGACTCAGTGATCTTAAAGGTCTTTTCCAACCAAAACAATTCTATTATTCTATGTCTGCTGATGGGAACAAGAGATGGATGCAGCTGATTAACTAATCCCATCACTGGGTGCAGCACTTGCCCAGTGACCCAGGGGGGACATGTGGATGTAGCTGACCCAGGGGCAGCATTAAATCCTCTCCTACCTGAGACTGCTCTGCTCCCTTGTCTCATCTCTGGGCTGCAGAGTGATTAGTATAAGCAGACTCCTTGAGGCAGACACCCAGTAGAGCCTGCAACCATCCATGAAGACCAGGAAACCTTCTTCCTGTCCTTTTCCCACAGCCCCTCTCCCTGGGTTTTCTATCTTCCTTCCTGCCTCAGAGAAGCTCAGCCCTTGCCATGTCTTTGGTGTGCTCACGGAGACCTGAGCCTCTTCTGAGCAGGCAAGATTTCCACAGGTGGTGGGGTGTGTAGGACATTCCCTTAACATTTGTTTTCTGGGCATTGGTGCAGAGGTGGACATATCTGAGGAGGGGCCAATCCGGCTTGTGGATGGCCCGAACAAGTGTGCTGGGAGAGTCGAGGTGCTCCATGAGAACCGGTGGGGCAGTGTGTGTGATGACCACTGGGACATGAAGGACGCCAAGGTGGTGTGCAAGCAGGTGGGCTGTGGGTCACCGCTGTCAGCTCTGGGAGGTGCCCGCTATGGACGAGGGTCAGACATCATCTGGCTGGACGATGTTGAATGCAACGGGACAGAAGAGAGCATCTTTGACTGTCAGGCCAGGCCATGGGGTGAACACAACTGCTACCACGGAGAGGATGCTGATGTTGTTTGTGCAGGTAACTACCCATCACCGTGGCATGTGAAGTGATGTGGGGACAGGGTCAAACACCTCTTATCAGAGCCAGCAGGCAGGACTGCAGGAGACAGAAGGGGAATCATAGGGCAGGAAGGCTCCCCCCAGCTCAGGATAATGCTGGTGAAGGCAGGGAAATGGGTACAGCAGGGAGCCATAAGGAATACAGAGCACCCGGTTAGGATGAATATGGTGGGACCAGCTGGTGGGAGAGGTGCGTAAGTGGAGCAGAGGAAAACACAGAGGTGACAGTCTGACTATGGGATGGCTACTCCTGGGGAGATTCCAACAAGCAGGTTTTGTACAGGGCAAGGCTCCTAAAGGGCAGAAAGAGAGAAGGCAGAGTAGTTTCTGGGGTAGGAGGTAATGATGAGCATCTGTGGGGGAAACAATGTCTGGGACGAGATGCTTCTGTATCAGTACATCATCAATACTCTGTAGTTGTTAGGGTTGGACTCTCTGAAGCTCTTGAGGGCCGAGTTCCAGACTCCTTATGCCCTATTTATTGAGAGAGAAGCTTGGACAGAACCTGCACGGGTGAAGGGGGGAATCCCTGGGAGTCTTTGGCTGGTTTCATTATGGAGGAGCAGGGCTGTAGGGGCTTGGATTTCACCTGGGTGCTGCACAGGGTCATGCTGTCAGGACCATGTGTTGTGGGCTTCTGGGTCAAGCAGTGCAATGTGCACCAGGGTCAGAATCTGCACTTCATGAGTCCTGTCCTGGATGCCACCAGGCACTGTCCAAAGCTCAGGTGTTGGGTTCCTGACAGCCCCAAATATATGGGTATAACCCAACCTGCAGATCCTCTTCAGGACAAGAGCCCTTGTCACTTCTAGAAAGCAATTCTGGTGTCAGAGAGTTCCTGAGAGCATATTTTACTTTACCTTGCTCCCTCTCTCTGCAGTTAACAAGAACTTGGAGGAGCCAGAAGCACTGTGAGTGCCAGCCGCCACACTGGACCATGTTCATCTTGCCACACGAAGATGGGCCAGATGGGGAAGATTCAGCTGAGAAGGCGAAGGGCAGGGATGCTGCAGAACCACCAGTGTGCCATAACGGGATGCAGGGTTTGGCAAAACCATCCTCTCTCATCCTTTGAAGGATCTACAAACTTGGTTATAACTGCACTGATGGAAAACCCAGATCAACACATTATTCCCACTGAAAAGCAAACTTTGCCAAGTATCAATAAAGTTCCCCTAGAACTGAACATCTGGCTGTCTCATAAATTGCTCCTGGACCTCTGCTGCCTGAGCACATATCTGGCAGGGAGCTGTTGGTCCAGCATGGTGAATATTTATGTGAGGAATTAATACAATGAATATTTATACCAATGGTATGACAGCATACCATTTTGCAGGTCTGCAGAGGAACATTTGCCTCCACTAACATTCAGACAACTAACAAGGGGCAGCCATAAGAGCCTTGGGAAGAGTCCTGAACTTGGAACCATGCAAGCTGATGTCTGAAAGTTTGTTTGTCCCTCCTTAGGGGGCGAACTGCCCTCCCCATAGGGAACAATTCATGCCTTTTTCTCCTTCAGTTTTCCTACAGACCAAAACTGGCACTTTACAAGTGGGTAATTTCTGATTTCAGGGGTGTCCAGTCACGACTTAGCCTCCAACACAGATTTTTTTGTGTGATTTTTGCTTTCCAAAAAGCAATGTACTTTGTGCCTGTCAGTACAACACAAATGCTTTAATCCCAATGAAGCAAAGACCAAAGGATTGACAGTGGGTGTCTCCAAGTTATTTGGCCAACTCAAGCTAGTTTTACAGGCAGGACAGATGACTCGGTCCTCTCCCCCACCTACCCCCAGACCAGTTCATCCCATTCCAAAGTAGGTCTAAAGCAGCTAAATATCACCCTGTTTTGGGGAAGTGTCCTAGTTCAGTGTGGCTCTGGGGAGGGCAGAAATGAGGTGAACCTGGTGGTGATCTGACCACAACACAAAGCATCACACAGACTCACAGAATTCAAAGTTCAGGTACATGTCTACATTTTTTTTTTTTTTTTTTTCAGACAGAAGGTGAGAAGAGGCATGGAAATGGTTTAAGGCTTGGAGTGAATGTCTCAGAGAGCCATGAGGTTCCGTCTGTTTTACTTTTGAGAGGGCAAGCTATGTGAGGACTTCACTGCAGTGACTGAACACTTCTAGGGGAAGGGTGCTGGCTACCCACGTCTGTCCAAGCTCATACAGCAGGAGCCAAATGTTTATATATTGTATCCCTGAATCAGCACAAGACAACTTTTATGGATTAGAGACAATATCAGCAGGAGGGGATGAACTGGCATGGGAACTGTATGACCTGTTGAGCAGAGCAGGCATGCTACTGTGAGATGTTGCAAGGATTCAAGTTGACTTCAAGTGCCCAGCAGTGTTCTTCAAATATTCCCTCCACCCCTGAAAGAAGATGCCTGGAAACTTGCCTTGTGGCAGGAATTGTGGCCAGTGGGACCATGTGCAGGCACCCACAGAGGTACCCAAACTAGCCACAACATCACCCAAAGCTCCTTCTATAGGACTGAGAGTCATCTGAGGTGATTCAGAGGGTAGCTGGGCTGCCTTGCCCCATGCAGGTGCCTTTCTCTGTTCATTAACTGAACAGGTTCCCAGGGCAAAGATTGCCCCGATTTGGTCATGTCAGTTGGGTGCTTGCATTTGAGTGTGATAGAACTGAGTCTCAGTTGTTTGCTTCTGTACTGCATGCTCTTTGGACATGAACAATCACTTTTGTTTGGGTTAAATGAATGTCGTACTCATATTGGTTGGCAATATAATCTCTCTTCTCCACTCTGGAATGTCTGTGAGGTTTAGATCCCACCTAGAAGGAAATGTATGCAATCCAGACCTGTAAAAGCAGCTTGCTGACAAGCCACTGAAAGTTACTAGTGTGCATATAATACTTAGTGATATTTAAAAAATGCAAATAGGAAAAACGTGCTGCCACATGGAGACATGGGAATCATCCCTCAAATCACCAAGCTCCAACTCCATGCCTTCAACATCACCCCATGGTACTTGTCAAAGACAAGGAGGTTAGACTGGGAAAGGACAAAAAGCCACCAGCCCCGACAGCCAGCCTAGAAGCTTAGTCTAATTCCCAGTAGGATGGGACATGGATGAAGGTTACCTGAGCATACGATGCCCGCATCTTCTCCGTGATTACAGTTATGGGCTCCCCAAGGCCTCGCTGCACACTCAGAGAGGGCTGCTTCTCCACCGGAGCATTTCACATCATCCAACCAGATACGGCCAAAACCTTGCCCAAAATAAGCTGAACCCGGGGCAGACATGGCTGTCCCACAGCCCAGCTGCTGGCATACCACTGCAGCATCGCTCAAGTCCCAGCTGTCGTCACAGATTGTCCCCCACTGCTGGCTGTGAAACACTTCAACTCTCCCGGCACAATGAGTGGGGCCATTCACCAGCCGGAGCGGAGGCACTTCTGGAGTACCTGCACAAAAAGCAACCGAAAAGGATAAATGCACACAAACACACTGCACCTGAACCCTACTGACACTTTCTAGGGGATAAGTGCCAAGCAGGTTGCCCCATACATGAAAAATGGATGGCTAAAGAGGACATTTTGGGTGTCCATTCAGGGTTGCCCCAAAGTCTGTGCTGCTCTGCACTGCCCGCAGACTGGCAGA
Organism: Charadrius vociferus; assembly: GCF_000708025.1. Classification (NCBI taxonomy): domain Eukaryota; kingdom Metazoa; phylum Chordata; class Aves; order Charadriiformes; family Charadriidae; genus Charadrius; species Charadrius vociferus. Next base: position 153,281 of record NW_009649926.1, read on the forward strand.
AATGCCCCAGTAAGGACTGGGAGTGATATTTCAGGCTCCCAGCCAGTAAGACATGCTAATTCAACCCTTCCAAGCAGGCATGTTTCAGATGGCTTGTTTGAATTGCTGCCAACGCTACAGTGACACGGGACCCTGTGCCTGCTCTGTAGAAACAGCAGTCTGCTGGGCTGAGCTCTGAAATAAAAATCTAATGTTATGAGACCCCACCTGGAGTACTGTGTCCAGCTCTGGACCCCCCAACATAGGAAAAATGAATCTGTTGGAGCGAGGACAGAGGAGGGCCGTGAAGATGATCAGAGGGCTGAAGAACCTCTGTGATGAGAACAGGCTGAAAGAGTTGGGGTTGTTCAGCCTGGAGAAGAGAAGGCTCTGGGGAGACCTTATTGTGGTCTTCCAGTATCTGAAGGGGCTACAGGAAAGCTGGGGAAGGACTTTTTGCAAGGCCATGTAGTGATAGGATGAGAAGGAATGGCTTCAAACTTGAAGAGGGGGGATTTAAATTAGATATTAAGAAGAATTTTTTCACTCTGAGGATGGTGAGGGACTGGAACAGGTTGTCCAGAGAAGCTGTGGCTGCCCTATCCCAGGAGGTGTTCAAGGCCAGGTTGGACAGGGCTTTGAGGAATGTGGTCTAGTCGGAGGTGTCCCTGCCCATGACAGGGGGTTGGAACTCGATGACCTTCAAGGTCCCTTCCAACCTAAACCATTCTATGATTCTATGCTGTACAGACGAACCCTGTACAAAGGGACCAATTCAGGAGCCTCCAATTAGGTGTCTTTTCCCATTTGAGATGTGTTGGGGCATCCTTGACGTCCTCCAGCTGTCCTGTTGGAAGGGTGTGGGTCTTATAACTCCAGGCTCATATCAGCCAGCCCCACGTAGATGTCTGCATACTGCTCAATGTCTTATATAGCATTAGGTACCTGTGTCCAGGAACATGATGCATGCTCAAATAAACTGGGTCACATATGGGAAGCTTTGTAATGTCCGTCAGTGAACAGACAGTCCAATGCTCATATTCCCGAAACTTTCTTTTGCTCTTACACGTTTTACTCCAGTTATTGCAATATTCACCATGTGTGTTCTGGATAATTTGCTAGGGGAAAGCAGATTATGGTAATGTATATGAATAGACAATCTTCCTTGAAAGTTCTCATGGCTGGTAAAGCCAGCTGAACTGGACAATAGATGGTGTTAAAAAGCATCAGCCAACCCTTTCCTGCACTGAAGCACAGTGCAAAATAAACTTTGTCAAAAGAGGAGGTTAAAATTAGGTTTTTAACAAAGAGTTTGTCCTGTCTGTAGCTGAGAACCTCGCACTGGGTGACAGCATTTCAACCAGCTCAGGTGCAGGTGTGTACTTTGCTATGTTCATGGTAGGGGAGATGACTCCTCTTCAAAGACCACTGAGTTCTCCTGAAGTTTCCCAAAGCTTTTCATGAAAGGAAGGAGGGACTCCAGGAAAGCTCTGCTAGCTTCTCGCTCTGAGATCCCAGAAAAGTAGAAAAGAATGGCTAAAAATTCAGAAAACAACATGTCTGATTTCAAAGAAAATATTGGGATTGTTTAAGATTGCTCTGAAAGACTATGAGACTAGTTTTTTTGAGGACAGATAAAGGTCTTCTGGTCTGACCTCATAGCTAACCTCACTTTGAGCAGGAGACTGGTGTAGAGACTTCCTGTGGTCCCTTCAACCTGAATTATCTTATAAGCCTCCCAATTGCTTTTACAAAGCAAGAGGTTTCTTCAGGGCTGCAGATTGCAAGAGACACTGGAGAGAAAACTGAAAAAGCACTTATACACAACTGCTGTAAAGACACATTTAGTGGTGTCATGTTTCTAAAGTTCTCGATGAATCCTGACATTTTATTGCTTCTCGTGGTAGAGTGAAACAGACTTCCCAATCAACCAGAGACCAAGACTCTGACACCACTGATTAGCTTTACATGTGATCTTCATGTAAAAGTGTAGTCTTGGAGGTAACTCTGTCTATATGACACCGCAAGCCTATACCTCTGCAGGAGGGGATTTCTGGGATATGTCCTGCCCTGGAAAAGTCTTGGAGCCTTCAGGAGCTGAGGTATGCTATACAAACCTTGACAGAGCTATCAGCATGGGGCTTGCTGATGGTAACTCCATAATTCTGGATCAGCTTCCAGTGGTGACTGCTCACCATGGTCAGGGCCATGAGCATTCCATAAATTACACAAGATGGGTTTATGATTAATAGCAGACACTAGGAGCAGTGTGAGCTCAGAGAAGACCTTCCACCCAGGGTGGAAATCTTTCCTCCTTGTTTCCCAAAGCCATCGGGACTGAGACACAGAGAGGGGTTACCTGAGCACACCACACCAGCATCTTCTCCATGCTTGCAGTTATGGGACCCCCAAGACTGCGCCCTACACTCAGAGAGGGCAGCTTCGTTCCCTGAGCAATTCACATCGTCCAGCCAGATGGGGTCAGGCCCTTGCCCAAAAGGAGCTAAACCAGGGGCTGACAGCGCTGCCCCACAGCCCAGCTGCCTGCACACGACATTGGCACCAGCTATATCCCAGCCATCATCACACACGGTTCCCCACTGTTGGTCATGAAACACCTCGACTCTCCCAGTGCAACGATTTGGACCGTTCACGAGCCGGACAGGAGCTGGTTCCACAATACCTGGACCAAAACACAATGGCAAAATGTTTGAGGAGCTTTGCATGACTTAAAGCTCTGTGTAGAGGGCAAAACCCCTTCCTTGTAGGGGTCTTGTGCAAAAAAGAGTTATGGACATGAATGTTGATCAGCAGAACATGTGCTTTGCTACCTAGAGGACCTAGTTTGTACCTGCAGCAGACTACTACTAGAAAGAGATCCAGGGAGCTGAACTTTTGGCTCAGGGTCCCAGGGTAAGCTGCAGATGCCACCCGTGCCATCACTGGCTACACAACACTTCCATTTTCTGTAGAGGTCAAGGAGGGCCAGAGCAGCCTGTCCCCCGATTCCTCCCCAGATCACCTTCCCAGGAATATTCCTTAGCCACTGTGGTACAGGTCTCTCTGTCACGATGCTGTGCCGCTGATTTAGAGTGGAGAGTGCCCTTCACCTCGTTACTCAACACAACCTTCCTTTGCATCACCCACTGATGACACCCTACAGCACCTGCCTTCTCCTTGCTTGGCCCATACTGCAGATGGAATTTTAGCTACCCAAATATACATGTCCATTCTGGAAGCAAATTTATTCTGCCCGGTGTCCTGCTGATGCTCCAGAGGAGTACTGGATCCTCTCTCATATTCCCCAGCACTGTGCAGGTATCTTGGATCCTCTAAGAAATCTAAAATAACACTGCATTCACCCCTTCTGTATCTCGTCTAAAAGCAACATTATGGTAAAACGTGTCCCACAGGACCACAGAGAACTTCTGCTTAAACACAGCCCCCATTGCACCCCACGTTTCATGGCATAACAGTACCTGAGCAGACCACACCAGCATCTTCTCCGTGGTTACAGTTGTGGTCTCCCCAAGACCGTGCCCGGCAATCAGAGAGGGCTGTTTCAGCCCCTGCACAGTTCACATCATCCAGCCAAATTTGTCCAGTTCCTTGTCCAAACCGAGCAGAGCCGGGGGCTGAGACCACTGTCCCACAGCCCAGCTGCCTGCACACAACTTGAGCATCTGCTAAATCCCAGCTGTCATCGCAGACCGTCCCCCACTGCTGCTCATGATACACCTCGACTCTCCCAGAGCAGAAATTCAAACCGCCCACTAGTCGGATCGGGGCTGGTTCTGGAACACCTGAACCAAAAAGATAAGACCAGGTAAGTTTTATGCTGGCAAGCAGGTTCCTGCTGGCCACGTCTGCTAACAGAGTGTGTACCCATTGGTTTAGCATGACCTACAGGGACAAGCAGCATGGAGAAAGTTCACTGTTGTTTTCCCTCCTCTTGCCCCCAAAGTCAAGGAAAGGTGCTGTCCAAAACTGAGGACTTCTTTGCCCTTCTATATTTGACTAGAAAGATACCTGTGCCCAGACACAAAGTGCAGGTAACTTTACTGACCGAGGGAAAGGACTTTAGCAGGGAAAGCTTTTTTAGGAGAGCAGTGGGAAAACTGGGGTATGACTCATCTCGTCTGGACTTGGAGCCCTTAAGCATAAACTTCGAGGGGTTGATGGGCTTTTCTGTGCATTGGTGCCTGTTGACATATGAGACGCTAGGAGAATCCCAGACAACCCAATGGAGTTAGCAGACTTGATGTCTCAAAGGACATCCCTGCCCTTCTGGATCTTCATTCAATTGGTGGGTGGGATATAGTGAGACATTTCAGGTGACAATAGACACCTGTGTTTAGGCAGCTGAACCTCACTTTTACAACTCTGTGGTGGACCCTCGGTACCCTTTATAGTCAATGGAAGGAAATGAGCCCTGCTGGGTTGCAACTTCTTTAATCTACTTTGGGCATCTGCATCAGGATGGGCCAAATCCTGCTGTTGACCACACTGACAGTCCTCACGGGCAGCAAAGGGGCAGCAGGGTGTTTAATTAAAACACAGGTGTCTGTGCTTAGTCAGTGAATCCACGGGGTGTTTTCAAGGTGTGGGCAGGTAACCAGAGGAGAGCAGTTTATCTCCTGCAAGGGCAAGGCAAAACTGCACCACTTCTGGGAGGTAAAATAATCATCTAGAGGATGAAGAAGAATGAGTTAAGCAACAAGTCTTCTCAAAGGGTTTTAAAGGATATAAAGGATAGAGAGTCACACTCTCTCATGTCAGGCTGTTCTGAGAAAGACATGGACATGTATAAAGGGGGGTGATGACTACAAGTTATGCAAACCAAGCCTTCAGAGCTACTCCGCACTGGCAAAGCCTCAGCTGGCATTACAGGCTAAAAGAAATATGCACAGCAGTTAGGGAGAAACCAGAGAAGAATGACAGGAATGAGGACAAGCTTAAAAATGTGTCTCAAGAGGGAAATGGGAAGAAACTGGGGAAATGGAAAAGGGATGTAACAGTCTTAGCAGAAGGTAGACGCAAAGAATGAATGGTAGTAATGCACACTGCAATGAGACAAGAGGCTGTAGAATAAATTCCAGGCGATGATAGTGAGCTCAGGGTTGCTTTCTAGTGGCAACGCAGTGCAGTGCTGCATCATTTTGAGGACATTTGTCTCAGTGTGGAGGTTTCAGAGAAGACGCAGGAAAAATACTGGTGAAAAAAGGTCTCATAAGGTGGTTTCTAGCAAGTGAGGGAGGAGGAGAGGTAGATTAAGTGGGTTTCTGCAAGATTTTTTCATGTTCTTGTTTGCAAGTGGAAAGAGACAGAAAAATGGGGAGTGTATCTTGATTTTTCAAGTGTGATAAGTTCTTTGGGGTTGTCGCTGGCAGCAGTAGAAGAGTCCAAGTGACCCTATACCCTCTGTAATAGGGAGAATCACACCAGTCCTGCAATGCCACCAGGTTTAC
>NW_009649926.1:158761-164427 GCF_000708025.1 Charadrius vociferus
AGCAGGCTGGACTGCAGCAGCACAGTATCATGATTAGCTTTTGAATGGGAAGGAGAGGGGAACACAGATGATTTACCTACATCCCTGTTTGAAGCACTTTCTCTGTACTGTACTGTGGTTTTAGCATAATAGGACAGGAAGACGGTGCCCTATGGCATTTCAAACACCCCTCCACATACCCCAAAAGTCAAGCAGCTGGTGACACAGGTGAGACTTACCCAAGCACACAACACCAGCATCTTGTCTGTGACTACAGTTATGGACTCCCCATAGAGCAGTTTCACATTTGGAGAGGGCAGTTTCGGTCCCTGTGCAGTTCATATCATCCAACCAGATAGGGCCAGATCCTTCCCCAAAGTAAGCAGACGATGGAGTGGATAGTGCCCTCCCACAGCCCAGCTGTTGGCAAACAGCTTCAGCATCACTTATATCCCAGCTGTCATCACATACTGTTCCCCACTGCTGGCCATAAAAAACTTCAACTCTCCCACTGCAACGATTTGGTCCATTCGTTAACCTCAATGGAGCTATTCTTGGTACATCTGAAGAAAAAAACAAGGGCAGGAATATATGTTACATTGCCATTTGCATGATTAAAAATAAGATAAAATGTATATGAGCCTAATGACATCCAGGATGCATTTATCAAGTTGCATAATGTTGGGATATCTTCCCCAGTTCTGGCATTCAGAGACAAGTGGACAATAGGCAGAGTACTGTGTTCTGCAAAATATGTTAGAAATCCAAGCCAAGCATAGCACATGGCTTCTGTTTACAAACAGGTACACACATGTCAAAAAAAGAGAGGAATTTTTAACCGGTCTTCACAATGATGAAAGAGAGCTCACTATCCAGATTCAGGACACTTCAAGACAGATCCTGCTGCTGAGGTGGTACATGAATACCCCTCTTGGAAACTTAAAACCTTCCCTGTCATAGAGACGGACACAGAGAGGGGTTACCTGAGCACACCACACCAGCATCTTCTCCATGCTTGCAGTTATGGGAGCCCCAAGACTGCGCCCTACACTCAGAGAGGGCAGCTTCGTTCCCTGAGCAATTCACATCGTCCAGCCAGATGGGGTCAGGCCCTTGCCCAAAGGGAGCTAAACCAGGGGCTGACAGCGCTGCCCCACAGCCCAGCTGCCTGCACACGACATTGGCACCAGCTATATCCCAGCCATCATCACACACGGTTCCCCACTGTTGGTCATGAAACACCTCGACTCTCCCAGTGCAACGATTTGGACCGTTCACGAGCCGGACAGGAGCTGGTTCCACAATACCTGGACCAAAACACAATGGCAAAATGTTTGAGGAGCTTTGCATGACTTAAAGCTCTGTGTAGAGGGCAAAACCCTCTCCTTGCAGGGGTCTGGAAGCCAACAGGGCTTAGGTCCACGATGTGTAAAGTGGCACTAGATGGCTATGGCCTCACAGCTTGTTCCCACATCCTTGGCTGGAGCTTTTTCAATAAATCAATAGCCTGTAGAGTGATCATAGATGAGCACCCAGGTTACTTCCCTAACAGCAGAACACCGAAATGGGAAGGAGTGAAAAGAGCACTGGTGGAAACAACACATTTGAGAGTGCTGAGTCCCTACCCATGAGCCTCTACAAACGTGGCCATCAGGACTGGCCAGCAAGGTTGCCAGCACCCTAGTTCCCATGAGAAGTCCAGGGCCACTGAGACCCTTCCTACAAATGCAGGTTGTCCCTAGCACCCCACATTTCATGACATGGATTAGTGGTACCTGAGCACTCCACACCAGCATCTTCTCCGTGGTTACAGTTGTGGTCTCCCCAAGGCTTGGCCCGGCACTCGGTGAGGATGGTTTCAGCCCCTGCACAGTTCACATCATCCAGCCAAATTTGTCCAGTTCCTTGTCCAAACCAAGCAGAGCCGGGGGCTGAGACCACTGTCCCACAGCCCAGCTGCCTGCACACAACTTGAGCATCGGTTAAGTCCCAGCTGTCGTCACAGACCGTCCCCCACTGCTGCTCATGAAACACCTCGACTCTCCCAGAGCAGTTGCTTGAACCATTCACCAGCCGGACTGGAAGCAGCTCAGCAAATCCTGTGTTGAGAAATAATGAAGACCTCAATTTCTGTTGTATTTTGGTCTGTGCTGACAGGGTAGAGCACTGTGCTGCTCTCTCCTGGGCTGCATCAGTCTGGCATAGACTTTCCTAATTTTTTCACATCAACAGACCCTTGCAGTAATTTCGGTCTCTTTTAGCGGTGGTCTCCAGCTGACCTCTCTTGTTGACTGGTCCCTACTAAAATCAGCCAGCTCCATTTGAACCCTTATCTCATCAGAAGATGACAGTTATGCCTGCATCCTGTTATTGCGGTGGACCATACTAGGAGGAGAAGCACAGGGCTGGCCAGCTGAACTGGGAAGGGGCAGAGACCAGTGGACTAACACTGGTCCAGGAGCACCAGGTTGCCTTATGGTCCAAGCTGTGTTAAGGAGTCTTAGCATCTGGGATCAGAATTTTGGTAAAGCAGAAATAGTTGACTGACAACTGCTAATGTCAGATGTTCAAATTTTCTAGCTCTGATGTTGGTGAACATAAGGTATCTAGTGCTGGGGACTGTGAGACAGGCCAGACAAATCTCATTGGAGGTGCCTATTTCCTTCACAGATCTGAAGTGAACCCACTTTTGAAGCATTCTGTGTCACTTTTCTTTGGAAGATCTGTCTGTGCTGAAGACAGATCCTTCAGGATCTGTCTGAAAGGGTCACCCACAAACAGCTTCCCCCATGACAAGCCATGAGCGATGGGTACCTGTACAAACCACGCCAGCATCTTCTCTGTGCCCACAGTTATGGCTTCCCCAGGGAGTGGCTCTGCACTGGGAGAGGTCAGCTTCTGTCCCTGTGCATCTGACATCATCAAGCCAAATGGGGCCAGATCCTTGTCCAAAGTAAGCCCCGTGGGTAGCCAAGAAGGCCTTCCCACAGCCCAGCTGCCTGCACACCACTTCTGCCTCGCCCAAGTCCCAGTCATCATCACACACAGTTCCCCAGCGCTGGCTATAAAACACCTCCACTCTCCCAGAGCAGTGGGTCAATCCATCCACTAATCGAAGTGGGACGGGTTCTGCAAAGCCTACAGGGAAAAAAAAAAGAAAAGAAAGTTTAGTGTATCTGTCTTCCACCTGGCAAAGATCGTAGCATCTCTCACAGTTTTGCATGGGAAAACATTGCATGAAGAGGCAACACAAGCACTTCCTCCACCATCATGAGCTGCTCAACAATGGATTTTACAAATTAAAATATACTTGGCATCACAGTGGACAAGCCCCAGTATTGTTTAAATGTAGATGTCCAGTGCTTTTAAGATGCTCTAGCCTCTGTCTGCCATTACAAGGGGTTTCAGGTCTGCTCTGTGTCTTGCTGCCAGCCCTTTGTAGATGTCCCATGTCCCTTAACATGCAGCAGAAGGTGCTAGATACCTAGAGGTGCCAGAATCACTCTCACACTGTCGATCTCTATCTGCATCTCAGCCTCATGTCAATGCTGTTTTTGCTCACAAGTCAAAGAACAAAATGTGGATTTCTCAATATTCTAAGACCCTACAGACTTTACAAAACTCTGTACGTGGTTACAGAGGAAAGGCACTAATTAGCACTCATTACAGGAAAGACAGGGGCAAACCAACTCTTCTCCTTACAGTGTTGCCCAAGCAATCAGCATGTTCATAATAACTGGTCCACCAGCAAATGCCTAATGGTAGTCCAGATGTGGCATATGCTGCCTCTTGTTTAACCAGACAGCTGGAGAACTGGGAAGGAGTGGGTGGCTCTTGGAATCATGAAAGGAGACTTGGAGGTGCAGCCTTGGGGCTCCAATTACATGGGAGGACCTGATGGTAATACACTAGGAGGGACAACGTGGACCATGGGAATAACCTCAGTCAATGCAAGAGTTTTTTTGGGAACTTCAGAAGGAACTGACTATTGGCATGAGGATAAGGTGGGGGTGCTGCCAAAGCCACTGCTCTCTGCAGTGTGAGAGGATGCTCTACCAAGGCATCCCCTGGCCATGTGCATGGGGAGACCTACAAATCACAGAATCCCAGAATGGTCAGGGTTGGAAGCCCTCTGGAGATCATCCAGTCCAACCCCCCTGCCAGAGCACAGGGCACCTACAGCAGTTGCACAGGATGACATCCAGGTGGGTTTGGAATGTCTCCAGAGTGGGAGACTCCACAGCCTCTCTGGGCAGCCTGTGCCAGTGCTCTGCCACCCTCACAGGAAAGAAGTCCCTCCTCATGTTTAGATGGAACTTCCTATGTTCAAGTTAGTGCCCATTCCCCCTTGTCCTGTCACTGGGCACCACTGAAAAAAGACTGTTCCCATCCCCCTGGCACCTTCCCTTTAATTATTTATAAGCATTAGCAAGATCCCCCCTCAGTCTTCTTTACTCCAGACTAAAGAGACCCAAGTCCCTCAGCCTTTCCTCATATGAGAGGTGTTCTAATCCGCTCATCATCTTTGTAGCCCTTTACTGGACCTTCTCCAGCAGTTCCCTGTCCTTCTTGAACCGGGGAGCCCAGAACTGGACACAAACAATTCCTGGACACAAATAATTCCTGCAGCACCACTGTCTTTTACCAGTGGTTCATGTGGTGGTGGATTTTAATTAAGAGGAAGAGAACTCTGCAGCTTAACAGTATGAACCACTTCTAATCTTACACTTCTCTTGGATGTTGGGCTCAGCATTGCTCCAAAGGGAACAGGGCCTCCTACAGCACCTCCAGCATCTCTCCACACCCCACAAAACCCAACCATGTCATGCAGAGTGGGATTTACCTGAGCACACAACACCAGCATCTTCTCCGTGCACACAGTTATGGCTTCCCCAAGGTTTTGCACTGCATTCGGAGAGGGCAGCTTCAGTTCCTTTGCAGGTCACATCATCAAGCCAAATGGGGTCAGTCCCTCTCCCAAAGTAAGCTGAGGAAGGAGCAGATAAAGCGGTCCCGCAGCCCAGCTGCCGACATACAACTTCAGCATCAAATATATCCCAGTTGTCATCACAGACAGTTCCCCATTGCTGGCCATAAAGCACCTCCACTCTCCCAGCACATCGACTTGAACCATTCACTAATTGCAGCTTGACTGCTTTTTTAATTTCTGCATTAAAAAAAAAAAAAAAGAAAAAAAAGCAACAACAAAAACAGGATCAGGGAATGAACATGGAAAGATTCCCTAGAGATCAAAGGCAAGGAAATATCTTCACTAGCAGTGTCCAGTACTTGACAAGCTGAAGGCTGATGGGCATCAAGTTCTGTATCTTCGTCTGTGGTTTCAGTGCTCAGAATTAGAGAGATAAATAGCACAGCTTGTGAATCCCTTATGAAAAAGGACTGCAATTACCACTGTGATGTTACTCCAGAGGTGGGGACTTGCTACAGATCAAGACACCAACATGTCTTATAGACCTGTTGGTGCCTTCATGTGAGATGGATGTTGAAATTCTAGTTAGTCAATGACATTTGTGGAGCTGAGCTGGCCAAATATTGGCATTGGATTCAATTGCCCAAATAAGTCTTCACCAGCATTTGCAATGCCATAGGTATTCCCCCTTCGGGTCTCCCTTAGTGCCAGTATCTCATCTGCCAGGTTGCGTCAGATGCCCCAGGGCACCTCTAAT
>NW_009649926.1:164480-192535 GCF_000708025.1 Charadrius vociferus
ACACCCAGTCCCAGTGGTGACACCTGCATTTATATATATATATGTCTGTGTCTTAATATGGCCCTGAATCCCATTCCAGGTACAACTGGGAGAAACTAACTTTGAAAATTTGGTTTGTTGTTCAGTGCTGAGTGGAGCAGCATTTGGGACATACTGACCTGAAAGAGGGAAATGGGCAGCCTGTCAACATCCCAATCACCTTTCTACCTCCTGGGGTCCATCGCCCGCTTGATTAAATTTTACTCCCCAGTTAACCGCAATGCAGAGGGGTAGGGTACATGTTTGAGCCTTCCCCACCCAGTTCCTGGAGCTCAGCATTCATTAGCATCATGCTGTGACATCCAAGTTAGGAATGGCTCCAACACAAGTGACCCACAATTGAATTTGTCATCCCAGTCCCAGTCTGGAGAATAAGCACATTCACCAGGAAAGAGCATTGTCACAAAATACAAATGGAAAGAGGCCATGTAAACGCTCAACTTCCCTGGCATATTTCAGCCATGAAATACGTGCACGGAAAGCATGTGTGTCCAGGTGGAGATCCTTCAGTCTCCTTGCCCGTTAACTTCATAGTGATGGCATAAAAGGCAAGAATAGTGTGGAACAGGGAAAAAAAAAAACAACCTATGATCTCTGTTCTTCCCCACCAACAGAACAAGCACAAACACCACCAACACCGCCACACTGTTTGACTGGTAGAACTAAGCTGGATGATGTTGTCCTTGGCAGGGTACAGGTCAGTGCATGAAGCAGCCATGCCCATCCTGAGCCCTAAGGGTAGCACTGATGGAGAAATAAGATTTTGCAAACAAGCCTAAAAACCTCCCTCTGCTCAGCACAGCCTGCTGGGGTCACATGAAAAGGGGTGTAAATGTGAGTTACCTGAGCACACAACGCCTGCGTCTTCTCCGTGATTGCAGTTATGTTCTCCCCAGGGTCTGGTCCTGCAGGCAGAAAGGTCAGCTTCTGTACCGGTGCAGTTCATGTCATCCAGCCAGATACGACCAGTTCCTTGACCAAAGTGAGCCGAGCCAGGGGCTGATAGTGCTTCCCCACAGTCCAACTGCCTGCATACGACCATAGCATCGGACAGATCCCAGCTATCATCACACACGGTTCCCCACTGCTGTTTCCAAAGTACCTCGAGCCGCCCCGCGCAGCGGCTAGGGCCGCTCACAAGTCTGATGGGAGCTGAGTTGGCAACACCTGAATCCCAAAACAAGCCAAGGTGAAAAATGGGCATAAGCCAGGTTTTGGCTGATAGCAGAGAACATAACATCTTGCTCTTGCAGGCATAATGCCATTTTGGGTCTGACTGGGGAAGGATTGCTGAAATGCTCACCACTTTTTTTTTTTTTTTTTCCAGCAGGAACACTATAAGAAAAGCTTGCTGGCGAATTAGTGGTGTAAATTTCTTGCACAGATGCTGTTAGGACCTCTAACACATCTCTGCATCTCTATAAGCAGCAGCAAGATCTTAGTCATCTAGGGCAGTTCTGATAAGGGGATTCTTACTAAGATGTCCCTCCCAGACACATGCTGGATGTTCAAAACCCTGGCTGTGAACCAATCATTTCCAGCCATGGAACAGTCCCAACACACCCTCCAACATGGTGTGTGACAGATCCACACTACAGAAACCCTAAACTGTCACTTGCACAGTCAGGAAGATGAGAGGAAAACCTCACATTATGTTTCTTAGGAAGATGTAGGTCCCAGAGTAACCACATCTACACAACCTGGGCTGCTGGAGCTCTATGGGTCTCAGATTGTCCCTCCCCACCCTCATTGTGCAGCTCCCCGTTCCGCACATAAGACTGTGAATGTTCCTCCTGAGGTCTGCCACTCTCCCTGTGTTCTGCAAATTATAGAAGGAAGCTTTCAGGTCACTTCCCTGGGTACAAATTAGGACGGATATCCACATGCTTGTCCAAAATGCTCGTCAGAACTTTGCCAAGCAGAGCTTGCTCACTTGGTGCCACGTGGAGCACAGTTGATTCACCTAAATGAATGTTTCTAGTGCCATTTGTAGACCTGCACCCTCCAGAGCAGTAGTTGGAGTCCAGAACTGAGAAACTAGGGCAACTCAAATGTTTCTAGGCACCTACATTAAGGCAACCGCCTAGAGTCTGTAGGGTAGGATTCACCTCCCAGCTGCTGGCAGTTGCAGTGCTGTCTGTGCTAAACAACAGGACTCCCATACAATGCAGAAAAGAAGGTATTTCCAGTCAACATCCATCCATAAGGGAAGAAGTCTTGAGGTAGAGCAGGGCCTCTTTCTCATTATATGTATAAGGAAAATCTAGGCTACTGTTGGGATCTAAGCCTGGCAGAAGATGCCAAAGATCCGTCCTTATTCAAAAAGGTTCTGTCAGATGCTTAAACTGTCTACATCTTTGGTCCTGCTTTGGTGCTGCTCCCCGCGGCCTTTGTACACTTATATCAGAGTCTTTAGAGCAAAGGTTGCCTCCTAATGCTTGCCAGGTCCAATCTTCTATGCTGTTGGAAAGCGCAGATATTTTTCTAACAAACTTTAAATTCCCAAATCATCATCCTTGATCATTTGCAGATCTGGCACAGCCTTTGCTTCATCCTAACCACTATAAAACAGCCTCAACTTGTACCAGGTTTTGTTAAAAAACAGCATCATTGTCTTAAGATAATACTTATCCAATTCTTTTACTACTTTTTCATTTAAATTATTGGCTTATGCTGCTTTGCAGGACATAAATGGAGCTGCATTAGGCACTGACTCTGACAGGGAGGCAACAGAGATCTGCTGTGCTTATTCACTCTTAGGTCCTGGCTCTAACACAGACTGTGACTCTAGGGTGGAGGAAAAATCAGGACTACATTCTGGATTACAAAGATCAATCAAAGGAAGCTCTGTCTCTATGCCGGCATTTGTTTGTTCCCAGGATTTGCCTCTGTATGTTTGCATTGTTAATGCTTCTAAATCTCTAGGTGACCGTCAGAAGCCAAACGATCATCTCTACTACTGTCTTCTCTTGTCTCAGAAATGTCACGCCCTTTTCTAGTGCCAGCAGTTAAAACACAAGCTTCCTGGATCAGTCCTTTATTCCAGCCACAAAACCCATTTCTTTGCCAATGCTGGAGATATGAGAGGAGTCAATCCACCACAAGTTCCATTTATCAGACCGCATCTAGAACCCCATTCTCCAGGAGTAAAAGAGAAAACTCACCCCAAAGAAATGCCAAGAGGAAGAGTACGGTTTCCATCCTGGTTCCAGCAGAGGCAGCCAGGGTCCCACTACGGGCACTCCTGGGTGGGAGAAGATTTTCTGGTGGTCCCATGGTAGCAGCAGAGACTTTGTATAATCCAGCTCCTGCAGGCCTGGTTGAAAGGGTAGAGCAGGAAGATTGTCCTTGTAGGAGGGACAGCCAGTGGATGGCTGGGGAGGCAGGAGAGGAGACAGTAAGGACCAAGACAGGAGGTAGATGACAAATATTCCTTACCCTGACTCCTCCCCTAAATTGGCCTCTCCCCCTTCACTCTCCATTGCTGCCCCTGTTCCTCTTTTTCCTTGCATCTCCCTATGCTAATTCCTTCTTCCCATGCTCTTCTGTTCCTCAACATATTAAGGGAAAATAACCCCTGCTAGAAAGCACTGAGTCATTTCTCCTCTGTCGTTGTTTTGGCAAAAAACCAGCTGTTTCTGGTACTTCTACACCTGCCGTTCTGCTGGAAGGACTAGCTCACCAACAGCCAATGGCGTAGAAAGACTTCTTGAAGGCTGGAATGATCGCTGTGTCTGCCTGTTCCTCTGACTCTTAAATGCTGTCTAGCAACAGCGAGCATATGCAAAACAAGAAAACACTTTATTTTACTGTGAGGGTGATCAAACAAAGGAACAGGCTGCCCACAGTCGCTGTAGAGTCTCCATCCTTGGAGGTATCCAAAACCTGACTTGATATTGACCTTGACAACCTGGTCTACATGACCCTGCTTGAGCAGGAGGCTGTACTAGGTGAGGAAGAAGAGGTCCTTTCCCACCTCAACAACTCTGTGGATTAACTCCCACCTGAACTGAGGGACAGTGAAACACAGTCTCCATAGAGAGGTGGTGGAGAAGTGTCTCTTAAGAACTGGCTGGGGCCACATTCATGAAGTGACTGTAAACCACTTGCAATAATGAGAACTTCAGGATCAAAGAGTGTAATGTGAGATGTTGTCCCAGGACAGGGACACAGCATGTGCAAGTGAGAGGCTGAAGTTGGGAGCAGAACGTAAACAAAGCCTCTAGAGAGATAAGGCTTGCAAGGAGTCTGCTTAATATCAGCTTGGATAAATAACATTGGTGAACCTATGTTTCTGATATTTAATACTGGTGATTAAAATTATGTTTGTTTTTAGAAAAACTTTAAGTTAGCCTGCAGTTTGTCTATCTTCAGGACTAAGTTTTCCCTTAGAGAAATGTTTTTCACTGGTGCACTCCTGATGAAAAGGAGTGCAGTGATACAGCTGCCAAAGTACTGCTTGTAATTAATGACAGCCTTACTTCCTGACAGAGGCAGCCAGAGACACCTGGATGGCTCCAGGCGTGGCAAGACACTGTCCAGAGAAGGAAGGTTGTCCCAGGGACAGGGAGCAGTGCTATTCTCTCTCTTTCCAAGACTTGCAGCGCCAAGGTCACAGTCACCAGTTCACATTCAGCCTGATGAAGATGCTTTTGATGTCATGGACCAGTTGTTTTCGTGGACAGAAATTATGGGTGATTTTTTTGACATCTGTGATTGGCCATGACTCTAGAAGATGTCCAAGATGGACATTTGGAAGCATGAGGAACAATAGGAGGTGCAGGACCTGTCTGATCGACTTGTTATCTATCCTGCCCCTGTCAAGAAGCTTTATTCATGTCATCTTTACTGATGACCTTCAAGAGTTTCTAAGCTGCTATTTCATCATCCTTTGCTTTCCCTTCTTCAGAAGAAACAAACCCAGCTCTTCTGACTTCTCCTTATTGATCATGTGTGCTAGGTCCCTGGCCATCTTGGTAGCCATCTTACCTTTGAGCCAAACCATGGCACAGACCAAGACTGAATGCAGAAACTCTTTGGATCATAGCAGATATTCAGGTGGTTCAATTTACTTGGTTGTTCCTATTTTTTTTTTTTTTCCCTCTCTACATTATGGGGGTATAGAAGACTCCTAGATGGAAGAGGAAGCACATTTTGAGTCATATTTGCACAGGAAAAGTGGCAAGAAGTGGATCTTAGTCACATGCCATGAAAAAAATTGAACACACGAAGTGGAGACTGGAAAGAAAGGCTTGGAACGGAGCAGGCTGGAAGAGGGACAGAGACCATCAGCCAAGAGGAGAGACCCCCTGAGATACCGGAACAACAATGTACAAATTTTATCTTCTGTAGATAAAATATCAGCAACCCCTTCTCTGTCTCTGAAGGGAGCCACTGAGTTCTCTGGGCCCAGATCTTTGCCAGAGGTGCCAATTAGTGTCCCTGCTCTGCCTTAGTATTTCAAATTTTCAATCAAGATATGTCTTTCTCAAGTAGCCATTGTTCCTTCAGCTTGCATTCTGAGCCTGCTATTTACTATTTGCTTCAACTTCAATTGGCTTTGTAGTTCCTTGTTTACCCTTCCATCCTATTCCTATTGACCTTTAACATAACCCTATATATCTTCTTTGTCCCCACTTACTGGAAACAATAGACCTTTGGCCAAGTAATGGAGTGGCTCTGTATTCTTCTGTTCCTACATCTCCCTCTGCTTTTGAAAGCATCCTGCCTTGGTTTGTTTCCCCTCCTGGTATTTGGAGGAGGGGAGTCTGCTGCATTGCTCTTTCCTAAAGTCTTCTTAGGAGCATGTAATGTAATGTGTTCATGCAAAGCCATGCTGAAGCATTGACATAAATCTGCCACATTAACAGGGTGGGAAGGAAAGGAACGTTGTGCCAGGTGTAGGATGAGCTGCATGTGAATGCAAGTGTTTGAATAGGGTGCACAGACACTGGGAGCACAGCACATGAGTGAAGGCATTTGACTACAGTATAAAAGAACAGAGCTGTTCTCTATAGAAAGAAAAGACAGGAGCTGAGGACAGCCACCACACAGGCAAACCAATGACCTCACCCACAGAGAACAGTCCCACAGCACTGGAAGAGCAGAGCAGGATAACAGTAGCAATGGGACCTACCAGCAGTACAATAACCATCAGGTGAAGACAAGGTAACGAGCAAGGACCAAGGTCAATCTAGGAAATCCAAGCAAACTCAGCAACAAGGCTGCGAACAGGCACACCTACATCAGAGCTCAAGTAAGGATTGAATTTCCAACCCAGAGCTTACATGGAGCCCCTGGTCAGAGGGTGTGGGTGTAGGCTCCAGGCTCAGGGTAGTTAAGGCCTATTAATGCACTCAGCATCCTGACAATAAAAGTGGGGAAAAAATTGTTTCTGATTTTGGTGGTTTTACCTTGCAGTTTTATATCTCTCTTTTTACCCCTTAGCTCCTGACCTGGTGGTCATTGGGCAGAATGTGTTGGCATTGAGTGGGTGGGCAATGAAGGTGGCCCAGCCTTCACAGCTAACAGGGCTAGTAGACTTTCATTAAGTCAGGTCATCTTCTGGCTATGACATTGCTCAAGATCTCAATGTGGACATGCCAACCATGGCACTGCTCACTGTCCCTGGGACAACCTTCCTTCTCTGGACAGTGTCTTGCCACGCCTGGAGCCATCCAGGTGTCTCTGGCTGCCTCTGTCAGGAAGTAAGGCTGTCATTAATTACAAGCAGTACTTTGGCAGCTGTATCACTGCAAGGAGCTGGAACTCCCTGCGGGCTCTGTGGAGCTCAGGGGTACACAAACCACAGAGCCATCTCTTGGCCGAAGTCCACAGAGGTCCTTTCCCTTCTTTGATTCCCCGAAGCCGCTTTGTGGGGATAGTCATCTAAATCTTGCAGAAGTCTGATTGTGTGTGATGCTTTTGTCTGCGGTCTCCCGGGGTGATGCCATCCTGCACTACACCTCTTTCAACACTAGAACAAGGCTAGGACAAGAGGTAATGGGCACAAACTTGAACACAAGATGTTCCATCTTAACATGAGGAGGAACTTCTTGACTTTGAGGGTGGCAGACCACTGGCAGAGGCTGCCAAGAGAGGTTGTGGAGTCTCCCACTCTGGAGATATTAAAAACGTGCCTGGACGCCATCCTGTGCAACTGCTGTAGGTGACGCTGCTCTGTCAGAGGGGTTGGACTGGATAATCTCCAGAGGTCCCTTCCAACCCTGACCATTCTGCAATTCTGTGATTCTGTAAGGCTGTGCTTCTGAATTGCACCGCATCTTGCACAACTGGCCTTGCTTCATTGAAACCCATCACCTGGTGTAGGCTCTATCAGGCTGGATCAAGAGGGGTGAAATGGGATGCTGTCTTGTCTGCATACCCTTTTCTAAACACTTGTACAGCACCGCTGGCCCTAGAGCTGACTGTGCATGTCTGTCTTGGATGTGTCCCATGCATTTTAAGAGCTCCCCTCCTTGGCTTGGAAAGAGGGGATATTCTAGTAGCACTAGTAGTTATACCAGTGGGTGTTTGTGCTTTGCAGGGTGGAGTTGGGTTGTTTTTTTTGTAGCTTTGTGACTGTAGGAGGCTTTTCTCATCATCTACCTTTTTTTTATAGTATTCATCCTCAGAGGAGAGAACAACTTTTTCTTGCTTTTACAAAAAATAAAGACACCTAGGCATGCGACCTTTTGGGAATTTTGCACTATTGATTTTTATTGTCTGAGCTATCCTATCTGCAATTTTTGTCTTTCATGGAATCTGTAAGGACCTTCTTTGACAACTGCCATTCCTACAGGTCCGTGTTCTCTTCTGCTTGTTCTGGTGGTCGGGACTCCCTTCCTCCCACCTGGGATTTCTTTCAAGGCTGCCTGAGGTTGCTTCTGCCTCTCCTCTAAACCCCTATAGCTAGACAAGCTCCTAGACTGTCCCTCCATACACAGCTATTTGTGGCACAGCTCAGGGTGACTGGAGCATTCAGAAACCCTTGCCACCCCTTCCCATTTAGCTGTCCCTCTTGGGTCCTTGGGAATCCCAGACTTTCAGGGCAGGTATTGCTTTTCCTCAGCTTTTCTTTTTTGGATTGCTGCTTGTGCCTTTTGCTTCCCAACTTTTCAGCCAAACTTGAGGTAGCTGCTCAGGCTTGGCTTAGCCTGCTTTTCTCTTGCTGAGGCCACCCTGACCTTTCGCTGAAATACTTTTTGTTTGTATAAATTCAGCCTCTTTGTGGCTTTTGCTGATTTAATGCATGGCTTTATGGTCACAGGCTGACAGGGACGTTTGTCAGTGGGACGCTACGGTAGGCAGGGCTCAGCCTGCCTGCTCTCACTGGTTCACCCAAGTGCGAGGGCTCTGTAAGAAGCTCAGCATCTGCAGCATGGAGACTGGAAATATATCTTTATAATATCTTTGTAATAATAATTACTAATATAATCAATAATATCTTTTTAATATTGTTATCAATGACCTGGATGAGGGGACTGAGTGCACCCTCAGCAAGTTTGCAGATGACGCCAAGTTGGGTGGGAGTCACGGTCTGCTTGAGGGTAGGATGGCTCTACAGAGGGATCTGGACAGGCTGGATCAATGGCCAAGGCCAATGGTATGAAGTTCAACAAGGTCAAGTGCCGGGTTCTGCACTTGCGTCACAACAATGCTACAGGCTTGGGGCAGAGTGGCTGGAAAGCTGCCCAGCTGAATATGAGCCAGTAGTGTGCCCAGGTGGCCAAGAAGGCCAACGGCATCCTGGCCTGTATCAGGAATAGTGTGGCCAGCAGGACTGGGGCAGTGATCCTCCCCCTGTACTCGGCACTGGTGAAGCCCCACCTCAAACACTGTGTTCAGTTTTGGGCCCCTCACTACAAGAAAGGCACTGAGGTACTGGGGCGTGTCCAGAGAAGGGCAACGAAACTGGTGAGGGGTCTGGAGCACACGTCTTGCAAGGAGCATCTGAGGGAACTGATGTTGTTTTGTCTGGAGGAAAGGAGGCTGAGGGAAGACCTTATAGCTCTCTACAGCTCCCTGAAAGGAGGTTATGGAGAGGTGGGGGTCAGTCTCTTCTCCCAAGTAACAGGCAGTAGGACAAGAGTAAATGGCTTGAAGTTGCACCAGGGAAGGATTAGATTTGATATAAGGAAAAATTTCTTCACAGAAAGGGTTGTCAAGCTGGAACAGGCTGCCCAGGGAAGTGGTGGAGTCGCCATCCCTGGAGGTATTTAAATGATGGGTAGACGTGGTGCTGAGTGGTGTGGTTTAGTTGTGGTTGTGGCAGTGTTAGGTTAATGGTTGGACTTGATGATCTTAAGGGTCTTTTCGAACCAAAATGATTCTATGATTCTATGATCCCAAGATGTGTCTATTTGGTTGACCCAGTTATCATATTTGCCCGCTGCAGCCTTGTAGATCCAGTAGGTAAGGGTGTTGCATTTGCTACTAAAAGGCTATAAGCTTTGTGTTAATACACCAATGTAGGGCACAGGATTTGCCCTGATATGAGCAGATTTTAGCTTGTTTTAGCTGTGACAGTGATTGGCTAATGCTCACTTAACTTTCGCCTAGTGATATTTGTGCAGCTAAACTATATACAAATAGGAAATACATTTAAAAAAACCTCAAAAACTGACCAGACACAAAACTAAGAAATATGAACACTGTATATTCATTGGGGCTAAGGGACTGCTGTGTAATTGAACATGTACATGTGTTGTGAACCTCGCTGTTGTTTCTGAGGAAGACTGAAGACTGACGACCCAGAGAGACATGAAAGTCTGAGTTGCAACCCCAGAAAAAACAACAGGTTCTAGGTAGTTTATGTATACCCCTTGTAACTGCTATTTTTCCTGTAATAATCATATAATAAGGGCTATAAGTGTTAGTATAATTGGAATTAGACCAATAATTGTTGATCTATCTTTGTTGCCAACATAGAGAGTAATTGTTGGTCTATATTTTTTTGCCAATTATTGACTAGGTCAATAATTGTTGCCAATAATCCTTGTACTGTTAAAACCACTTAAGCTATGAGTAAATTCTTGGCTCTCTATGTAAGGTGTGTTCCCCTTGTTTGCCCACGATAGAGAAGGAAATTAAATGAAGTAACTCACAAAAATCTTGCAAGTATTGCATTCATACCTGACTGTATTTTGAAGGAAGTGAAATTAACTTTGTTTCTCAAACCTGATAATTATGCATATGGCCAAATTATCCATAAGTATTTCTAATTACTTTTAACGCCTTCAGAGATCATTTTTGAAAGTGAGTCATTGGGCTAACGAGATAGCGATGCCGTTAAGTCCTTAAGTGGTGTGCCACAGCCCTGCTAAGGACATGTGGGAGTCAAACCAGCTCTAGTTTTGTGGTTTCCCTGTCGTTCCTATCTCAGCACTTTTGCATCTGTCTGCTTTCACCTTTCTTCTCTCTTGGCTTTTGCTTGTGAGCTGTCTGGAGCTCAGTGATGGTCTCGTGCAAGAGAGCCACTCGTGCTACTGCTCTTGCTCTGCAACAAACTGCTGTTGTCTATTAAGGGCAACATTTTTCTTCTGTGTGCAGTAGAAAGGTGTACAATACAACCGTTAGCACTGTTGACATTTGACCTGCGACAAACTGGAGCCTTGTGTGGAAAAATCATGGCAGATTCTGGGACTGTTTAAAAAAAAACAACCTTCCAAAAAACTCCCCCAAACCCCTTTTCATTAGGAACAATGGCTGGAAATTTCTTTCATTGAAGGCTTTAGCTACCTTAAATTGGTTATGTTGCGTGAGAGTCAAGACTTACTTTTTCTGCAACTTTGGACCCTTGAGTCTTTAACTCTTTCATGAAAGAGTTAAGTTCTATAGTGTAATTGCAGAAATAGCTTTAAGGAGACATTTATTTGTTTACAAAAATTTGATTTGCACATAGAGAGAAGTTTGATTAGTGCAAAATCCTTGATGCTTCATATTAAAACATCATGTTCTAACGCATGCACGTTTTTGTTTGACATCAGTCATTGCAGACTACTTATATCCCTCAGGCAAAGTAGGGAAGGATTTTCTCTATAAACATCGTTTGTAAGGGTGATGAAAGGCACAGGAACTGATCACCAAATCTGTGACTGTTAGAGGTATATGCTGTTTGCTAATGACTAGATTTTGATGAGGCTGTCTAATTGCTGCCTGAGATAAGGCAACAGTACAACTTTGCCAAGGACAAACAATGGCCCAACTCTTGTGACTTGTTTAAGTTTGGTATCAATAGTTATGGATTTGTTGGTTTCTTTTGTGGTTTTTTTTAGGGCTTTAAAGTTCATTTGCTTTTTCAGTTGTCAACATTTGTTGAGTGATATTTGCGGCCAGGTTTTATAGACTGACATCTTTCTTCTAAGTTCAGGTGCAGTCATCTTCTTACGTACAAAATAACGTGATAGATTACTATGCAGGCAAATAGTATTGTCTTAATATTTGATCTCCTCTTCCACTTGAGGAAGTTACCTACTGAACAAATTGCTCATCTTTTTTAGAAAGGTCTCTAGTGTAAGTTATTTAAATTAATGACTTCAGTTCTCACTTTAAATGCTTTTAATCTCTTCACTGTTAACTCCAATTCCTGAAACATTAACACCTCTTACTGTGTTCTTTTGTTTGAAACTCATTTTCCCACTAGTTCTGCTGTTGAATTTGCTTTAAATGTCTCTACATCACCTACTGTTCCCTTTAAAGAAATACTCACACATCTACCCAAAAGCTTATCATTCTTTCGGATGAGATGGCCTTTCCTCTTCTTGATATGCTTGATGTATTTTCCTCCTGCCTTAAGTTCCTGAGTGGAGAACTACAATGGAGAGGGTCACTTCAGATGCTCAAAGAAGTGCATGTTTTCTTTGTCATGGTGAACAGCATGCAAATTCCTCCCTGTTCTCCCAACATCAGTCTGGTGAGGTGCCTCCAGGCTTTCCCTGTTTGGAGAACAGACATGTCATTATTCATTACAGTTCTTGGGAAGCTTCCAACTAAGGAGTAAAGCAAAGCAAATCTTTGTCAAGTACAGTCCAGCTCTGCAGAAACAAGGTGGGTTCCTCGTTCATGAAGCACAGCTTGGGAGAAATCAACAGTGCTACATCTTTTTCCATGAGTGCCTTGCTTTGGGTTAGGCTCTGGAGCTCCTGTTGCATAGGCCTCCAGCAGTGACAGAAAAAAACCTCTCCCCTTCTCCTCAGAGCGGTTTAATCCTCAAAGGAATAGCTAGTGCGGACACTCTTCCTGAGGGTGTGTTTGGATGATAGTGAATAAGGGCCAGAGCTAAATTGGGGCATGAAGCAGAGAGTTGCCAATAAAGAGCTGTTTGAGGACATAACTGTACCCACACAATCTGTTTAATTTTTATTTTTTTTCCCTCTGAGCACCTGGAGGGTCATCCTGACCAGCATGGTGTAACTCCCACCTCTGTTGTCCTGCACTAGAGCAGCAATGAGGTGCTCTGTGTTGTAGCTGTTATGTCATATGATGTCTCATGGATGATATCGATGTGTAGCTGGAGACAGTGAGGACTCACCTGTAAGATCTACAAGCTGGAAAATGGATGGCAGAGGAGACATCCATTAAGCTCTTGTCAAACCTTCAGAAATGTCTTTCTGCAAACAACAGCTCGTTCTCAATCTGTGATGAGGATGATACCAGGAAGGTATGTTGATACTGGGGCGTGGTGAAACATTTAGCCAGCACTGAAGGAAGGCCCTGGACAAACACTGAAGTATAATGTTTAGCTGGGTGTGGTGGGTTGACCCTGCCTGGCTGCCAGATGCCCACGAAAGCTGATCTATCACTCCCCCTCCTCAGCTGGACAGGGGAGAGAAAATATAACGAAACACGTGTGGGTCGAGATAAGGACAGGGAGAGATCACTCCTGAGCTACCATCACTGGAAAAATAGGCTCAACTTGGGGTAATTAATTTAATTTATTGCCAATGAAATCAGAGTGGGATAACAAGAAATAAAAACAAATCTTAAGAACACCTTCCACCCACCCCTCCCTTCTTCCCAGGCTTTACTCAACTCCTGATTTTCTCAGGGACGGGGAATGCAGGTTGTGGTCAGTTCATCACATGTTGTTTCTGCCACTCCTTCCTCCTCAGGGGGAGGACACCCCACACTCCTTCCCTGCCACAGGAGACAGTCCTTCAAGAACTTCTCCAACATGAGTCCTTCCCATGCGTCCTGGTTTCAGGTAAAACAGGGCCAATTTTGTTCAGTAACTTTGCTTCTTAGCTAAGCCTCTTCTAACTACTGAAATTGGCAGCATATTGTGCAGACACTCTTTGCTCTCAGAGTGATCAGACCTGTGTTTATAGCTGATGCCAAGGCGTGGAATGCAGAGGGGCTCCTGCTTATACTTATTGCTATAACACCCAAGGGCAGCACACTTTGTTATTTGCCCCGTTGGAGGGTGGGAAGCAGAAAAGCGCAGTGGGGTCCCACCTGCGGGGAGGAGCGGACAGGACAGGTGACCCAAAACTGACCAACGAGGGTATTCCATCCAATCTGCCTCGTGCTCAGTATAAAAGCTGAGAGATCAAAATGTCAGTGTCTTTCTTCAATGGCTGACATCTGAGGAGGACTCTGTTCGTCTGCCTTTGATCCCGATCCGTGTGTTCCTGAATCCAGTTCCCATCCATCACTGAAGTCCAGTCTGGGACTTTCCCAGTGCCAGCTGGTGATGTGATCGTCATTCTGGGAGCTTGATCCACTTTTTTTTTATA
The DNA here is from genome assembly GCF_000708025.1 of Charadrius vociferus. Lineage (NCBI taxonomy): Eukaryota > Metazoa > Chordata > Aves > Charadriiformes > Charadriidae > Charadrius > Charadrius vociferus. The sequence continues at coordinate 178,256 of NW_009649926.1, forward strand.
TTTCATTATTTCCTTTTTATTATTTTATTGTTAATTTTTCATTAAAGTAGTTTAGTTCCTTCTAAATTCATAAGTCTCTTTCTCTCTCTCCCCCCTCTTTTTGGAGAGAGAGGTGGGGGAGACCATGTGTCATTTTGCCTCAGTGGCAAGTCCAGCCAAAACCACGACAGATTTATTGGTGCCCAATGTGGGGCTCAAGCAGGGCTGAACCACAGTTCCAATAGATTGTCCGAGTAGTTTGAATTCCGGCTTCCTCAGAGATTCTTCACAAACTGTTCCAGCACGAGTCCATTTCACAGGGAACGGACTCCTCCAGCGTGGATCCCCTGTGGGGTCACAAGTCCTACCAGCAAACCTGCTCCAGCCTGGGCTCCTCTTTCCACAGGTCCAAAGGTCCTGCCAGAAGCCTGCTCCAGTGCAGGCTTCCCACAGCACCATAGCCTCCTTTGGGCAGCCACCTGCTCTGATGTGGGGTCCTCCATGGGCTGTAAGGGGATACGTGCTCCACCATGGACCATCATGGGCTGCAGGGGGACAGCCTGCCTCACCATAGTCTTCACTATGGGCTGCAGGGGAATATCTGCTCCAGTGCTTGGAGCACCTCCTCCCTGTCCTTCTTCACTGAGTTTCGTGTCTCCAGAGTTGTTTCTCTCAGACGTTCTCACTCCTCTCTCCTGCCCGGTTGCACAGCGTCTGTTCCCCCTTCTTAAATGTGTTATCACAGAGGTGCTACCACCATTGCTGATGGGCTCGGCCTTGGCCAGTGGTGGGTCTGTCTTGGAGCTGGCTGGCACTGGCTTTATTGGACATAGGGGAAGCTTCTAGCAGCTTCTCAGAGAAGCCATCCCTGTCCACACCATCCATCACATCAACATTGTGCTTTTGTTATCCACCAACCTATTAATTCCCAGATTGCATTAGTAGGTCTCTGCCTCTCTTTCTACATCAGCTTGTGATCCCTCTCTTCTCTGAGTGACACAATGAGACTGACATCCAAAAACAGTCGTGGGAGGAGTCACAGCAGGCACACAAGAGGTTAAGTTGTAGGATAGTGGAAACAGAGGGCAGGGTGCTCCAACTCTCGGCTGATGCATCACCCAAAGGCAAGGTCTTTGGTCTATGTATGCATACCTAGCCTGGTTATGGATGAAGTGAGCTTTTCTGGGGCTGCAGAGACTTTCTAGGAGGTCCCTGTGTCTTGTCTGACCCTTTTCTATGTGAATGGGGATGTGCGATTAGGCTGTCTTGCATGCAAAATGAAGGTAGTCCTTCACAAAGAAGTTTTGCCCTGAAAATAAGCCAAAGTTTCTTCCAGCTGAAGACCAAGAAGCTCCTCAGATGCTCATCCACACTCTTCCTCGAGAAATCCTGTTTGCGGATAGTCCACCACAGCCTGGAAGTAGCAGGGCAGAAATCCAGGCATGAATGGCTGCAGGCACAAGCTCCAAATCCTGTTGGAATGGAGACCTGGAGGTGATCAAGCTCCAAACCTTCACTTCACTGCATATCATCACCAGGTATTATGAAAGATGTCCAAATACAGCTCATTTTTCCATTTTCCCTTGTCAGCATATTTACACTCAAGTGTTTTGTAGCATTAAAAAATCAATTAATTACCAGTGAGACACATAAAGTTGTCATAAATTTTGGTACTAACGGCTCTATTGGGGCAGGTAACACATCTCTGAAAGCACATTTGATCACAGGACAATAGACACTATACAAAATTCATGCTTTATAGAGAATAATATTTACTGTCTCGCTCATCAGGGATGTGCAGTTGTAGCAATGGGGGGATGAAAGTGAACTGTTCATAAAGGGAACTACATATCCCTAGGGAAAACATGCCAGTTGCCAGACATAATCCAAAAGCTTCTCATGACCTGTAGAAGGAAAGAGAGGCTCTTTTTTGCTTCCAAATCAATGAAAAGCAGAAGCATTGGCAGAAGCAGAACTTGCTTTTTGGCCCACACCAAACCCGGTGCAGGTCAGCCGAGGTCGTAACTCCCCCTCGTGGGATGACACTGTCTTTGCATGGAGTATTTTGTCTGACACAGCTGCAGGAGTTTCTCTTTGACTTACCTTTTCCCTGTCTTTTCACTTGCTAAATCTCCTCTGCAGTGTGTGCAGGTTTTTATTCAAGGGATTTTTTTTTTTTTTGGTTCATAGAATTAGCTTCAGAAGAATACAAGACTTCTAGACAGGGCAGGTTTTATGCAAAATATTTAATTGGTTTATACACAGATAATGCTGTCAGTTTGGGGAGGGCACATATTTTATCTTCTAATATCCAGGTAAGTGGGGACATAGATGACAGATTGCATGTAGGATGGCTTTTGTCTCCCCAAAGAGACCTCCTCCAACACATCCAACATCAAGATCACATTGTTACCTAGCAAAACCTACTATTCTCCTGTCCCCTTTTCTCATTGTTCCCTCACCATGGTTTGTCCTTCTATTAAAAGTAGTTCAGGATGGGAGACAGTCTACCCCCCTGCTTTACCTCCAGGTCTTCAAAACCTGTTCCTGCACAAGCACTTCGGAGTGTGGCTAAGGCAAACATTAGGTAAATACTAGGATGGTAAAACAATGCATTTTTCACAGCAGAGTCAACAACAGTCATTCATTTTCCCAGTGATTACGCAGAATCCCAGAATGGTCAGGGTAGGAAGACCTCTGGAGATCATCCAGTCCAACCCTCCTGCCAGAGCAGGGGCACCTCCAGCAGTTGCACAGGACGGTGTCCAGGCGGGTTTGGAATGGCTCCAGAGTGGGAGACTCCACCACCTCTCTGGGCAGCCTGTGCCACTGCTCTGCCACCCTCACAGCAGAGAAGTTCCTCCTCATGTTAAGATGGAACTTCCCATGTTCAAGCTTGTGCCCGTTACCTCTTGTCCTCTCACTGGGCACCACTGAAAAAAGACTGTTCCCATCCACCTCAATCCCTCCCTTTAAGTATTTGTAAGCATTAATAAGATCCCCCCTCAGTCTTCTTTTCTCCAGACTAAAGAGACCCAAGTCCCTCAGCCTTTCCTCATATGAGAGATGTTCTAATCCCCTAATCATCTTTGTGGCCCTTTGCTGGACCCTCTCCAGCAGATCCCTGTCTTTCTTGAACTGCGAAGCCTAGAACTGGGCGCAGTACTCCAGATGCGGCCTCACCAGAGCAGAGTAGAGGGGGAGGATGACCTCCCTCGACCTGCTGGCCACACTCTTCCTGATGCACCCCAGGATGCCATTGGGGTACATTATTCTGCTTTTAGATTAACTGAAATTTATTGGCTTACCCTACTAGTATCTTGGGGTCTATTTTCCTCAGCATTATAGCAAGCTTCTGCTGTCTGAAGTTTTCTAAGGTCTCTTTACGCTTCTTTGTAATTATCGTAGAGTATTTCACCACAGACAGTAAAAAACCCCAGCCCCACCCATTTTTATTTTCTCTCATTCTCCCTGTACTGCATTGCAAAGGTTGAGAGGTAACCTTTGGAAACAAAAGGGTTAGTTTTATTGCCAGTGGCTGAGAGGGTCCAAAGGTGACCAGCAGCCTTCTGAGCATCGCTGACTGATGTAAGCACCTGTATGCACATTTCTTGAAGGAGCAGCTGTGTTTCTGCAAATCCAGGTTTGTGTTTCTCTCTGTCAAAGGAATGGCTTATTTGGCTGCTTCTGTAGGGAAGAGCTCTGAATGTTTTCTTAGCCCTCTCTTTCCTGGGAGGCATTGTGTTGTGTTGGTTTGGGAGTTGTCCTGAAAGATCTGGGAATTATCTGTGCTGAGCTCTGCTCTGTGTGTATTTTTGCATGGTGAACTGCTACTTGGGAGAGAGAGAACCCCCCCCACCTTTATATCAATCTATCCTGAAGCCACGCTTACTGTTAGATTTGGCTTTGGGGCTGAGTAGGATCGGATTTAGAGGAGAGAAATCCATGTTCTGGCAGCTAGGTGTGGATGTACAGACCCTTTGGAAAGCCACAAACAAGCGCTGATATCATGTAATGGGCACAGATCCCTTACTCCACTCCTCCATTTTGTTTTCTTTTCCTATAGTATAACGCATTACTTTCATTTTTGTTGTTCACCCTTCTCTTTGCCACTGCTTGTAGCTGCTGTGCTCAGTGCACAGCGTTTTTCTTCCCATTCAGCGTGTTTGTTGCCGTCTTTGCATTTGCGACGGTGTTGGCATTGCAGTCTCAACAGAGGCACTTTAAGCCTTGCTGTTTGTTTTCATGGATTGGGTTTTTTTTCTGCTTTTTTTGCAATATGTTGTGCTTATTATTCTAGTCTAGTCTAGTCTAGTCTAGTCTATTTTCCCTTTCCTTTTTCCTTAAATCTCAAGCATATCAGTTCTTATAGCTCTATCAAACTCAGCTGTGATAAAAAAACAAAGGGAAACCATTTCCCTAGTTCTCTTGGCAGCAGAGGAAGACCTGAAGATGGTGTGTGAAGGCTCAAAAAAAGAGGAAATTATGAAAACAGATTTAAAAGTGTGTCAAAATCTCTCATTAATTGCTATAGGAATGGACTATATTGTGCCTCAAAAATCTACAAGAAGTAGGACACATTGGAACTCAATGATCTTCAAGGTCCCTTCCAACCTAAACCATTCTATGAGTCTATGATATATCATTAGCTGGCTAAGTGTTCGGCTTCTAACATAGTTTAGTTTCTTGATCTCCCTTTACTAGCAGTGATTTAAAACAGCCACCTCTGGATCATAATATGTTTTCTCCTCCTGTGAAAGTATGTGTTGAGAAACTTTTAGTTGTCACAGTTATTAAGACCAGTGAAAATTCTGAAAATCCTCCAGAAAGTTTGGATGGGCCCTAAATAATGAGAGGTTCCATTTTGCATTGCCAAAAAAAAAAAAAAAAAAAAAAAAGGTGTGTGTAGTGGGGAGGGGAAAAGTAAATTCCTGACCTACCTGGACATGTGGTGCAGAGCTTATTCTGGTTTGCTAGGTCAGAGTCAAAGTAAAATCTTTCCTTTTATTTTTTTTTTTTAAATTTTTATTTCTAAAAATTTAGTTTTTACTGTTGCAAAAGTGAAACATTTCTATTTGAGTTTTATTTATTATAGTTACATATAGTTTTAGATCTGTACATGTAAGGCATAAGAAAAAAGGTGGGGTTGCTTCTATAAATCTTGGAAACTTCTGCTTTAAAATCCTGGTTAATTTAGAAACTTTTATTTCTACTTTCAGTACAAATATTTGAGGAAAAAAATGGTTACAGTATTTCCAAAGTGAAAGATTTAATTTAGAAAATACCAATTGTTTGTTCGGCATTTTCTGATTAGGGTAATGGAATTCAAGGGGGAAACATGCTGTTTTCAGTATTATTCTAATTTCCTCTTCTAATCTCAGCCAATGCAAAATCTTCATGAAAAAAATCAACCCCTATGTTTTAATAATAACAAAATGACACTTCTTTAGAAACTGCACTCTGTAGAGATTTAATGTTACAGAACCCAGAAAGAAAAGATAAGGCTATGCCTTCAAACAACAACCAGTTTTTATTTCCTTTGATGGAAAATTTGCAGGTACTGGTACCCGCAGGAGAAATCCTTATACAAGCACTTCTTACCTTCCCAGAACTTTCAGAAATGGCCATAAAAGCAGAACTTTATACACTATTTCTTTTGCAATATTTGAACCTAACAGCAAAACTTCCTTTACTTCTGTTGTCATAAGAGCTACTACTCTGCTTGCTATGACCTAACCAGTACAAATTTCTCCCACTAATCTAACCAGGATTTATTCAAAGAAAATTCAGTAGAATAGGAACCAGCAGGGAGAAAAATCAATCTTTGTTCAATTTTTTTTGTTTGTTTGGGGTTTAATTTTTGTTTGTTTGGTTTGGTTTGGTTTCAGGGTTATTGTTGTTGTTGGTTTTGGTGGCTGTTTTTTTTTGTTTTTTCTTTAAGGCAAAATTTATGTTCTGCGCTTTTCTATCTGTATTGTCTTTGCCTTTTAACTGCAAGGAGCCATCTCAAGTCCTGTTACCGGTACTGCTAATGAGACACACCTCTGCCCAGCTCAGGAATTGCTCACTTCATAACCAATACCTATTGTTGGAGTGTCTCCATACAGACCATAAGAACAATGGTAGGATGTCTCAGGCTGCTGGATCACTCTCCAGGTTCATCTGGGGTGCAGCTAAGCATGTGGGTAGTGCACATTAGCAGGCAACAAGATGCTGGAGTGAACCTGGGTATGACATAACCCAACTGTGCAGACCCCCATGTCATTTATTTTGCATTCAAACATAGACTTTTGTCTTCCACATAGGTATGGGGCTCTTGGTCCAGCTGACAGCAGTCACCTTCATCTTGGTATTGGTATCTACACACCATCTCACTGCAGGTAATTTTGCTCTGTAAAGGATTAATTTTGCTCTGTCTATTTTAGAGATTATGAATTGTTTTGAACTGGTGCCCACTATGACTTTCTTCTCCACTGAAGGAGGCCCAGATTTAGATGATTTCTTTGGACTTCACGTGAACACAGATGCATGTTCTGGCATTCAGTGCGCTCAACCGTAAGCATTACAACTGAGCCCCTGAGAGCTATTTATCTAAGGCACCTGTGTGGTCAGTAGCAGCAGATGGGCCTTTCCAGAGCATAACATAACTGATTTATCTCAGATTCCCATACTCCCAGGGAACAAATCACTCTGAAGGGAAGGCGGTTTCTTGATGCTTTCTCTACAAGATGATTGCCTCAATGAGGTACTTATCTTTTAGGTGGCTAAAAATTTGATGAGATCAACATACTTAGACAACCTAATGTAGTCAACACTACAAAGGGAGGTGGTAAGGTAATTTTGACTTGCCTAATGCATTGGATGCTGGTCATTTGAAATGGGGATGGCTTTTAATGACTTGTGTTTCAAACGCATCCATGTGCTTTTGTTCATCCTCAAATTTGAGGATCAGAGCTGTGGGAGGATGCACTAATGCCATGGCATAAGAGCTGCAATTTCAGTGGGGAAAGAACTTACAGGGCATCATAAATGCAAAACTTTTCACAGACATCTTTCCCCTTAGCCTTTAAAACCACAGTGGTTGCTGAGCACAGTTCACCCTTCTGTCTCTCGTGTAGGTGGTGGTCATGATCCGTTGCTTGTCTTGGATGGTTATGAGGATGACGGTATTCGACTCAAATGTTTCTCTGAGAGGTTGTTTTCTGAAGTCCAGGTGTTGTGGACAGATGGTAGAGGAGGTAATCTCACTGGGACTCCTCTCACCACTGGCACTACAACTGCTAATGCCAGCAGCTCCATCATTCTAAAACCAGGATCTGGAAACTCTGTGTCCTGCAGAATAATTGATAAACTGCTGAAAACATCAACAGAATCTTCGGTTGTCATTGCGGGTGAGTGTGAACTTGTGTCCTGGGAGGAAAAATAGGTTGCTCATGCATACAGGGCAGATTTTCCCAGAAACCCAAATTTCTAGTGGGATAATCAATTTTAACAGTTTTCTTCTTGTGATACTTCTTGGTCCTTGCACTAAACCACCATTAGTTTCCACAGGCAACTCCCAAACATTGTCAAAATATTAATAATAAAAACACCCTTGTTTTGGTGTAATGCCATCTGGGAGAAATGAAATCTTGTTATCAAGTGGTGCTTATTCTCACTTACAAGGGTGGAGATTGCTGCTCCATCTCTCTCTCTCTTGTTCTCTCTCCTTTTCTTCCACTTCTGTTTCTATCACTATAACATCTAATATTCCATTCCATTCCATTCCATTCCATTGTGTTCTAACACAGTGGTTTACACAAATCCCTGATGGTGCTTGGTAAAATAGTCTAGGGATGTGAAAGTCCCAGTGAACTGCTCCTACAGGTGTCTAGGAATGAAATTTAGATCCAAATTAGTTTTCTTTCACTTTAGGCATGTAATCAAAGTATCAAGTTGACTATTCAAGGAAAGACATAACTGATCATCTGAAATAATTTGCAGATGTCTTCTTTCCTGCCACCTCCCCTTGGCTGGCGGCTTTTGTTGTGATCCTGCTGTTGGGCATATTCCTGGTTATCGCTGCAATTTATAAATTCAAAAGTAAGTGCCACTCTTAATGCTGAAGTGATGAATGCTTCATACAATCCATTTGAAAGGCAACATCACCATGTCCGGAATTATCTGGGGAGGAGGGTACAGGGTTATGAACAAACATCCTCGTGATTCTTCAGCCATGGCTTTTTACTGCATTTTTACTTTTCTAGCATATTCGGTTTTAGGCATCTCTTAACTACTCCAACATCTTGGGGTATAAACGTGTACAATCACATTTGCCAACATGAATTGAAATATTACTATAGTGAAATTATTGTTGGAATATAATCTCATTATTGAAATAAACAATCCTTGCAAATAACTGATGTATGTTCATGTACCCAAATGTATCCACTGACTTAATTTATTTCATTTATAGCTTAATTTAAGTAATTTTATTGCTTTATAAGCTATTTTCTAACTAAGAGAGTTCTACAACACAAACCTTTCACCAAGACAGGGTGCCATGTCTGCATTTTTTCTGCTTTCAGCATCACTAGTTTTATTCATTTGTTCTGCATGATTTCTCATTATTTTAATGGAAGATAGAAGTACATGCAAATCAAGATATTCTGAAAATAAATTGCTTCTATACCAAGCATGACCACCATAAAAGATGAAGTTTTGTTCAAAAACTTAGAAGCAAGAAGAAAGTATTAATGTTTCCCTTCTCCCTGCCTCTCTTCTCTCTCTCTCAGAGAACACTAAGACAACTACTCGTGAACGTAAGTCATATTATTACCATATTAAAAAGTCATATTAATACTATATTTTGCCATGAACATGTTGAAAGATATGTGCAACAGTAGGAATGTTGGCCAGTGGTATAAACCATGGAGCTAAAGAGTTGTATTCCTAAGGCTGTTTTGACAGAGACTCCGATAGATCGGGACTTTCATTGACATTGTCTACCTGTAGACTCAAGCTAGGTTGTCTTTGTGGAGTAAGTCACTTTACGTTCAGCCAATACAGAAAGACTGTCCCACTGTTGATGCCTGCTCCTGATGAGAAATGAGGGAATTCTTACATCCCATTTAACCTCAGCTTTTCTGCCTCCAGGTGTTGAAAGAAATGGTAAAAAGCTTCTCGTATGGGTCACCTTTTGTGCAAAAACTTTTACAAGTTTTCTTCCCCCTCACCCACCATCTATCTAAAAGTTTACCATTTCCAGAAAAAATGACTTTTTGACAGTTCCCAAGCTGTCACGTCCAGGCTCCTTAAAGCAGTAGAACATTTTCTAGTGCCCTTATGCAAAAACATGATAAAAAGTCTTTGAACACCCCAAATAGCATGTTGGAGTGTGGATAAAGCTGCTACATGGATATGATTGAGCAGGGCATAGAAGTTGCAGCTTGTTTGGGCCAGAAGGCATATCCAAAGACCAGTTTTTCCCTGCCAAGACCCACTCCACCTTTCAGTTGATGCAGTATTTTCAATATGAAATTGTTCCCTGTGAAAACATGTAAGACCACACCTGGAATATTGCATCCAGTTCTGGAGCCCTCAACATAAGAAGAACACGCACCTGTTGGAGTGGGTCCAGAGGAGGGCCACAAAGATGATCAGAGGTCTGGAGAACCTCCCCTATGAACACAGGCTGAGACAGTTGGGGTTGTTCAGATTGGAGAAGAGAAGGCTCCGGGGAGACTGTATAGCAGCTTTCCGGTATTGGAAGGGCACCTACAAGAAAGCTGGAGAGGTACTTTTTACAAGGGCATGTAGTGATAGGATGAGGAGGAATGGCTTCAAACTGGAGGAGGAGAGAATTAGGTTAGATACCAGCAAGATCTTTTTCACTGAGGGTGATGAGGCACTGGCACATGTTGCCCAGAGAAACTGTGAATGCTCCATGCCTGGAGGTGTTCAAGGCCAGGTTGGATGGGGCTTTGAGCAACCTGGTCTGGTGGGAGGTCTCCCTGCCTATGGCAGGGGGGGTGGGACTAGATGATCTTTAAGGTGCCTTCCAATCTAAACCATTCTATGAGTCTATGATTCTACGAAAACCAGAGGTTCTTCTAAAACATTTTTTCTAGTTGATTTTTTTTTTCATTAAAAAAAAAAAAAAAAGTCTTAGAAGAAAGAGGAAACTATGGAGCTTCTTTTAGATAGCCTGCGTATTTCGTCTCTCACCAGCAATGAAAGAAATTAGGATGCAGTTCAGTGGAGGAACTAATTTCTCTGAACAGTACACGGAGTTTTTTTACTCTCGAATTACTACAGAAACCATATTTTAAAAAAAGTAAGCTTCCTCGGCTAAAGGTAGTCTTTGTAAACTTCTGGAGAATCAAATATATTCTGCTTAAAAAATAACACAGGCTCCTGGGAGACCTTATTGTAGCCTTCCTGTATCTGAAGGGGTCCTGCAAGAAAGCTGGAGAGGGTCTTTTTAGAAGGACATGTGGTGATAGGATGAAGGCAAATGACTTCAAGCTGGAAGAAGGTAGATTTAGATTAGATGTTAGGAAGAAATTATTCACTATGCATGTGGTGAGGCACTGGAACATGTTGCCCAGAGAAGCTGTGATTGTCTCATCCCTGGAGGTGTTCAAGGCCAGGTTGGACGGTGCTCTGAGCAACATGGTCTAGTGGGAGGAGTCCTGACCTGTGGCAGGGGGGTTGGAACTCGATGCTCTTCAAGGTCCTTTCTAATCTAAACCATTCCATGATTCTACGATTCAGGATGAGATTTTAGGTTTTTTTTAAGAACTTTTGACTTACAGAAGAAAAGCAGAATTTATCTGGTGGCTGTGTTGTACTGATGGTAACTCTAAAGGAAAGAAAATGTCCCTTTGACATAATTGAGGAATAAACTGCTGCCCCGGGGACTGATCTCAGAAGTTTGCATACAGACAAAAATGTTTGGGAATTAAGAAAAAAAAAAGGGCGTGTGGGAACAAATCTATGGAGACTTTTATTAAAATTTGCATCCAGTCATTCCTGAAACACTTCTCATCCATTTCTCAGACTTCTGCCACCTGTCAGATGATAAGGCAGTAAGACTTGTGAAGTAAAACTGAGTATATACTAAATTATCAGAGAACAGAAAAAAGTCTTTTTACTGTGAAGATGTTTGAATACTGGCTCAAGTTGCAAAGTCTGCATCCTTGGAGACAATCAAAACCCAGCTGGGCACAGCCCTGGGCCAACCGTGCTTGAGCAAGGTGTGTGGACTAGATGGGTCTCAGGAGGTCCCCCTCCAACTCTTCCGTGACTCTGTAAAATGTGATGTTACCTGATAGTCCCCAAATGGCTGGGAGTTTGAACCAGCAGAGAAAACAAGGCCAGATTGTTGTAACAGAGTGTTTTGTGCTGGATCTCTAGTATTTTTGTTTCAAATATTGCAACAAACTGGCTTAACTTGAGGAAACAATGTTTTTATTTTTGTTTCGGTCAATGACTGTGCTGTACTTGTTTAAACCGATTCCATAAAAAACAATTTACTTTTGATATCTAATTACTTAGTATTCAAATAAAACCAATAATTTATGCATATACGCATTAAAATACATATATACAACTATATATTATATAAGCCAATAGTAAATACACATATACAAGCATATATTTTGATTTATATGTATATATAGGCCAAGAGCCTCCTGGCCTGTATCAACAATAGTGTGGCCAGCAGGACTGGGGCAGTGATCCTCCCCCTGTACTCGGCATTGGTGAAGCCCCACCTCAAACACTGTGTTCAGTTTTGAGACCCTCGCTACAAGAAAGGCATTGAGGTATTGGAGTGTGTCCAGAGAAGGGCAACGAAGCTGGTGAGGGGTCTGGAGGACACGTCTTTTGAGGAGTGGCTGAGGGACCTGGGGTCGTTCAGCCTGGAGAAAAGGAGGCTGAGGGGAGACGTTATCACTGTCTGCAACTACCTGAAAGGAGGGTGTAGGGAGGTGGGGGTCACTCTCTTCTCCCAAGTAACAAGTGATAGGACGAGAGGAAATGGCTTGAAGTTGCACCAGGGGAGGTTTAGGACAGATAATAGGAAAAATTTCTTCCCTGAAAGAGATGTCAAGCACTGGAACAGGCTGCCCAGGGAAGGGGTGGAGTCGTCATCCCTGGAGGTATTTAAAAGACTGCTGGATGTGGTGCTGGGGGACATGGTTTAGTGGTGGGTTTGGCAGTGTCATGTTAGTGGTTGGACTCAATGATCTAACCTAAATGATTCTATGATTGTCTACAATTTGTGGCTTAATCACTTCTGTGTGGTCTTTAAAACTGAAGGTTAGGTGCTTGAAGAACTGTTTTTAGGATATAAAAATATTTCTCTGTTCACAGAAAATGCACAAAAGGATATTCAAGAAGGTAAGTATAACAGATTTTTTTTCAGTGGTTTCTATATGTAAATTTCTCTGATCCTTTAGAACCAGATGAAAGCTGAGCTCTGGAAATATTAATGACTGCTTTGTTTTTGTGAAATAAAATTAAAACCCCCCATTGCTATACCTTTTATATTGAGCATTTAAAGATTAGCAATGCCTACTGCAAAGACGACGACTATTTCATGTAGAAGTTTGATCTATGGCTTGTATTTTTTTCCTAGTATTTGAGCAGGCAAATTGATCTTTTGGTTAATTTGGGTAAATTAATGTGTTCTTACTTTGGGATCATGGTTCATGCTGAATTTCAGTCTGTAATAAAAGAAAGAATTAAGCTCTACAGTCTGAAAAATAATTAAAAAATAGTTTTCTGATCATTTTATAAAGACTGTAGACCAAGAAGACTGCTTTTACTGTGAAGAGCAAGTGGGCTGGGTGTGCAAAATGGGCCAGAGATGTAGTAAATCCAGTAAAATTTTTGAAACTTTTTAGTACTCCTTATAGTACCATGGAGAAATATAGTACCATGGAGAGACATCAATTATAGCTTTTATAAAGCCATGTTCAAGATTATCTGGCCACGGTTCAGTTGTTTCAACATAAATACAAAGAACCGGCCGCAGATGGGTGTGCTTAAGGTCATTCCACCGTATGTTAATGCTATTCAATCACATCCTTTTTATAGTATTAGTTTCGTTTTTTTCTCCTTAGTTCCGTCATCTGAATTACTTCATTTCACCGAGGTGAATTTCTTGACCAGTCCTTTTGTTCGCAGTTTTAAGGAAGGACCCAGCAAAATGAAGACAATAACTCTGGCTGCCTTATAGCAGGGGAGCATCTGGTCATTTTTATGAAGCTGGGATTGTTTAATTTTATCTTAGTTCTTGTTATACAGAATACAGTGGAACAGATAGAAAATTCAATGTATTTGTGTTAAAAAAAAATAGGAAGGAAATGGTATTTTAATATTTAACCATAATCTTTTTCAGAGATAGATTATCTCAAAGGTGAACTGGGTAAGAATGTATTTTGGCTTCTTCATTATGTTGGTTTTGAGTATCTTTTGGTCAGAAGAGTCCTCTATATTTAAAAAAGTTATAATATGATAAAAAAGGTCCCATATTGAAAATGTCTTTCTATTCTAAAACTGGGGTATTCAATTTAATTAATGATATCTGGTGTTATTATCTGCAGTGTCACCTGGTTTTAGCCAGTGAGTTTTATGTATCTAGTCCAAGCTAATAATCTAGACTCCTTCTATGGGATGGGTATCTTCAGAGGACCATTTATCCCCCACCTATTTTGGAATTATATTCTGAACTTAATGCCAAGCCTCAGTTCCCTAAAAGAAAACATTCTACAACACTGAAAATCTCACTCACATTTTGTGTGGGTTTTGTCTTGAAAAATGTAACATTCTTTGCTATTTCTGGGTTTGTTGCTTTGTTTTTCAGCTGAGGAGGATGAAAGCCATCAGAAGGGTAAAATAACATATTTTTTTTTCTGCTTTGCATTTAGTACCACACACTATTCTTTTAGCCATACCCTGAAAGATGCTTTGCAGGTCACCATTCTAATGAAATAGTGGTGTTTTATGCAATTTTGATTACTGGAGTTGGAAAATGCTCTCCAAACTTCACATTTGCAAAAATTAATTCCCCCATTCCAACCAACAAGATAATTGAAAAGATGTGTTACGTGTATATGTACACACAGTCTCTCTCTTTTTATCTATGGGTATATATCTATAAATGGAGAGTGTGTATATATGTATTTATATCTATATATACAGTTATTGTTCCACTGTTAGAAAATATTTAAGTGGAACATTTTATTTATTGCAGCTCAGAACAAAAGAATGACTAAAGCCTCTGATCACAGCATTAAAAAGAATATAATGGGA
>NW_009649926.1:192587-221144 GCF_000708025.1 Charadrius vociferus
TGTGACAAGCTGTGACCACAGGTGAAGCTAAGAACCAGATAAAGGATAACACTGGGTTCTATTTGTGTACAAGAGATGAATATATTCAACTTCTGCGTTATTGAGAGAGTTTTTACTCTTCTTCTCTTATGATGCTTCAGGAACTGTAAATATCCTTGGGAGGTATTTGTTCCTTGGGAGGAATATTTAATACACATCATCTAATACCAGAGAAAACTTATATAATGCCTGTTTATTATTCTACAAAGATAAATAGATTAATCCTATATATGTAGATAACCTATATATTAGTATTCCAAAATGCATAGTGAATGTGCCATAATTTGCCTGATCTAGTCATCCTAACTTTTAATTTAATTTTGTTTCTTTGTAGCATGTCAGGATATGTTGTCCAAAATTGGTAAGAATATGAAGTTAACTTTGGTCCTTAAAAATGATTTAAATTATTTCTGATCAGAAATGGAACTGAACTGTGCCAGTGTTTGAGGGCTATTGCAGCACTTTGTTCTCTCCCACACTTAGACTTAGTTGTCTCCAAAAACCAGTGTTTATCTGACACAATCTTGGACTCCAGAACGTCTGTTTCCATAACAAGGGAATATCTTTTCAGTCCTTTAAGTATTTAATTTTTGCTGTAGTCGAGTAGAAAACAGATTTTACTCCCTACAAACAAACTGATATTTTTGAAAGCAAGTAAAAAAAAAACAAAAATCAAAAAACTTTTATACGCATTTTTGTTGGCCATGTCAAGCTCCCGTTTGTCATCTGACAGGGTACGGAAGCATGGCCACAGGTCCTGTACCTGCAGGTGATTCAGCTCACCTAAAGAGTTATCTAAATTTTGGCTATTAAGGCTAAGGCTAAGTATTCTTGGCTCCCTCATAGAGAGATGAAGGCATCCAGGAGCAGTTTCAGATAGGTGGTTGAAAGAGCAGAGAAGAAACACTTTCTGATGTTCCATTCTCTTTCTCCTGACTCTACACAGAGCCCAGCTGACTAGCTTGGGTTTAGACAAGCTCCAGCCCTCCAAAGTTAAGCTAGCATAATTTCCCAAATCCTAGGCCTGATTATACTTAAGTATACTTGGAAATACTTTTATTAGCACAGACACCCTACAGCAGAGCCTTGCCATGTGTCACGGTCCACTCCTCGGTAGACGCATGATGGTTCGTTTCAGCTGTGATCTCGAAGCGCAAAAAGAAATGGCATCAGGCCCGGGGAGTTATGCTTTCAACACACAATCCCTTTATTGGTTTTGCCTGTAAAGTGGCTTGCAATAGAAAACAAGAAGAATAGGAAAGATGAAGTAAAAAGGGGGGAAAGAGGATTATAGCTACCACAGGCATCCCAGTGATCCCGAATCCAGAAGGTGTTCCGCTGCTTCTTCGTCAACCGTCGTGGTCTTTCAGTGGGGAAGATCTTCGGGAGATCAGTTGTTGAGGAATCATCTTTTATGCTAGGTAGCACACCTTGCTCCTCCTTGGACCCACCTCCACTCCACCTCTGTCCCGTGGAAAGGTGCCAATCTCCGCCTGTCTGGAGTAAGGCTTCCACGCATGCCCGGAGAGGAGTGTCTGAGGTGTGGTCAGCTTTGGAGGCGGGTAGCTTCTTACCAGGAGGTGTGGTTTTGTATTATAATGACATTATAGTGAGGAAAGTTCAACTGAGATTTGAGATTATTTCATCTATGCTGGCACAGCCAGTGCGGTCCATCTTCTTCGACAGCAGTTCTTCGCTTTGGTGCTCCAGTAGAATAGGCTTGTACCGTGTTCTGATATTGTCTGTACTTTCGTACCATGATATCGACATGGCTCGTACCCACGTACAATGGTCACACCTCAGTCCTTTCTCTAAGTCTCATGACAGCCAGCCCAGCAAGTGCTGCAAACCCATGTCAAGCTGTTAGCCCAGGTTTTGGGGGCCTAGTTGCTGATGAAAATGTTGAGACAACGCTGATCTCATCAACTCTTACACCATGCATGAGGATAACATGACTTTCTGTCCTTTTCAGAAATAGTCCAGAAAGAACTGGGTGAGTTAAAAGCTGAAAATGAATTTTATCAAATCCACACCCCTCCAACCCCATACTGTACTAAAATAAGGCATATTAACATTCTGCACTAATTTTAATTAATCATTCATTTCTTTTCTTGCAGACTTCAGAAGAGCTCAGAGCTATGCAGGTAAGCCAAGTCTCACCTTCCGTTAACCTCATGTTCTTTCATGCACATACCAGAGTCTATCCCTCGTGTCATGAAAAACTCACAGGCTGTCAGAATTTGGGGAAATTTTGAAGCCCATTGATTGAAAGAGACAACTAGGTTTTTTTAGGCATTTCCCACCCACACAGTTTTTGGTGTCATGAGTTGGGGTGAATTGTTTCCGTACCAACTAGGACCTTTTTACGTGTTATGTGTCTTTGAGAGATTCAACTTTGTGCTTTGTTCCAAAAAGTCTGGCTGCCAAATGGGTCTGACCAGAGACCCTGGATCCCGTCAGTCAGAGCAAAAGTGAATTAATAAAGGCACAGTGAAGCCAGAGAAGAGGCATGCCCTGCTGGATATTATTTCTGCTATTGAGGTTTTGTCTGACAAAAGCACACTGTATATTCCTGGGGTATTTAGCTGTTTGTTTCTTTTTTTGTTTTATTATTAATTTATTTTATTTTATCTTTTCTCTCCTTTGTTCACTTCCTTTGAGATTACTGTTATTTTCCTGAAAAACAGAAATAACATGGCTCTTTGTTGTTTGTTTGTTTTTTCTTTTTTTTCTCCTCCCTTTCTCAAGTTAATATCACTCTGGATGAGAATTGCAAACATCCCAGCCTCATCATTAAGGAGAAAAACAGAGTCATGTCCTCAACCCAAAAAGAGAGCTTGCCCAAAGTGGTGGTGGTAGCTACTGAAGGGTTTTCAGAAAAGAAACATTACTGGGAAGTGGAGGTGGGGGACAAATCAGAGTGGGAGCTGGGTGTGGTATGTGAGAAAATTAGAACTACACTGAGGAACAACACAGTGAATACTTTCCCAAAGGGGAATTTATTCAGTCTGCAGTTTTCTCAGGAACAATACAGTTTAACTGATGGGAAAGCTGTCAGAAATTGCATGCCCTGCAGGGTGGTAGGTGTTTTCCTGGATCAGGTAGATGGCATGCTTTCATTCTTTGATGTTGAAGAAAAGTGTCTTCTCGAGTCTCTTTCTTTTGAGTTCTCTGGGAATCTGTACCCATTCTTCAGTCCAGGCTCTGATGGCAAATGGTTGGGAGTACGCCCTGTGTACACTAAAAACACATTACCCTCTCTGTGACATCCTTCCACAGGGCCAGGAGAAGATTAATAAATTAATAATATAGGGAATCAGAGAGGATGTGGAAGCAGAGAGAAAGGGAAAAAAAAAAAAAAAAGGAATATCGGCTTTTAAAACCATAGTCAAGAAAGAAATAGTCTCTGAAGTACTTCGTAGGGATTCATATTGTACTAAGAATGAATAAAAACCCACACCTGTCAAATGTTGCAATTTTATTTCATTCTACCTGGACTAAACAAACATGGATTTATTTCAGTATTTGTTGTGTATTCATTTTTAACTAATAAACCTATCAGAACAATTACCAGGAAGTGTATGACTGCAAATTTCAAATTTTATACAAAGTCAGAAAACTATGAATAACAATCACATTGTGAACTATTAAATGCAAGTAGCCTTTTCGGAGATCTGCTTTTAGAGATGTTAAGTGATAAGGATGTAATCCACAGATCACATAAAACTCAGGAACTGTTGCTTATATGTAAGCAGTTGGTTAAGTTAGTTTGATTTAAGGAATGGGAGTCAAGAGTTAGATTCAGCTGCCCAAATGCAGAAGTCCAATGCAATTTGAGCTCCCACGGGGCTATCAGAGCATGGGATTTATGGGATTCTTAGACCCTCCTGAAGCAGCAGCTGATGAGGGAAGATGTGACATGGCATCTTGAGTGGCAATAGATAACTGTCTTTAGGCAACTGAATGACATCCTATTCCATACTGTCTGTAGCTGGAGTCATGCTCACACATAGGCGGTGTGGTGAGATGACCCTGGCTGGCCACCAGGTGCCCAACAAGCCATTTTATCACTCTCCTTCCCCAACTGGATAGCAGGAGAAAACTTTAAAAAAGGCTTATACGTCGAGATAAGGAAAGGGAGATCACTCAGCAATCACTGCCACGGGCAAAACAGACTCAACTTGGGGAAATTAATTCAATTTATTGACAATCAAATCAGAGTAGAATAATGAGAAATAAAATCAGATCTTAGAAAACACCTTCTGCCCACCCCTCCCTTCTTCCTGGGTTCAACTTCACTCCTGACTTCTTTATATCCTCTCCCTGAGCATTGTAGGGGAATGGGGGTTGTGGTCAGTTCATAGTGCATTGTACCTGCCATGCCTTCCTCCTCACACTCTTCCCTGCTCCAGCATGGGGGTCCATCCCACAGGAGACAGTCCTTCAAGAACTTCTCCAACATGAGTTCTTCCCTTGGGTTGTAGTTCTTCATGAATTGCTCCAGCATGTGTCTTTTCCATGAGGTGCAGTCCTTTAGGGATGGACTGCTCCAGTGTAGGTCACCCATGGGGCCACTGGTCCTGCCAGAAGACCTGCTCCAGCATGGACCCCTTTCCACAGGGCCACAGGTCCTACCAGGAGCCTCCTCTAATATGGGGTCTCCATGAGGTCACAGCCTCCTTCGGGCACACCCACCTGCTCCAGCGTGGGGTCCTCCATGGGCTGCAGGTGAATATCTGCTCCGCCATGGACAACCACAGGCTGCAGGGGAATCTCTGCTTGGAGTCTGGAGCACCTCTTCCCCCCCTGCAGACTTTGGTGTCTGCAGGTTTGTTTCTCACATTTTCTCATTCTCTCTCAGAGCTGCTGCTGCACAGCACTTTTTTTAACCTTTCTTAAGTGTTATCACAGAGGTGCTGCCAATGTCACTGATGGGCTTATCTTTAGCCAGTGATGGGTCCATCTAGAAGACAACTAGAACTGGCTCTGTTAGACAGGGGCCAGCCTCTGGCATCTTCTCACAAAAGCCACCTCTAGCTCCCCCACCTACCAAAAGCTTGCCACATAAATCCAGTACAGGCACCCAGAATGAAGTTGCTTAATTTGCAAGCTGAATATCACCTCTAATTCAGGGTAAGCTGAAGCCACTGTTAACGATGAAGTTAGCTAAATCCCACCACTTAGAAACAGAAATTGCTTGAATAGCTGAAACAACAATCAGGGCGCTGGTTCATCTCATAGCATTGCTATGAGATGTGACAATTACTCAAAGTGACCAATGCCCTGAAAAATGACCAACCATGAAATGGGAGAAATACATTAAAGCAAAGGGAGGGGACCAACCTTTCTTGGCAAAAGCACGGTCTAGACAAGATAGCCCAGCACCCTGCCCAGCTGAAGGTTGGATCAGATGATCCCTGAGGTCCCTTCCAACCTGAGATTCCATGAATCTATGGCTCTAAAAGTATCCAATGTTGGGGAATCCACCACTTCCCTGGGGAGATTTTTCCAGTGGCTGATTGTTCTCACTGTGAAACAGCACTGGTTCCATTACCAACCTCTGAGGAACACCACTCATCACTGGTCGCCACTTGGACATTGAGTCATTGACCGCAACTCTTTGAGTGCTACTATCCAGTCAATTCCTTATCCAGTGTGTGGTTCATCCGTCAAATCCACGACTCCATGAATTAGGTAGCTTTGTGTTTACCAGAACTTGGCTCACTGTATTTGCTGTTTCTGACGTGCATTAAGACACACCCACGGGAAGAAGAGCAATGTAACCTGTGACTACAAAGAACTACACAGCTGGAGAAGTGGCAGGCTGTCGTTCCAAATCTTATGTGTAAACAGGTTTCTAGAAAGGATCTTGGAAACTCCAGTGCTGTCTGACTCTCATCCCTAATGATGTTATAGAGTTTATGATCAAGAATAAAAAATTGGAGATGTTCACGTAACTAGAAAGTTGAGTGAAGACTCAACATAACCAGGCCATCAGGTTGCTTTGCCTCTGTTTGTTATGCCATGGGTTTGGAGTGATTTGTCTGTTGATCCAAGGGCACTAGCATTTTGTGTGTTCCTTAGATAACAGTCTGCTTGTTGGTCAACTGGACTTTATATCCAATGGATATTTTGTCTGTCAAAAATCAGTAGGAACAAAACTACTTCAGCTATAAACAGATTTGCAGGAAACGATGCCAGAGGGACCCAAAAAGACATGGGTCTTCCATGAGTCTTGTGTCACCTCTGCCAGTCTCAGATATATTGACAGGCGTGAACTGGCAGTAGACATCTATGTTTAGGCAAATGAATCACAGCTTAGAACTCCATTAACTATAATTAAATATAGATACCTAGTTCATATATGGACACCTACATTTAGGTCTTTGTTTCAGACTGACTCTCACCTTATGGAAAGACCGTGGATTTGTATCATGAGACACTTGTGTAAAGAGTCAGTGGAGATGTAATATTAATGCAAGTCAAATCCTAGCTAAAAATTGACTCAAAATTTACCAGTGACATTCATTGAAAAACAAGATGGGTATTGAATCAGGCTCCACTGAGGTCTACACCCTCTGTATAAATGTAGCTATATACCCTGAGATCACTGATGCAAAAATGAAGGAATAAATTATCTTCCACCTACGTGATGCAAAAGCTAGTAAGCATAAATTCCACAGAAGGAAGGACTGTTCAGAGAAAATAACCATGATAGCCTGGAAACAAGTATCCTTCAACATCTGCTGTCATTTCTGTCTCAGGAGGTCTCCAGCTGACACTTCAGAAAAGTGCATGTTTCCCACAAGCCTTGTGCTGTATGACCAGCCCCATGTAGATCTCTTGAATGCATGAAAGAATCTTAAACAGCAATGGATGTCTATGTTTAGGTAACTAAAATGCATTTTAACTGGTGAAGAGTTAGTGGAAGGTGTCCCTGACCAAGGCAGGAGAATTGGAACTAGATGATCTTTAAGGTCCCTTCCAACCTAAACCATTCTATCATTATGACTCAGATCTTGCAGAGTAGACAGCTCTTTTGGGGCCATTTATGCACTAAGAGAGCATGTTGCTCTACCACAGTGGTTCAAAGCATGACTGAGAACTATAGCACTGCATTAAAGTCCATTTATGTTGCCTCTCTTAGACTCTTCTTCAAGGACAGATGGCAAATTCTCCACTCAAGAAGTGAAGTGTAGACACATTACAATGTTTTAAATTACTCTGTCTTAAAAATATTTTTTTCTTTTCCTCCAAAATTCTGAGAATTCCATCCAGAAGAGTGATGGAGAAAGGTTACACTTATGGGGTGCTGTGTATTTGTTGGGGTGTGTGTATTTGAATTCATGACCTGAAATTGGGCTTTGTATGTCTTACAACATATGCAGTGTAGCAGTCCAGAATGAAACCTCAGAGAATGACTATCACTGAAATGCATTGTAAGGACTAAAATTATTGTCAGAAAAAAACTCTACAGAAATTATAACTGAGATAAACATGTCCTTTACCAAACTGTGGCATGGGAGAGCTCACTTCTGCACACATGCTGCAAGTATTGGACAAAATGCGTATAGAAAAGGGCGGGGGAAAGGAAAATATTTTAAGCTAAGGTATTAAACAATGCGTAACACAGAAGGGGATCAAGAATGTGTAATACATAAATTGCAATTAAACATTCAGTTTGTCTAAGAAATATATTTTTCATTTCACAGCAAAATTACTATGTTAAAAAAATTATTCCTCTTTAACTGAACAAATTCTCATGGTTGAATCTTTGTGTGAGTTTTTAAAGAAGGGATACAATTCTTCTGAGAATGCACAGTCTTTAAATGTAAACATCACAGACATGTCAGTAACGTTGAAAAAAGTCAACATTTTCTCTTCACAATTAAGATAAACTCCGACTTTCCTGGGTTTTTTCTGCACTGCTAACTGTGTCCATGGATCAGTTCTTGCCCAGTAACCTTTAAAACTTAAGCCCAGAACCCAGAATTGTTCTTTAGGTAACAGAGATATTATTCCTTTCCTTGGAGCGGATTTTCCAGCTACTCCCAGGTCCCAGTCGTTGCTTTTTTCAACATCCACCTCCCAGTAATGCTTTCCAGAGGAGAAACCTTTTGGGCCCAGCACACAGACAGCTGAATCAAAACTCTTTTCAGTTTGAGCCATTTTCTGGACCTCTGATTTATGTGTAAAACTCTTCTTGTCCACATCAATAGACAAGTTTGGATGGGCTGTGTCCTCATCAACATTGATGTCATCTACAAAAAAAAAGAAATTTGGGGGTTTACAAACACTCTTTTAAAGCAAATATACAAGAAGAAAAGGAAGCTGTACTGTACTGCATTTCATTCTGAAGATCTCCCTACAACCGGTCTAGAAAGACCTTTAAGCCTGGAGTGAAGGACTGTGCTCAGACATATAAATTACACTTCAACGTTCAAATATTTCACTGCCAAGTGAAATATCTCCATATCCCTGGAATAAAAGGCATTTGTAGACTCACAGTCCAGTCCATGCTCAGCACTGCTTCTGGAGTATTCAGATTTCAAGCCATTGAGTACGAACATAATTAAATACATTATTTTACCTGCGTTGCCACGAGCCTTTCTGAATTCTGAAAAAAAAAAAAAAAATGAGGGGGGAGAAAAAGAAAAAAAAAAAAGAAAGAAAAAAAAAAAAGGTAAGAAAACCCAAACTTCAAACATTGACTGAAAAGATTTCCCAGCTCCAAGTCAGGAAATCTCAGACTGAGTCTAAGGTAAACTGACACTCAAATTCCCTCTTGCTCTCTCAAGCCCTGTGATTACCTGTAAGGTCTGAATAAGGATATGAAGCTGGGATGAGTTTCCTGCTTGGCAACTAACTTTCCTTCTCAGGTGCCAGTTTGCTGCCTTGTTGGCATTTTACATGGATGCCTCACCAGCCACAGTCCGCATCATCCCTGGTCAGCAGCCCAGCATTTCCAGGGACGCAGTAAGAGACAGTCCCCTTTGTGACACTCACGGAAATAAATTTCAGCCACATTTAGTGTATTTCTCAGGCGGGGATGCATGCAAAGGAACAAGTTATGTGAATTTTCCCTAGTCTTTGAAGGGAGGAGGGAGTGCACTTCCTGGTGAGTTTTCTGGGCCATGCAATTATTACAGGTTTGGGCAGAAACAGATGAGCTTTTCTGTGTGAGAGATGAAAGGATGACCCAGCAGGATAGGATCATGAAGTCCTGAGATGTGATCTTAAGGGATTAGCTCAAGGGTAGGCATCTGTATGTGAAAAATGTCAAGTTTTGAATCAATGTCTGAGCATGTGAACAGACTGGTGTGAGATGTGCACCTGGAACTTCATGAAGGGAAGGCTTTGGATCCCCAGGAGTTACAAGCTCTAAATTCATTTTCTCGTAAAACAAGAACCTTCCCTTCCTCTCTTCAGACTTTCACTTTCACTAGGTTTAAGGGACTTAATTGACAATCATGACTTACCAATTTCTTTCTTCTGATCCACTGCAAACAGGATAAATGCACAGAAAGAAAAAGTTATGATGGATTATACATCAGTATTTTGTAGCACTACAGGATGACTCTAGATACAGTTCAAAGTTCAGCCATATTTTAACCCACTATTTCTGGAGTCACTCTAGGTTTCCATGTAGTCAGATCTGCATGACATTCACAGTCATTCCTTGTTCTTCCTATGAATGCAAGGAGGATCTTTTCTGATTAGAGGCTGAGGCACAAGAGATATCAGGTATTCTTTTGCACACCAGAGGGGAACAGACGTAAAAGTAGAGCCAGGACATTAAAGCTGGAGGTAACTAAAGGACACATGAAGAATACAGCCTCTATAAAGAGGACCCTATGAGCTACTGGGGGTTATTCCCATGGATTAGTTTTGGCTTCATAATGGAAACAGCTTCCTGAAGATTCAGGTGACATATTTCCAAGGCATGTGGAGAGCAAAATATACACGACTTTCAATGACAATAAACATAAAAGCATGCAGGCAAACAGAAAGACTTCTGACTCTGGCAGGGATCTCTTCAATACCCCATCATCACCCAATTTGCCACCAAGCCCCAGGGCTGGTTGGTGGCTGAGGCTCTCCAGCCCCATCAGCCCCATCTCAGCCTTCTCTCTACATATCTTTCACTAAATCTTCTTCCAGTACCAAAGCCTCCACCAGCCAGAACACCACAAGCAACACACTATGAAGTCCCGAAAACCTCACGATAAGCTGACTCATACAGTGTCCAGAGAGAAAATGACACTCACCAATCTTCTTTTCCAGGTTCTCTACAAGAGGAGGGGAGGAAGGGAGGAAACCTTGATTAGAACAGCATCTTGACTCCACTGAAGACAGGGGGAAAAGCATGGGTCTAATACAGCAAGACAGATTTGGCCTCTACAAAAACATGCAGGACCCCAGGAATAGGATAATCATAGAAGAGTCAACTCTTCAGAAATGAGTTTGCATCATGGGGAGGCAAGGACAAATTCCCCAAAAACTATACTTAACATTCTGCCCCTGAAGGTGTGCTGAAAGACAAAGACACCATAAATAGTATCGCCACAGCAGATATTGGGTAATCCATCAATAAAAGGAAGAGGCAAAAGCCAACCCACAAAAGCTTGTGAGGCACTGCCTGGGCAAAGCTCAAGGCTCAGAGCAGCAGCTGCCATGTTGAGCCTTGGGATCTGGAAGGGTGTCTCAATATGGTACCTGGGGAGAAGTTGGTGTTGCTGGAGCATCCCTCCTCACCCACCCCACAGCATCTATACCAGCAAGCAAAGCAGGTGGGCAAGCAGAAAGACTCACCATTCATTGCACGCAGCTCCTCTGCCCAGTCACATGGTCACAGGAGGAGAAGAAGACATGAAGTCAGGGCAAGACCCACAAGGTCCCAGCAAGTCAGTCCACTCTGGGCTTGTCCACTCCAGGGAGGGAGGAAAAACTCCTCTGGCATGGAGGATGGCTCACGCTCCCTGGAGCTACTCATGACGTGGCTCTGACCAGGATTTTTGCCACTAACCGCAAAGACCCACATCCCTACCAGGAGCCAGGGCTGGTCAGAGACCAAAGCTCTCCACCCCATCAGCCACACCATGGCCTTCCCTCAACATCTCCTTCCCTCACAGTCCTGCCTGCACCAAACCTCCACCAGCTTGGACACCACCAGCTTGGACACCACCAGCCCCCCACCATGGTCAACCCAAATCTTGCTTGTTGTAATGGCCATGGCTGCCACTTGAGGTCGTTTCCGTGGGGACATTTGGTTGAAGAAAGCAGAGGGAAAGCAGGGAGACGTTGCCCCAAACCCAGCTGTCTCTCAGCATTCCTAACACTCGCTGCAGGCTCTCCTGGCTATATCTCATGGGGACAAGGCTAACCTGCCCTCCACTCTCCCAACCTGGGACCGTATCCCACGACCCACTTGCAGACGTGGCCCCCAGGGCGTCAGTGACACTCACCAATCTGCTTCTGCTTCTCTGTAAGAAAAGAGAGGGGAGAATGAACACCTTGCTTAGCACCAGAACTCCAAGGACGACTGGAGGCAACATCATCCTCCAGGGACCATGGGAGTGACACAAGCAGCAAAGCCCTTGTGTCTTATAGCAACGTTGCCATTGGGATCTGCAAGGAGGTCTTGCCCCATGAATCCTCAAGCAGGAACAAGGGAGGACAGTGGCACAGCACATCCGTCTTTCAGAGAGCACGCGTACTGGTCTCCTGGCACTCTTTGGAGCCAGACCCAGACCATACTCCCTGCCTGGCTGCTTGTGCTTCACCAGTCCCACTGTGGTCCTTCTCGGCACAGCACTGGAAGTCTTCAGCAAGGAGGACTTGACCTCTGCAAACACCCACCCCCAGCAAGGGCTCTCCTGGTCACTGAGCTGTGGCAACAGTGTGTAGCTTGTACTCACCCTTATCTGCATCATGTGCTGCCCTGTATTGCAACTGGAGCTCCTCTGTGAATGTAGAGTAGGGAGAAGGAAGGGAGGACAGTTAGGGCTGCGCAGGTAGGAGCTGCTGCCAGCAGTGGGGACAGGGATTCCCTCGGCTCTGGGAACAACTGCATCCAGCCCCTGCACTGGGGTGAGACCCACTGCCCTCCCACCCACTCCTCAGTGCAATGCCCATGCCTGGAAGGTGTTCTCCTTGCCTGGGGATAGATTGCCTCTCTTGGGCCTCCATCGCTCCCTTTGACTCAGCATCAAAGGACACAGAGCCTTCACAATGGAGACCGCCAACCACAGGGCCCCCCAGGAATGAGAACATCCCTCTAGCCCTGCTGAATCACACTGGGTCAGTAGAACAGTCAAGGACCCCAGGAATAGAACCACCCTGGAACAGTCAACTCTTCAGAAATGAACTTGCATCATGGGGAAGCAAGGACACCTAACCCCAAACAATTATACTTAATGTTTTGACTCTGAAGGTGTGCTGAAAGACAAAGACACCATAAATAGTATCGCCGCAGTAGCTATTGGGTAATCCATCAATAAAAGGAAGAGGCAAAAGCCAACCCACAACTGGTCATAGGGATGAGGCACTGCCTTGGCAAAGCCCGAAGTACAGAGCAGCAGCTGCCACGTTGGGCCTTGGGACCTGGTAAGGTCTTTCACTGCAGCACTTGGGGAGAAATTGGCATTGCTGGAGCATCCCTCCTCACCCACCCCACAGCATCTATACCAGCAAGCAAAGCAGGTGGGCAAGCAGAAAGACTCACCATTCATTGCACGCAGCTCCTCTGCCCAGTCACATGGTCACAGGAGGAGAAGAAGACATGAAGTCAGGGCAAGACCCACAAGGTCCCAGCAAGTCAGTCCACTCTGGGCTTGTCCACTCCAGGGAGGGAGGAAAAACTCCTCTGGCATGGAGGATGGCTCACGCTCCCTGGAGCTACTCATGACGTGGCTCTGACCAGGATTTTTGCCACTAACCGCAAAGACCCACATCCCTACCAGGAGCCAGGGCTGGTCAGAGACCAAAGCTCTCCACCCCATCAGCCACACCATGGCCTTCCCTCAACATCTCCTTCCCTCACAGTCCTGCCTGCACCAAACCTCCACCAGCTTGGACACCACCAGCTTGGACACCACCAGCCCCCCACCATGGTCAACCCAAATCTTGCTTGTTGTAATGGCCATGGCTGCCACTTGAGGTCGTTTCCGTGGGGACATTTGGTTGAAGAAAGCAGAGGGAAAGCAGGGAGACATTGCCCCAAACCCAGCTGTCTCTCAGCGTTCTTGACACCACTCACACTCACGCTGCAGGCTCTCCTGGCTATATCTCATGGGGACAAGGCTAACCTGCCCTCCACTCTCCCAACCTGGGACCGTATCCCACGACCCACTTGCAGACGTGGCCCCCAGGGCGTCAGTGACACTCACCAATCTGCTTCTGCTTCTCTGTAAGAAAAGAGAGGGGAGAATGAACACCTTGCTTAGCACCAGAACTCCAAGGACGACTGGAGGCAACATCATCCTCCAGGGACCATGGGAGTGACACAAGCAGCAAAGCCCTTGTGTCTTATAGCAACGTTGCCATTGGGATCTGCAAGGAGGTCTTGCCCCATGAATCCTCAAGCAGGAACAAGGGAGGACAGTGGCACAGCACATCCGTCTTTCAGAGAGCACTTTCAGAGAGTTGTGGCCTCCTGGCACTCTTTGGAGCCAGACCCAGACCATACTCCCTGCCTGGCTGCTTGTGCTTCACCAGTCCCACTGTGGTCCTTCTCGACACAGCACTGGAAGTCTTCAGCAAGGAGGACTTGACCTCTGCAAACACCCACCCCCAGCAAGGGCTCTCCTGGTCACTGAGCTGTGGCAACAGTGTGTAGCTTGTACTCACCCTTATCTGCATCATGTGCTGCCCTGTATTGCAACTGGAGCTCCTCTGTGAATGTAGAGTAGGGAGAAGGAAGGGAGGACAGTTAGGGCTGCGCAGGTAGGAGCTGCTGCCAGCAGTGGGGACAGGGATTCCCTCGGCTCTGGGAACAACTGCATCCAGCCCCTGCACTGGGGTGAGACCCACTGCCCTCCCACCCACTCCTCAGTGCAATGCCCATGCCTGGAAGGTGTTCTCCTTGCCTGGGGATAGATTGCCTCTCTTGGGCCTCCATCGCTCCCTTTGACTCAGCATCAAAGGACACAGAGCCTTCACAATGGAGACCGCCAACCACAGGGCCCCCCAGGAATGAGAACATCCCTCTAGCCCTGCTGAATCACACTGGGTCAGTAGAACAGTCAAGGACCCCAGGAATAGAACCACCCTGGAACAGTCAACTCTTCAGAAATGAACTTGCATCATGGGGAAGCAAGGACACCTAACCCCAAACAATTATACTTAATGTTTTGACTCTGAAGGTGTGCTGAAAGACAAAGACACCATAAATAGTATCGCCGCAGTAGCTATTGGGTAATCCATCAATAAAAGGAAGAGGCAAAAGCCAACCCACAACTGGTCATAGGGATGAGGCACTGCCTTGGCAAAGCCCGAAGTACAGAGCAGCAGCTGCCACGTTGGGCCTTGGGACCTGGTAAGGTCTTTCACTGCAGCACTTGGGGAGAAATTGGCATTGCTGGAGCATCCCTCCTCACCCACCCCACAGCATCTATACCAGCAAGCAAAGCAGGTGGGCAAGCAGAAAGACTCACCATTCATTGCACGCAGCTCCTCTGCCCAGTCACATGGTCACAGGAGGAGAAGAAGACATGAAGTCAGGGCAAGACCCACAAGGTCCCAGCAAGTCAGTCCACTCTGGGCTTGTCCACTCCAGGGAGGGAGGAAAAACTCCTCTGGCATGGAGGATGGCTCACGCTCCCTGGAGCTACTCATGACGTGGCTCTGACCAGGATTTTTGCCACTAACCGCAAAGACCCACATCCCTACCAGGAGCCAGGGCTGGTCAGAGACCAAAGCTCTCCACCCCATCAGCCACACCATGGCCTTCCCTCAACATCTCCTTCCCTCACAGTCCTGCCTGCACCAAACCTCCACCAGCTTGGACACCACCAGCTTGGACACCACCAGCCCCCCACCATGGTCAACCCAAATCTTGCTTGTTGTAATGGCCATGGCTGCCACTTGAGGTCGTTTCCGTGGGGACATTTGGTTGAAGAAAGCAGAGGGAAAGCAGGGAGACATTGCCCCAAACCCAGCTGTCTCTCAGCGTTCTTGACACCACTCACACTCACGCTGCAGGCTCTCCTGGCTATATCTCATGGGGACAAGGCTAACCTGCCCTCCACTCTCCCAACCTGGGACCGTATCCCACGACCCACTTGCAGACGTGGCCCCCAGGGCGTCAGTGACACTCACCAATCTGCTTCTGCTTCTCTGTAAGAAAAGAGAGGGGAGAATGAACACCTTGCTTAGCACCAGAACTCCAAGGACGACTGGAGGCAACATCATCCTCCAGGGACCATGGGAGTGACACAAGCAGCAAAGCCCTTGTGTCTTATAGCAACGTTGCCATTGGGATCTGCAAGGAGGTCTTGCCCCATGAATCCTCAAGCAGGAACAAGGGAGGACAGTGGCACAGCACATCCGTCTTTCAGAGAGCACGCGTACTGGTCTCCTGGCACTCTTTGGAGCCAGACCCAGACCATACTCCCTGCCTGGCTGCTTGTGCTTCACCAGTCCCACTGTGGTCCTTCTCGGCACAGCACTGGAAGTCTTCAGCAAGGAGGACTTGACCTCTGCAAACACCCACCCCCAGCAAGGGCTCTCCTGGTCACTGAGCTGTGGCAACAGTGTGTAGCTTGTACTCACCCTTATCTGCATCACGTGCTGCCCTGTATTGCAACTGGAGCTCCTCTGTAAATGTGGAGGAAGGAGAAAGAAGGGAGGACAATTAGGGCTGTGCAGGTAGGAGCTGCTGCCAGCAGTGGGGACAGTATCTCAATTAGCTCTGGACACAGCAGCATGCAGCACCTGCAGTCATTAAGGCCCACTGCCCTCCCACCCACTCCCTACACCTCACAAAAATGCCCCTTCTCTGCACACTCAGCCTGTACGGCTCCCAACCCCAGTAACATCACAGCCACGTGCACTCGTAGGCATGTGAGGTGCTGAGGGACACCGCACCTCCTGTTTGCTAGCATCTGGCAAGCCAGAATTTTGAGTACCCCTACCACTACCTCCCTGCCTCTTCTTTCGGGCTCTCACAGCGAATTCAGCCTAGCAGTTTCCTACTTCCCAGTGGCCAGTGTTCCCTCTCCCTCGGGATGTATTCTCTCTCATGAACCACCACTTCTTTCCTTGACTTAATAGCAAAGAACATAGAGCCTTCACGGTGGAAACTGTCAGCAACAAGGGCCCCCCATAGTGAGAACATCCCACCAGCCATGCCAAATGCATGCTGGGCCAGGAGAACAACCCCAGGAATAGGACAACCATTGCATGGTCATTTCTCCACGAATGATCTTACATTATGGGCAGGCAAGGACACTAAACCCCAAACATCCACACTTACCAATCTTTTTCTGGAGAGGTGCTGAAAGGCAAAGACACCATAAATATTATCTCCACAGCAGCTATTGGGAGTCCTCCCCCAAAAAGGAAGAGTAAAAAGCCAGCCCACAAATGTCTCTGGGCTTGATTCCTCACTGCCAAGAACTGGGTAATGAGAACTCCTGAGGTAGGGAACAACAGGATGGACATGGTGGACAACAGGATGACCATGAGTCAGCAATCTGCCCTGGCGGCCAAGAAGGCAAATGGCATCCTGGGGTGCAAGAAGAGTGTGGCCAGCAGGTCGAGGGAGGTCATCTCCCCCTCTACTCTGCCCTGGTGAGGCCGCATCTGGAGTACTGCGTCCAGTTCTGGGCTCCCCAGTTCCCCAGTTCAAGAAAGACAGGGATCTGCTGGAGAGGGTCCAGCAAAGAGCTACAAAGATGATAAGGGGATTAGAACATCTCTCATATGAGGAAAGGCTGAGGGACTTGGGTCTCTTCAGTCTAGAGAAAAGAAGACCGAGGGGGCATCTTATCAATGCTTATAAATACTTAAAGGGAGGGTGCCAGGGGGATGGGAACAGTCTTTTTTCAGTGGTGCCCAGTGACAGGACGAGGGGTAACGGGCACAAACTTGAACATAGGAAGTTCCTTCTTAACGTGTGGAGGAACTTCTTTACTTTGAGGGTAGTGGAGCACTGGCACAGGCTGCCCAGAGAGGCTGTGGAGTCTCCCACTCTGGAGACATTCAAAACCCACCTGGATGTCATCCTGTGCAACTGCTGTAGGTGCCCCTGTTCTGGCAGGGTTGTTGGACTGGATGATCTCCAGATTTCCCTTTTAACCCTGACCATTCTGGGATTCTGTGGAATAGCTTACCTGGTAAAATAATGAGAACAAGGAGGCAGATAATCCAGAGCACATTTCTGTGTTCTGAAAAATGGAGAAAAAGAAAAAAAAAGGCATAAATTTTGTGTCAGTATAGCACATACGTACAGAGAGTCATGGGGTCACATAATCTGCACTTTTTGAGTATGGTGTCCTGGAGAACACTTTCAGCAAAAACATCTGTAAAGATTTTGAGGAACACAAAAAGTCTTAAAGAAAACTGAAATGAGATACTGATAGTTCCATTTTAAATTCACTGCCTCATGCCCAAGGATTTTCCACATACACACACTGAGAAACAGATTTCACATAAACTGGGAGGCATGATTTTTTTTTTTTTTCCTTTGGAAGTTTTTTTTACTATTTTTAGTCTTTGCAATTGGTCTCTATTTGTATTGAAGAGGTTGCTCTGTCTGAAGTGAGTGATACTGTTCTAAGTGATGCCATGAAAATATTTTCGTTTAAGACAAGTTGCCCTTCAAAGCTTTCACCAAGAAGAAATTTTAGAGGAAAGCTCAGCCTTAGCCTTCCTGCTCAACATGACCTTCCAGGCAGAATGACCCTCTAACAGCCTAATGCTAAGTCTTTGGTACAAATCTCAGCAGCTGATGGTCTGAAGATCTGCCAGAAAAACTTCTCTGCCAGCGTTGAAAAACACAGGTTCCTGCTGCGAAACAGGCTAGTGTGCATTTAGCTTAGGAGCCCACTGTCTTCCTGGCTTTCCTGGGCTTAGCATATACTCTTCCCATTTCAACTACAGTCCTGACAGTGGGATGTCATGACTGCAGATTCCTTGACTTCCTCAAAGTATTGAGCAATAGGAACCTCTTAGGCAAAGTCTCATTCCCTAACTTCTGTACCTGTTAGTCTTTATAGTATGAAATTATATCAGTTTTCTTTAGATATATGTAGTTTACATTGTATACTGAGTAATCATGCTTAAGTAAGCATGAGGAAAGGAGCACAGCTCATTGCAAGGAGGACGACAGCCCCACATGGGGATAAGGACCTTTGTTTCTCAGAATCTTAAAGTTGTCCATGAAGAACAAAGAATACTCCTGGACTACTGAGATAACAGCAGCATCCTAGCTCCTCTAACGCCTCCGTTAAACCCTCCCATTATCTGGTGTCATAGACAAGCAACTGTAGCAAGGCTGACTCCAGGGACATCTAGATCAATAAAGAAGTAGGTGGATGATGGCACCATGGAAATATCATTGTAGTGTGTGTGAGTTAAGTAGCAATTAGTCAAATCATGTTGTAACTGAACACTTGAAAGGTAGAAGAACCATGTGTAAAAACACATTTGGGGTTCCCAATTTGGCTGGGACACCTCATGCACATGAATAAAAGAATTCCTCTTGCAGTTCTATACTTTGTGTCCTTGCCTCTCTCCTCGCTTGGCATGGGCCAGTTGTGAATTTTGGCGACACTCCCAAATGAATTCAACTATTGAGTGTTGTGGGCAACTGAGTGAAATAATTCACAGCATTAGGCCCAGCCTTCTTATTAGTGGAGGCTGATGAGGTAACCAAGCAAAATGAGGGTAGCTTCACTGGCTCAGAGAATGCCAAAGCACATGAAATAGGTCTCAATTGCTGCATACCTGACTGTTGAGCAATCAGTGGACTGTGTTCCCTCTCAGTAGTCACAAAAGAAGGTGGTGGTTGTCCACAGGGTATCTCAATGGAGCTTTCTATTGCAAAAATATTGTCCATCTCATGTATGATGCTTGTCTGGGCCAATGAAGATAGTTCTTCTCCTTGAGGATTAACCCACATCACTTTGGGCTTTACATAGGAACCTCTTATTCTGCCCTTGTATGTACAAGTGCTTGACTGTGGCACAATTTCATTCATGGCACCTGTAACAGAAGCAATTTAACACCACCACATCTGGCACGACACAGAAACACCAAGTATGGCATGAAAGAGATCTCACAGAACACCTGCACTTTTGTTGTTTTTTCATCTCTAATCAAAACCTTCTGGGTTTCGAGCATTTAATTTTTAATAATTCCACACTTGAAAGAGTCATATAAGCTTTCTGTGTGGAAGAATGAAACTGCTGAAATAAATGAAAACAGACAGGACTGTGTACAAGAAGCTCTTCCCAGACCATAAGTGATACAGCTCGTCCCTTCAGTGACAAGGGCAAAAACAGAAGTGATGCTAAAGAGATAACAATCATAGAATCATAAAATCATAGAATCATCTAGTTTGGAAGGGACCTTTAAGATCATCGAGGCCAACTATCAACCTAACACTGCCAAAACCACCACTAAACCACATCCCACAGCACCACGTCTACCCGTCTTTTAAATACCTCCAGGGATGGCAATTCCACTCCTTCCCTGGGCAGACTGTTCCAATGTTTGATAACCCTTTCAGTGAAGAAATTCTTCCTAATAGCCAATCTAAACCTCCCCTGGTGCAACCTGAGGCCATTTCCTCTTGTCCTATTGCTTGTTACTTGGGAGAAGAAATACTCAGGTTCAGGCTGTTAAAAATAAGGGAAGGCTACGAGCCCTTAAACCTACAGCTGAACTCGGCCCAAAGAGGCAGAGCAGTGAGAAGATTGCTCTCAGTACTTTCCTGGGTGATCGATTCATGGTGTTCCCCTGCAGATGCCACAAGGCCAACCCGAACCTCCATTGCCCACCAGCAAAGGTTTCTCCTGAAGAGTAAGATACTGCAGGATGCATGGGGCTTCAGGGAAGGTGCCAAGACCTGTCCAATTTCAGCTTTTCTAGCAATAATGGAGGGGTCTGTTTGCCTCCACAAAGCAGATGTAGGTGTGAAAACATGACCTACCTGATCGGCTTATCTTGGATTTGGTGAGTTTGACTACACACACCACATCTATGTTATCACAAGGAACTGTGATGATGCTTTGCACCGTGAAATGGTCTCTCTCACTCCAGGTTACATTGGTCTCGGCCTCCACATTTACTGTGTCTCCTCCATAGTTCATCCAAACGACTTCAGGCTTTGGGTACCATTTTTTTGACTTACATGTGTAGCGACACACACTCTTCTCTTGCAGATCCCTGTCCAAAGTTGGCTTATACCCGATTGCTGTAAGAGAGTTAGTCAATGAGCATGAGACAGAGTTAGAGTTACTGCAAAATGACTACAACAACAACAAAATAAACCAACAAAACTCAGAAAGCCTCAGTATGTTGCTCTAAAGATTCATAGCTCATAAAAACAACCATACCTGATCAGATTGAAGGGGTCATTTACCTGGACTCCAACAACAGTGAGCTTTAGGGTATTTTACCACAGAGAAATAATGATTCAGCCCCTATATAGGGATATTCAACATCTTAATGGAGTTTCCTGTTGCACTATTTCCCACATGAAAAGCCACATGCCTTGTCCCCCTCAGTGCCCAGGTTTTAGATATTCAGAATTGAAGCAAGTCTTTCCAGCTTCTTCCTCATCTTTGCTTATTTCCCCATTTCTCCAAGTAACCATTATGTGCGATGGAGCCCCGCTTTTCTGGAGATGGCTAAACACCTGCCTGCCGATGGGGAGTAGTGAATGAATTCCATATTTTGCTTTGATTGCATGTACAGCTTTTGTTTTACCTGTCTTTTGTTTTACTGTCTTTATCTCAACCCACGAGTTTTCATACTTTGACCCTTCAGATTCTCTCCTCCATATCACCAAGGCAGGGAATGAACAAGCGGCTCTGTGATGCTTAGCTGCCTACTGGAGATAAACCATGACCTGGTTTTAGCTGTCCAGCAAGGAATAGGCAGAGCCACCGAGTCACGATGGGAACTGAACTCAGCATGGTCATAGCAGGTTGCATTTCACTGTGGAATTCTCCCTTCTTACCTGTAACATCAAGGTGAGTAGCCTCCTGTGTGACAACACTGCCATTCACTGCACAAACATATGTCCCCTCGTCAGCTACTTGCACTTGCCGGATAACCAGAAGAAGTGTTTTTCCCTGCCAGTGTCCCGCGATCCTCCACTCTTCTTCATCCTGACTCTGCTCCACCACCCCACCCAGGCTGGAGGAAGAGCACAGTGGAGCACCCTTCCCCTTTTCCATTTTGTACCAAAGCACGCTCGCATTAGAGGAGACACTGTCTGTCACCTGGCAGGACAGACTCACTTGCTCTCCAACAAGGACAACTGATGGTTCGATGCTGATGATGATAGGCCCTTCACCTGCAAGGAAGAGGTAGGAGCAAATGCATTGGTTTTCCACATGAGTGTAATCTTTCCATAGAGGGCAGAAAGCCACATGTGTCAGCTGGATCCAAAACAGAAAGCTGAGCTCCAGGTTAGACACTCATAGTCTTACCTCTGAACCACTGTGCAATAAAAGCACATGTTAGAAGAGCAAAGAGCAGGACTAGCACAAGCTTCCTTTCTGAGCACTTATTCCATAAATCCTCCAAAACTGCCATTTGGGTCAAGTCAAATTGCTTCTGTTCCCCCTGGAAGTGGATGATGTGCTGTGAAAATGAGAAAGAATTCCCAGGAGGAATGAAACAGAGAGGAATGAGTCTTACTAAAGACAGAAACACAAAGGCAGCGCTTTTACTCTGCCTGCCGTGTGCAGATCCTGTGGGAATGTGTCATGTTGGTGGGGTCACCTGGAGCTCATGCCTCCTTTCTCTGAGATAAAAACTGCCTGTTCCCATTCCCTGACAGTCTCTTGGGCATAGGAACATCTGACTTCAAACGGATTAGGATGGCAGGCCAGAAGTCCAGGATGCCCACTTCCAGTCCTGTGCACATATTACTAGTCTCTCATGCAATGATGTCCTGTTGCATGTGTCTAGGAAACTGGGCTGTGCTTTATACTTCCAACCCTACTTTGATTCTGCAACACCGTGTCACCTGGTACAGGAGGGTCTGGCTAAGAACACTACCCTGGATGAAGATGTGACAGAGAATCACAGAAAATCTTGCTTTTTCTTCATTACAGATGAGCAGGTGTGGCCCTCATGCATAAACGAGAGAGAATGGGAGCGACTGCCTGGTCTGGTTCTCCCACAGCGTCCTTGGAAAATTTTCCAGGCTCAGGAGGCCTGAGAAAAGAAATGTATTCTGCAGAGGTGTAACACTGCGGCTCACTTGTACCCAGTCATTTGTAACTTTACTCTCATCAGCCACTGTCTTCCTCCTGTGTTCCTCACACAGCCTGGCTAAAGCAATTAGGACACCCCACTCCCTATCTTTATGGCTGCGTTATCTTGCACCTGCAATCTACCTTAACTCCCAACAAACTTGTACTCTTGTCCTCTCTTAGCAGAAAATGTTGGTGAACTGGTGAAGGGCAGAAAAAGGGTTGTTTGGTGGAGAAACTGGAGGAACTGTTATTGCTGTAAGGAAGCACCTGGGGAGTCCACCATGACTTTCAAGGGTCTAGCATTTAAATGCACAGAGTATAAGTGGAAGGCAATGCAAACACGGTGTGAGGAAGCACCAGACATCATGCCAATCACCAGAAAGGCAGGTCAGAGGACAATAAGGCATCCCCAGGGAAACCCCCTCCCTTTGCTTTACTGAAGCCCAGAGTCACACTGAGCTGCTTGGCACAAAAGCTCAGCTACGTATCAAAATGCACAATTACCCACATTCTGAGTACCAACTGGTATTTGCAACATCTTTTCATGATAGTCTATTTGAAGGATGGGGTATTAACATTTGTATCTCAACTCTTCAACATTTAGAACAAATGAAAACAGCAAAATGTGTATCTGGCTGTCACTGATTTTTATGTTTGCATTCTTCTTCTGCGGCCCTTAATTCCCTGCTATGCTAAATATTTATACCTGTATTACACAGACCATTTAAATAGATATTTACCACTCCAAAGCAGGGGATGTTATATTTTCAATCAACCACATTGGAAGAACACTATATATCAACAAAGTATCGGTTCAATGAGATAAAGTAACTAAAACTACAGAACAAATCTCAGAGCAGTACCTGATCAACCAACATAAATGCTCATAGGTTTAGTTATTAAAATATTGCTTCTTTACTAACACTAAGACACCCTTCACTTTATTTCTTCTCATTCATTAATCCTCAGTTATCACTTGTGAAGTAGTAAATAGAATACACCTGCCCCAAAAGAGGTCTAGAATATATTCTTTTGCTATTTTCATTGTGCATCCTTTCTAACATTAAATAATAATAATAATAATCTTGTCCTCTTACCTTTTGAAAGGAGTGTCCTGTCTAGAGATTTTAAAAAATACAGGAAGGAACAAGGTGACTCATTACCACTGAAGTAGGAGGAGCAATTCTGCACTACCAGGAACATGATAAGAAATGTCTTTCACCTGTTCGTGAAAAATAAAATCAAGGAGTCTAGTGTGAGATATTAGGTAAACATAAGAAACATATTTTCTGGGTGTGTTGGGTATCTGTGGCCAGGTCTTAGTAGCAGGGGGTCTGCAAAGGTGTCCTCTGTGGTAAAAAGTGAGGGGCAGCTTCCATGTGGGGTGCAGCTGATTCAAGCCAGCTGCAAAATGGACCGACCCTAGGTGGAAGCTGAGCCAATTCGTGAAGCTAGTTGGCACCTCTCAGAAGACATGTTTATGATAGGGCAAAATGCAGCACAACAGTAAGGAAAAAATGTGAATCAACCCTGCCGCCACCAAGGTCGGACAAGGGGGAAAGGGAGGAGGTGCTCCAGCTACCAGAGCAGAAGTTCATCTACAGCCTGTGGAGAGAACCACAGTGGAGAAGGTACCCACACTGCAGCACCTCAAGGTCCATATATTGCAGCACGTGGGAATTCTCTGCAGGAAGGTGCAGCCCGTGGAGAGCCCATGTGGGAGCAGGTTTATCCTGAAGGACCACAGCCCACAGAGAGCCCATGCTGGAGCAGGGGAAAATTGTGAGGGGGAAGGTCTGGCAGAGAGGACCTCCTACCAACTGACCATGACTCCCCATTCTCCAACCCCCTGCACCACTCAGAGGTGGGGAGAGGTAGAGGAGTTAGAGGTAAAGGAGTGAAGTTGACCCTGGGAAACAGGAGCACAGGGGAAGGTGTTTTAGATTTTGTGTCTGTTTCAATGTGCCCTGGTGGCCAAGAAGGCCAATGGTCTCCCGAGGTGCATTAAAAAGAGTGCGACCAGCACGTGGAGACAGGTCATCCTATCCCTCTACTCTGCCCTGGTGTGGCCACATCTGGAGCACTGTGTCCACTTCTGGGCTCCCCAGACACCTGGCTCTGTTTAGCCTGGAGAAGAGAAGACTGAGAGGAATCTCATCAATGCTTATCAATATCTAAAGGGCGGGTGTCAAGAGAATGGGGCCAGACTCTTTTCAGTGGTGCACAGCAACAGGACAAGGGGAAATGGTCACAAACTGGCACACAGGAAATTCTGTCTCAACATGAAGAAAGAGGCTGAGAGAGTTGGGGCTCTTCAGACTGGAGAAGAGAAGGCTCTGGGGAGACCTTATTGCGGCCTTCCAGTACCTAAAGGGGGCCTACAGGAGAGCTGGGGAAGGACTTTTTACTAGGGCATGTAGTGATAGGACGAGGGGGAATGGCTTCAAACTGGAAGAGGGCAGTTTTAGATTAAACATTAGGAAGAATTTTTTCACTTTGAGGCTCATAAGACACTGGAACAGGTTGCCCAGAGAACTTGTTGAGGTCCCATCCCTGGAGGTGTTCAAGGCCAGGCTGGGTGTGGCCTTGGGCAACCTGGTCTAGTGGTAGGTGTCCCTGCCTATGGCAGGGGGGTTGGAACTTTTTGATCTTCAAGGTCCTTTCCAAAGTAAACCATTCTATGATTCTATGATTCTTTTTTTTGAGGGTGCCAGAGCACTGGAACAGGTTGCCCAGAGAGGGTGTGGAATCTCCTTCTCTGGAGATATTCAAAAAGCCACCCGGATGTGTTCCTGTGCAACCTGCTGTAGGTGAACCTGCTCTGGTAGGGAGGTTGGACTTGATGATCTCTGAAGGCTCCTTCCAACCCCAACCATTCTGTGATTCTAACTAGCAATAAATTAAATTAATTTTCCCCAAGTTGAGTCTGTTTTTCTCATGGTGGTATCAGACTTGACCACCTGGAGCAAGACCGTGAAGGGATGAAAAAGACCAGCAGGTGCATTCTTCCATGGATTTTTGAGGCTTCTTTGACTAGCAATTGTGTAAAGTCCCATGCACGGTGGGAAGCAGCCTCTTACTGTTTTCCATTCGTCTGCTCCATGCCATCCATCCCGATAAGGAGCTTGTGGGTTATAAGAGTTTTGCTACATGCTGCAGGCTGCCCTTTTCTCGTAATCGGATGCCTGGTCTTCCCAATCATGCAAAAGTTTGCCTACATCCTGCCATCACACTGGTAATGACACGGTATGTGACGGGTTAAAAACACTCTGCGTTTGCTAAGCTCCTTTCCCTGTTTAAATCTGTTCATCATCTTTCTGTTTGTGGACCAACCTTATGCCTGATGCACCGGAAGGAAACACATCCATTTGACACCTGCATCCCACTGGGCAGGCTCTTTGCTGCCCCACTCCAGAGGATGAACACACTGCAAAATCAGGATGTATTGGGCAAAGTTGGGCACCTTAAGGTGACCAACTCACCTGGAGATTTCTACTGGACATACACTTACACGGAATAAAGCCTAAGTTGAGGGCACCTAAACCAAAGCAACTCTATTCCACTCTACATTCTGAACAGTATCCCTTCAGGTGTACAACTCCTTTTGGTCTTCTGAGAGGTTCGTAACTGTTCTGCTGTCACGCCTTCCTACTCACACTTCTCTCCTACTCCAGCATTGATCCTCTCCATGGGCTACAGTCCTTCAGGATTAATCTGCTAAAACATGGCTCCTCCATGGGCTGCAGTTCCTCTCACAAGAACCCACTGCAGGATAGGATCTCTGTGGGCTGCAGTCCTTCAGGATAGCCCTGCTCCACCATGGGCTTTCCATGGACCTCAGCTCCTTCAGGGCATATGCACATGCTCCAGGTTTAAGTTTTCCATGGGATGCAGTGCGATGTCTCCAGAGACTGCAAGGAAATACCTGCTCCACCACAGATTCTTCCAAAAATTCCATGGGCTGAAGGGGTGTCTCTGCTGTGGAGCCCACAACTGTCTTCTCATAGAGGCTACCCCTGCAGCTTCCCCACCTCCAGCTACCAAAACTTTGGCATGTAAACCTAATACCATTTCTAACTGGAATTTGACTATTTTGACACAAGCAACTCTGAATATCTTGGACAGCAAATAGTTTAGAGACTGAAAAATTATTTACTCTTCCATCAGCCTGTCAAAGTTTAACCAAGGTGGGTGTGAAAACAGGAAATAAAATGAAAAGAAAGTGCAGATGGTATGAAGATTAGTTTACGTACAGTTTATTATAAAGTTGTGTAATGGTTTCATGTTTGATGAGAACTTCAGGCATTCAGTTACATGTTTTTTCTCCATTCTCCATGGCAGATTTTTTCCACAGATTTTTTCCACAGACACTTAACTTAGCTCCTTTCAGTTCATCAAATCTCTAAACCAGCTTGAGTCGATGTCGGGAACATATGAAACTCAAAGTAAAGCACTATAGGTTTCATTTAGAACCAGCTTTGAATGTTACTTCTGCCAAGTCTTACTAGGAACAAGAGGGGTCAGATTCAAATTCAAGGTGGATAGCAGCCCAAAAAAACCGTCTGCTTTAACCTCCACTGGGAAAGTTATATTACACTTTTACATGCTCGGAGAACAGAACACAATTGGTGTTTAAATGTAAAGAGAGATAGAGAAATCTAACAGCTTAGAGGGGGGAGCCATAACTCCTTTTTTAGCAGTACCAGCACAACAACTGACAATCTCTCCCTGGGGAGGCAGCTACTGGACCATGGGGTTGCTACCTCCATCCCATTGTCACAAGTGCTCAAGGCTGTATTAATGAGGAGTAAAAAATACATTCAAATGGGGAAAAATTATCCTTGTCACCAAACTGTGTTCTAATTAAAGAGACAACAGAGAATGTCTCTACAAGGGCAAAGGTTAGATTCCCTAACAATTATAATGACTTAAATGGTTTAACTAAATAGCCAAACACTTCTAATGTTCTGTTTTTACTTCAAGCACTGATTTTCTTCATAACCATTCCTCTTGGATCACTCAGAAAGAACAATTTAGAAAATATTCTCCTTATCCTGCTCTTACTTACAAGAGTGCATTTTTTTGATGGTTTATAAACATCTTGGAATTGACACAGAGCTTTGAGAATATTCTCCACTGAAAAGCAATCATTAGACGTTTTCACAGTTCTCTTAGTTGAGAACAAATAATATTAAAAAGTTCTTTTGCTTCAAAATACTTTCTTTTTCTTTTTTGAGACACTGTAATTTTCTCTCATTACTTCTCCCCTTTTTTCAATGCTTCCTGTTTTGTTCCTCAGTACTACTCATTTTATTTTATAATTGCTGATGTCCTAAGCTATTCTAGTCTCTCCTCCTTTCACCATGACCTCTTGGCAGAGAACATGATTCTACAACCCATTTGATTTGAAAGCATTTGAAAACCCATTTGAACCCATATGATTTGAAATTTCCTTTTACAGTGTCTCCAAAGGGACAGGGATTGAGACGGGGTGGGTACGAAGTGTGAGCGAACCTTCCCTTTTGGATAGAAATGGGTAAAATGTTTCTGCAGGTTCCTTTCCAAGCATTAGAGGCATTCTCACCATGATGCCCATTTGCTCTGGTTCATAAAAGTTCACCCGTCCTTTGTCCAGGTCCAGAAACACACCAATCACTGAATAACTTGTCTGCTGTTTTGCAATCTTGCAGTCTCCTTCGCTAGAGAAAATCTCTCCCTGGGACATGTGCAGAGCCCAGTAGCCCTCCCCAGGAAGGCTCCCTCCCTCTGCCTGTCTCCCTTTCTCCCTCACCACCCCCACCACCCAGTCCTGCTGCTGGCCCACCTCCACCTCCCAGTAGTGTTTCCCAGCTGCAAACCCTTCCTTCCCCACCAGGACAGAGACTGTGGAGGGAGTGTTTGGGCCAGCAGGCTTTGACGCGTTGCTGTCCACATCTGGAAGCCCGGGCACCTGGAGCTCCAGGACTCGGCAGTCAGGATTCACAGTAATGGCAACTGGAAGGGAAAATGAGAATCATCTGATAAGCAGAGTGGCTCAGGGACCTCTCTCCACATGGGGCTATGGGTCAAAGCGTTCGAGGGT
>NW_009649927.1:0-27421 GCF_000708025.1 Charadrius vociferus
GGGGAGGGAGAAAACATTTTTTTAAAGGGTCTCAGTGCAGCGATGTCTTTATATGTTTAAATAAAGCCATTGTTTGGGTAGCGGATGGAACGCAGGCGGGCTTTCGTTATCCCTAGCAGCCTTTTCTCGCATCCCCAGAGAAAGGAGAGAGGAGGATGCTTGCCAACAAACTAGGAGCGCGCTTCTCCTTCGTGCGCATTTCACCATGCTGGGGCACAGCCGAGGTGCACAAAATGTCAGGCGCTGTCAAGAGGGAAGAACGAAAAAGGGGTTAAAAGAGGAGCGCAAACCCCGGTTACAAACGCCGTGGCTGGAAGGGAGGGAAGCGTGTAGCGAGCGGGGGGACGTGCCACATCGCCCAAGCTGCCTGCCCCGTAACCCTAACAGAAATTTGCCGTGAAGATAAATCAGAGATGACAGCTGAGAGTTTATGAACTGAAAATAACCGTCCTTAGAAGAAAGAAACCAGCAGTGGGAAATCCCCCATCTGTTTTGTTTACTCTACATATGCTTAGTGTGGATGTAGCAGTGGTTTATTTTCCTAGTGAAGAGATTATACATAAGTGATTTCACTGTGGTTTTTTTCTTATCATGATTTTTCTGTCTTGTTTAAAAGCCACTTCTGTATTAACTCCAGTTCCATAAGCAGATCCTAATTTTTTGTTTGCTTTAAAATGCCAGCTGGTTGTTTCAGAGCGCCTATTTAAAAAATGCAGAACTAACCGGTGTCAAAAGAGAAAAAAAAAAGAGAGAAGGTATTAAATGCATCCCCTCTCATGCTAATGTTCCTTAGGACATTATGAACATTTTGTGACACTGGGTAGGAAAGGATTTTCTTGTTTCAGGTTTTGCTTTTGACAGATTATTAAAGCTGTTGACGCGTAGAAAAGGAGGAATGGGGACAGAGAGCAGGAACATATTAAA
This sequence comes from Charadrius vociferus, assembly GCF_000708025.1. NCBI lineage: Eukaryota > Metazoa > Chordata > Aves > Charadriiformes > Charadriidae > Charadrius > Charadrius vociferus. The sequence goes on from NW_009649927.1 coordinate 925, forward strand.
GGTTCCATTTTTTTCAGGCTGTCCTCCACTGTTTTCCTCCTTGTATTTTGCTTAGCCATTCTCATGTCAAACCTCAGGGAAAAAAAGCCCCAAGGGGTTTAAAGCTTTGGAGTTCCCCAGTTCAAGGTGGAAAAGGGCAGGTTTGTCCTCTGGCACATAAAAGGAACAGCCCTGACCCACATAAACCTGCCTGTCTTCTGGCTAGGTGTCTTTTTCTTTTGTGTGACCTCTGTGCTGAGATTGAGAGCTTATAGACCAACTGCGTGTTTGGGCTACCTCCAGCCAGAAACCTCAGCAGTGCAAGAAATGTTCTGAAACACCGCTGATTTCACAGCTACCTCGTGCTACTATATAGCAAGAAAAAGCTGGGGGTGAAATGCTGTTATCTTCATAGTCTCTGTTATCTGCTCTACCATCTGTCAGCAGCAGGAGTAGATGTATCCTAAAGATTTCTTGCAGATCTATAGGTGAATCCAAGGCACAAATTTCAAGTCTACATTGGAAATCATAATCCTAAAGGTAATTAGGAAGGCATGGTAGCTTTTTTCCTGGACTTCTGCTTGCTTTCTTTACCTGTGTCGTGTGTAAGGTGACAGTGATCGTAATGTGTGTAATGGTAGTATTGGGTCTGAGACATCTAAGCCAAACAGGACATATTAGACAAGAAGTGGTGGAAATGAAAGGGTTTGAACACCAAACCCAAACAGCTTCCATTTATAGCTGCTTTTTAGCTGGGTCTTACAAATTCCACAATTCTAATACAGTGAGTTTCACATTTCCATTTTGACCATTACTCTAGAGTTTATGTAAAAGTCCTAGGACTGTTAGCATTTGAATATAGAGGGAAATGACAAGGAAGAAACCATCTCTGAAGTACAACCGCTCTCTTTCAAACTGAACGTTACTTCTCTTCACAAATCTGATCTGGCCTTACAGCACATTTCCATAACAGATGACATTTCAAACAGAGATGAAAAAGTGATCTGGTCTCTGTACTGTGGTGTGACTTGTACTTTGTTCAGGATCTTTTTCCACCTACTTTAGAAGTTTGTCTGAAGCATTTATGTCCAGGACAGCTATGGCTTTGAGAGAGGGAGAGCTGCATGGGCCAGTGCACCCATTTACTTATCCTCCTGATCCCACAACAGCTTTTGTTTCCACGGAATTGTGGAGTCTGAATGCAGAAACCTCCATCCCCATGGCACCAGAGACTGCCGATGTAACTAGCATCTGCTGTAACGATACTCAGTGCTCTGATGGGTTTAGGTTGCAGAGCACAGGTTTTCCTCCTTACGACAAATGTTTATCTATATAACTGTAAATGCGCTACCGATGATGGATTCAAAACACCACTGTCACCCTTACTGCTCCAGAGGCCAGAACAGAAACTGATCTAAGCACTGAAAAATGCCACTGAGCTCGAGCAATCCCTGTAAACCCCCCCAGACTGACTTTGGGCACCCTTACTCTTGCTGAGGAACAGATCACACTGAGTCGATCCCACTGATTTTAATGGAGCTATTCATAAAGCAGTGTTCGGTCTGAGCCTGATAGAATCGGGCCTTTACTAGGTTTTGTAACCAAGCCATTTTTATAATGGAGATGATCCCTGTGATTTTTCCTCTTTTTATGTTCAAATGAGTCTTTAATCTGTTAAAGCTGTAATGGTATATGGATAACCTAGAAACCTTATTCTGGCAGTCCTGGCTTTGATCCTTATTTTAATACTTCAGTATCACTACTATCATCCCCTTAAACTATTTACCCTCTGCAGGAACTTATTAGCATGTCTTATATCTCCCTCAACAGGAAAAAAACTAATTAAGTTTATTTACAAATTTATATAAAAAAAAAGACAAGGCAGGTGCTGGTACAACCCCTCAGCCCTCAGTAAGGAGGGAGATTTGATTAATCTTTTTGCTTCATTTGTGTTGTTGCTTATGCCTTCTCCTTCTGTTTGTTTTATTTTTTTGTTGTTGTTGTTTTCCCATTGCTTTTCTTTTTATATTTTATATTGCACTCATACATTATCTCCTTTCCAATTAGTTTCCCCCCCTTTTTTTTTTTCCTCATTTTTTTCCTTCAATAGCTATCCACCAAGGTCACTTCACTTTCTTCAGTTTTCTTCTTTTACCACTGCTGTTTCCCCATGGGGAACTTTTTGATTCCAGTATTCCAGCATTGCTCTTGCTAACGGGCATCACTCCAAACACGCATCCTGTGGTTTGAAGGGTAACAGAGAATAAAGGGATCTTATCTCTACAGGTGCTTATTCCATTGCAAAAAGAAGGACAGAGGGAGAGTTCACAAGAGCAGAGAAGACAAAATGCACCTGGGCTAATGCCAGCAGCCTGTGTGGCAGTGTAAGGCGAAGAGTCTCACTGCCTCGTTATAAATGCATGGTGATCAATTATCAGAGGAGGATGGCCTCAGCAACCGCTGCAGACAACGCAGCTGCAGGTCATCTCAGAATTTTAGGCTGGAGTACTAACCAGTGACTGTGTGTTTTGATACACATCTCCCACACACACCTTGGCGTTGCTCTTATGCATAACAAACAACTCACCACATTGTTATCTCTCCTCTCTGCTTGTTCTTCATCACGTTCTTTACCCAGACTCTTCTTCTCATCATTACCAGCTCCAGCTGATGCTGGGGTTGCATGTTCTGTTTGAGGGGTGATGTGGCAAAGCAGCATGGGAAGGTAGGCTTCCGCCATGGCTTAGAGGAAAAGCTGATGCATATGGTCTGTGGGGCAGGGCAGCTTTGGAAACAGTAGCCATGTGCTACCCCTTTCCCTTCTTTCCTTGGTTCTGTAGATTTGCATTAGGTGCATTAAGTAGGTGTAAGAGTTTTGAAATCCATTTGGTTGGGGGGGAGAATCTGAGCATGCATTCAAGTAGCTATTATGTTATTTAGGGTTTTCAAATGTTTGCACATTGATCTGTTCATGAAAGGAACGACGGCAGAGCTTGGCAGGAGCCCAGAAGAGTGCCACAGAAGCATGGCTGCTGATAAAAAGCTTATCTGTTGGCTAGCAGGAGACTGTATCTGTAGTAGAAATGCAGCTACATATTGAATTTTCTCTGTCAGAGGAGTAAATCTGCCATAAAAAATATAATACACAACAGAGGACAATTCTGTACAATGGAATTTTATTCAGACTGTCTGCTGAGTGTATGCTTCTTATGATGGTTAAATGGCAAAAAATTATGTTTGATCCTAAACATTGCTTGGCTAATACTGACACTTCTAAATCTATTTCAGCAATCTATGAATGAAATTTGATACAGAGGAAAATACTGCTTTAAACATCCATGCCAACAAAAAATGGTAGGTTGGCATGGACAAATTTCAGTAACAAGTCAGTTTCAACACTTCTTAACAAATTTGTATTGAAAAGAAAGCACAAAGAAAGCACAAAAGGCACTAACCTACAATCAGGACTCTTGAAAAATAAGATCTCATGTTTCTGTGATGTTGTAAAAATACCTCAGCCTGCAAGCCTCTGGAATTACTCCAGGGACATCTTGGCTTTTCTGCTATGCGAGGAGCCCTCTCTTTGTTGCTGTTCCTGCAGTGGAATGGATCCTTTCCTTTGCTGCTACAGTTCAACCTGCAGGCAGCGTCCTCAGAAGGGCGCTTGCTCTTTTCAGAGGCGAGAGGATGAGAACGCTGGACCCCAAGCAGCTCCGTGTGAAGGACAGCAGGAAATTGTGCCCTGCTTTGGACCCGTTTCAGAACACCATTGATGATGGGATCATGGTCAGCATCTTCACAATAAGATTATTATAGAGAGCTCTTGTTGGGTTTGCTGCCCTTTTTTACAGTAAGTCCGTAAACTTCTCATGGACCTGATTTGGTTTCAATGGTATTATGGCAGAGATCGGGTTATGGCTCCTCATTTTTTTCCCTGTGCCCACTTGAGAAGAGGATCGTAGGAAGCTGTCGTGGGCATGGACTTGCAGTTTGTCTCAACCCCCCGCTGCCGTCCTGCCGTGGTTCCCTGCTCTCCCCAGCTGTCCCCATAGTCATCCCACTCATGCCTAGAAGCGAAAGAAGCTTATCTGGCTTTTTAAGAAATTAGCCAAGGATTATATAAAATCCAAACCTGTGCCAGTACTCTCTTTTGGCAGGAAGACTGGAAGGAGGTAGGAGAAAGTAATGGCATCCTCAGCATTGCGGGGAAGGAGGGAAGAGAGGAGAGGGACACCCCCAAAGAAAGCAAAGGAAGAGCAAATTATCTTAACATTGAAGTGCCAGTGTTTCCTAAGGGCACAGGGTGGGGCTGAAAGGAAACAGGCATTTGGAAAAGAAGCTAGACTGGGTTACTTGTAAAGTTGTAAAGTGGAGGTAAATTGCCACCATGTGGCAATCTCTCCACATGTAAGGAAAAACCTTGCATAAAGGGGGTAGGGAATTTTTGCCCCTGGAAGGGCAGGCAGTATTCTGTGAACTGGGCTAGGGAACTAATCCATTTGTGACTCCTTGAGAAAGGTCTTTTGTCAAGAAGGGAGGCCCAAGTAGCTTTTCTACAGCTTTACTACACGTAAGAAAAGATAAAAAGTGCTATCGTTGTTTAGTAAAAGACAGCTAGTGAGGAAATTTCCCTGAGCCATGAACAATCTATAAATACCCTGAGAGACAAGCTTTGCTTTTCTATTCTGCAAGTAACTTGAGATCAGAACATCGCACAAGATTTCCAGAAATGCTGCCCTGAACACATAGTTGAAAGACCAGGGGAAAACTGTGAAACCTGCCTTGGTTGTAGCTACTGGGACAAAATTTACATGGACTTCTAGTGGGTTTGGCCAAAGCCACCTCTATTTATTGCAGTGTCACCCAAGAGCATGGCAAATCAAGAGATGTGGAAGCTGCATGGAGAAACAAGGGGTAGGAGCCAAAAAAGCAAGATCACTGGGGAGAAATGTAGGAGATGATAATTGCCAGTGAGGCCAGATTGACAGGTTGCAGGAACAAGGGCTGCCTGGGGCTTCCCCTTCTCTTTTTAGCTTGGTTTCTGTTAAGTGAACAAGAATTCCTACATTGTTATGGACCGGATGCCTGTAGGAGCATGGGGGCTCATGTCCTGCCAGTTGGTGATGAGATGAGCACTGTAATCTGGCATAAATCCCTGTCACTGCTGTGAAGAGAGGTTCCTTTCTGCCACTACCCCTAGCTGCCCTTTCTCATCGCCTCTCCTGCATTCACGGTAGCTTTCACACAGCCACAAGAAGTAATCCAACCCAGGACAGTTAGTTTTCAGCATCAGCATCTTGATTCAGAGATGCCCGTGCCTACACAAGGATGGGAGCGGGGAGGACTGGTCCCTTGCAGCACCACTGAGAATTTGTACCAGATCCAAAGAGCAACATCCATGGTCTGAGACATCAGCATCAGTCAGGTGGGGAGGCAAGTCCACAAGATGCCAAGCATTATTATTTATCCATGAGCCAGCAATGTGCCCTTGTCGCCAAAAAGGCCTATGGAATCCTGGGCTACATAGTGAAGAGTGTGACCAGTAGGTTGAAGGAGGTCATTCTCCCCCTCTACTCAGCACTGGTGAGGCCACAACTGGAATACTGTGTCCAGTTTTGCGTTCCCCAGTTCAAGAGGGACAGGGAACTGCTGGAACGAGTCCAGCGAAGGGCAACTAAGATGATTGATTGATTGGAGCATCTCCCTTATGAGGAAAGGCTGAGAGAGCTGGGACTCTTTAGCCTGGAGAAGAGAAGGCTGAAGGGAGACCTTATTATCGCTTACAAGTATCTAAAGGGTGGGTTGAAGGAGGATGGAGCCAGACTCTTCTCGGTGGTTCCCAGTGACAGGACGAGGGGCAATGGGTGCAAGTTGGAACATAGGAAGTTCTGTTCCAACACACGGAAAAACTTCTTTACAGTTAGGGTGACAGAGCACTGGCACAGGCTGCCCAGGGAGGTTGTGGAGTCTCCTTCTCTGGAGATTTTCAAGACCCGCCTGGATGCAGTCCTGAGTAATGTGCTCTAGGCAATCCTGCTTTAGCAGGGGAGTTGGACTAGGTGATCTCTAGAGGTCCCTTCCAAGTCTGAAGATTCTGTGATTTTGTGATTATTTACCTTTTTTCACCAACGCAACACCTCACCTACCTGAGATTTATGCGCCCCTCTCTTCAGCAGCTCGTTGAGTTGCCCAGTAGGAGGGAAAAAATAGATGTCAGCCAAATCAATCACACTCGCACCAGCAATGTATTTTATTGCTTCGTTTAGCATTACATTTTCTGATTTGCAAAACAGCTTATTTCTGTCTTTGTCCTCTTTCACTTTGCTACATTTTCCTTTCATCTATGATAGTATCTTTCAATATTCTTAAATAAGCGCAGAGATTCCGCTTCCCTCTTCCTTATGCTGCTTTCCCTCGCTGCTCTGCACTTTACTCTCTCCTTGTTGCAGAGAAACTCCCTGGCTCCTTCACCTTCTCCTCCTGACCCCCATTGCAGCCTTTTTGTCCTTCTCCCACCATTCTTCTCACAGACAGACACCTCCTCCTTCCAATACTCTGATCGTTCCCCACCTCACACCGAGCCCAGCCCCAGGTGCACCACCTTCTCCTCCATGGACAAGAGGGAAGCCATCTGGAGAACATGATTCCTATGCAAAGAGGTGGAGTTTATTCCATCAGTCCTCTGTACCGGCTGTGGCAGGAAAGTCTCATTCAGGAGAAGACCGATTTGCCTTCCTGTCCCTCAGGCACTGAAGGATCAATCGCCCTTTTCCTGCCCTCACCGCAGGGGAAGGACTGGCTGGCTGATGGGGTACAATGCTGACTATGAGGTTTTCTTTTTCACATCACTGTGATACAAGAGGCAGAGGATCCTCCCTGGGGAGAACCCCTCACATAACAGATTTTAGTTGTCAGTGTGCATTGCCTAATGCCAGCCCACAAACAGAAGCACAGCAGAGAGGTCTGCATGAAGAAAGCAGCATCACCCGACTCATCTAGGTCAGCAAGGAACATAAGAACTGTCACCGTTTAGCCTACTGGGAAGTATTAACCTAGAAGAAATGCAAGGCCCGCTCCGGTCCAGAGTCACAAGGTATGAGGACAACTATGCATCCTACAGACCCAGCAGACAGATTCAAATTCTTATTTCCATTGATTTTGCACCATTGTAACCACTGATTTCAATAGCTTGAGCTGCTTTTTCACCATAGCATTTACCTAATATGAAGTATGCACAGAATCAAGTATATATGCTGGGTAGTTCCTCTTTAGGCTTCTGCTGCCATCCTGTAGGAATGGCTAATCCACTTTCAGGCCTCCTGTTCATTCTTCAAGCTTCATAATTTCCCAGTACACAGCACATGGGGAAACCAGAATTCCATAAATTCCACTTCTCAAAAAGAAACCCCCCAAAAAACCCTCAACCATTACCAATCTGATTTCAGTTTTCTTCTTATACTTGCTCTGATGCTCACAAAGATAAATGAAATGGCAATATTTGTGAAACACACGACCTACTGCATGCGTATTTAAAACCGAATCTGTCAGCCATTACCCCATCTGCACAGAGATTAGTCAGAATCTCCCCCAACTTTTCCCTCCTAAGTGTCTTTCTGGGCTCTTGCCTCTAAGTTGATTCCGCTTTTAATTTTATGTTTCTGTCAATAGCAGAGAAGTAAAACAGCTGAAAGGGACAGATAAGGGACTTAGCCCACTACAGCCACCATCCAACTCCAAATTGGATTGACTGGCTGAGTGCCCCCAAATCCTCCATGGATATGCAATTTAATAGAAAGAAAAAAACTCCACATACAAAGAAAAATATGCAGAAAATAATAAGACCACTTCATGAAATGTAACAGTTTCAGCGATGTGTATGTGATTATAGCCTTAATTCAAACAAAATGTAACATACATGCTCTTATGTTACCCGAGGAAAAAAGAACCCCGGCTGATTATTTAATTTGTCCTTTTACTAAATGATTTAATTTTTAGCAAGCTGTTACCCAAGGAAGAACATAAAAAAAGGCCATATCACATCAGCCTAACAATGAACCTGGTCCACCTTGTCTTTGACATCAGCCAGGAACGGATACTGAGGGAAGACTACAAAATAGGAGTGCAACAAAACTGGGGGGGGGGGGGGGGGGAAGTGCTAAGGAGAATTTGAGGAAGAGGAAGAGGAAAAATAGGCTAAGGCAGGTGGAGGTACTAAAATAATTCCCTTAGTTTTGTGGACAGCTGTATATGCACTGTATCAGTGCACGTGAGGCTTTACTCCCATGGATGAGTGCACATGGATTCCTGGAGAGGCAGCTCCGAGCAGGAGCAGTGCTCACAGGGAGCAGCGATCATGGCTGTGCGTGAGTGCTGCCTTACCTGAGGGCAGAGGTGGAGATCAGCTCTCCTGCCTCCAGAGGCAGAACAGTGGGGATTTGGCCAACCATTCATTTTACTTTTTTTTTTTTCTTTTAACTTGAGATATTGCCCCTAAGATTCGAGCAGTTTTAACTGCAAGCAGAAATCATGTATCTTCACATTACATGTTGATGGCTTCTGTAATTGTTCAGTTAACGGGAAGATTAAAATTATAAGAGTCTTATCAAACTCCTTGTCCCCAACCAGTCAGATCGCTGCCCTAGTAGTATGCTGTGCTGTCCTCATCTCTGCCTCTCACTAGTCGTCTTTTAAATTATTCCATTTAGCTTCACAACTTGCCTTCCCTTGATCTCTTAATAGGATGGTGACCCCCTGATCCCTTTCCAGGAGCTCTGCCTGCAACCTAACCTTTCCAGACCACCAAACTTCCGTTTGCTCCTCATTTTCCTCCTGCTGTGCCACTGGTGTCATCAGTCCCTTTCTACATCTCGAGCTTTCAATTTTCTTTCATTATTTTTCTGCTAGGAAAACTCAGTTTAGCCTATTCACTGCTGAACTCCCACATTAGTTGCTGAGTAACAAAAAATCAGTGGAACATTACGTTTGCAGTGGCTCATTTAGCAGCACCACAAATGTTTTGCATGAGGAGAGTGCAGTGATTTCTATTTGCTCTTAATAATCGGAATGTCTCCATTTTGAACGCTGATGGGTTGGGTTGCTTTTTTTTTCTGATTTGGTAAAACTGAGTCTCCATTTGTGATCTGCGAACAGCGCAGGTCCACTAGCAAGAGGTGGAGGGTGGGATTCATTTCACCCAGAGAGTGCGGCTCATCCTGCCACGGGACAGGCGCCTCCGGCCATGGGGACCAGCCACCCGCCGTCCCACCTGTGCCCCTCCAGGCCGCTGGTGAGGTTAGACTGGACACCCACCCTTCAGGTGGGTCAAGCTGGATGAGGGAAATGCTGTCTCTGGGGACTTTGCCTGCTACAGCGACAGCAGCACCCCCGGCTAGGGGCTGGAGAGGTACTGCAGGCACGAACGCCAGAGAAGATGGGGGCATCATTCTTTTGGCAAAATACCAGTTTGTACAACAGATCCCCACTCTGCTCACTGTCCTGCCTGCTTCTGGGCGTCAGGTTATTTCTGGCCTTGCTGACAGCCGTTTCTGTTCATACGATGACTGTGGGTAGCAATACTAGCTCTGACATTCAGACTTAATTGACCCTCATCCCTCAAGGACGTGGAGCAGAATAAAGAAAGGCTACGCTATAAATACACTGAAATAGGCCACGCATCCTTGTCTGGAGAGCCCTTCATCTCTCCTGTCATCGTCTTGCCCGGGGGTTCAATGAGACTGTAGGTTCTCTGTGGTGCCTGTCCCAGGCACGTGTCCAGGAGCGACCGCATGGCTGTGGAGCCTTCCTCCGCCCCATGGAGATGGTCCAGTGGGGGCTGCACTGCCCCCCACTGAGCACATTGGTCCCCTCTAGTACTTCTTGCTTGCTGAAGGACATTCCCCTGGCCTTCCTTGTCTTCTCAGCAATTGTTACTAATCCCGGATGGCTCACTTTGTGGCTTGTTGGGTAGGGCAATGCGTTCAACCATTTCTTCAGCAGAAGCCATAATTACCAATATTTCAATTTAAGGTGCAGCTGCCACCAACATCCCCCACTCAGGCAAAAGACAGGACATTCTAAGCTAAAACTTGTGTGATACACAGGTTGGCCTGTATTTTTACCCATGTGTAGTGACATCATCAGTGAAGTTATTATTTGAGACAACAGAGATCTCAAAATAGTAGTAGAATTCTATTTCAGACATGTAAACCTGTTCTGTGAGAGTATATATTCATGACATACCTGTTGATCAGCTCTGAGTAATTTCAGCCTGCTTTTCTGTAGCTCCATCACGACCCAGAGATGGTGGATAAGAATCAGGGGTGAATGAGGTCTGCAGAAATTCTGGAAGAGGATACTGAGGTGACCCCAATGAGACCAGAAAAGCACTCACCTTCCATTTGCTTCTTCCTCTTTAATATTTAAAATTTCATATATTTTTACTGAGTCATTTGTTGGTCCACTACTAATAATTACCGTGCTATTCACAAGATCACTGTAAGTAGTAAAGTGTATTTTTGTGATGTTGTAAGACACTCAGTTGAACAGTATTATATAATAGGAAATTCAAACTATTTTTCCTGTGCTTTTTTTTTTTATTTTACACCTCTATTTAAAAAGTAAAGATAATATGCCTTCAATCTGTAACATAAAAAAGCCGCTGCCTTCACATTCCAGCAATACATATAGCATGGCAAACTATATACATATATATATATGCATACACATCCCCCTCAGCCTTCACAGCTGTTATTAAATATGTATTTTACATTCAGCCAGTAACCGCTGTTCAAGGTTTCTTTCCTGATGCTCAGGGACGAGTTAAACATCACTTTGATTACAGGGTGATGCATTCCCCATATCAAAAGCTAGCAAAAGGACCTCCTTTGATAGCAAAAGAGACAGCCAGCGGTGATTAAAACAAGCAAATGTCCTGGGGAAGTGTTTGAAGCGAACTGCAAACCCTGATCAAAGCACAGGTAACGTAAGCATCACAAGGCTAGTCGAAAGAAATCCTGCCTTTTATTAAACCAGCACACACTATTGGAGAAAATGGGCAACTTTTGATACAAAGGCCTTTCTTCGGGTCTGTCATTTGGTCTAATAAAAAGTGTTGTGTTTCCCTATCTATGTTGCTTCCCTTGTGTTCGCAGACCGCTGCTGAGCCAGTACTCCTGCTGCTATGGCAGAGGTAAGCCTTGCTGACGGATGTGATTGATGCCACACTGTCTAACAGTTTAGGGAAATAATCTCAGGTCTTAATGATTCCAGTACAGAAATGCAGCTCCCAAGGAGAATTTATTTGAAAGAGAGCTCTGTCACAGGAAGAAGAAACGAGAAGTTGAAAGATGTGTTTGTTGAAGCACAACGCTTCTATTACAACAATGGCAAAAACCTATTTTCCAACATGGTGAAGGTTACCACAGAGCGAAGCCGTCTGAAGTCTCTGTCTCTCACAATCACTGTCTGGCTTTGTGCAACTTTACTGCAGTGACTTCAGATACGTATTGGTTTCTTAACCTGTAGCTACACACCCCTCTGCCCTACCTGACTGTGTGGTTGCCTGCCCAATTGAGACAAAAGAAGCCCTTCTGCCACTTTCTCCCGAGGGCTGCAAGACTGACAAGAAGCACATCTGAGAGCAAGCGGAGAGGTGAGAAGAGCCCTCTCCAGCTTGCATTTGCAAGGGTTCACTGCTTCTCGGCTATTCCTCATCTTGCAGCAGCTTCCTTCACCCTGAGGACTCGTGACCTCCACAGGCAAGGAGGCTGAGCTGCCGATAAGGTCCTGGGTCATTTGTGGTACAGCAAAGAGAAAACAGTGGGACAGGGAGGGAGAAGTGAAAGGTGATTAACCGGGGTAAGAATTTCTGCAAAGGCAGCATTTGACATAGAGATGGGCAACAAGTTGGAGAAGAAAGAGCCTCAAGTTCATGTTTGGGCTATATAAGGACATAAAATGGATTTGGGGATTGGAATTGATTTATCCTGAACATCAGTTGGGTGCCTTGGAGAACTGTGGGTTGGGACTGAAGTGGGGGGAGGCAGGTACAAGTCCTGGGAGGGGCGTGTGGCTCTTTCATGAGAAGCTTGTTTGAAACTGCCTCACCTTCACTGGGGCGTGTGCGGAATTCCTCCAGGGGAAGCAAGGCAAGGATGAGAGGGACAAAACGTTAAGCTGAGCCTTTATTTTTTGTGCTACTAAAGTGAATCCGTTAGTGAAGCATTTTGATTGAAGGTAATGCTGACACATGCTCCAGTTGTAGATCTGCCAGTTTGCTTCCAAACCGTCTGTGATGAAAGGAACATTTTCACCAGCCTGCTCCGCTGCCAGACAGGCAGGCAGGCAGGAGTGAGACAGGGTGGCTGACTAATTTCCAAATGTCAAGGTTTGCCTTTGGCTCTCTCTCTTCCCCCCGCCCAGTTTTACAGAGGCAGGCTGCCCGTTTGTGATGGCGGTGCCTTGAGCAAGAGGACTGTCACTGCTTTCAGGACGCTGGCTAATGATGCTGTACGCTGCTCCTGAGGTCTCAGCACACAGTAATCCCTGAGGAACGCATCTTCATCTGTCTCTTCAGGGGCTGGTTTTTCTCAGGTTGAGTAATATTGTGTGAGAAGCTGCTGCAAAGTCCTGTGCAAATGTCACTTGCACTTTCCTTGTCAATGAAGAGCTGAGCTCGTTACAGATGCCCGCTTTGTACCATCATGTACCTGTTTATTCCTCTTACAGACCGATACGGTACATTGTGTACAAGACTCTCCAGAGACCACATATATAGTTTAACAATAACACGCTGCCAAATGTATTCCCTCTCAGAAGCAGAAGAGACAGCATTTCCCGAAAAAAACACATCCCCCATCTATCTGATCCTTCCATATTCGTGCAGGCAAAGACCTGGGTAAAGAGATGAAATTGTAACCTTTCCCTGAAAGCCACTCACAGTCCTTGCCTGACTAGGACATGGCACAGCAGAGGTCTTCACTGGGAATGTTGCATAGCCGTGGCACATTAGACCTAGGCACAGGGTTTGTAAACCCCCAGCAGCTCTTAATGGAAGAATTGACTCTGTAGCAGTCAAAAATCAAATGCTGAGGTATATGCAGAAGTAAACAAGAAACCCCTCCAACTGCTGACGAGCAGAGTGTCGGAAATGTCCATCAGTTACTGCCCATCAGATTGCTCACGCTGCAGACCCTCAGATGGCTTTGATAGCTGTGTTCTGCTGAGGCTGTAACTTCTCTGGAAACTCTCAGGGGTGATGCCAAATGGGGTAACCTCATCTGTGAGTCATATATATGGATAAACATAGAAAAGCTACATACAAAGGTGCAGAGAGATGTGAATGGAAAAGTAAGAGCTCTTCACTATGTACATTAACAGAAATGTGAGAAGAAATGGGGGAATCAGAGCCCACTCTCCCCTGCATGCATTTCAGCATAATTGTGCTTGTTTTTCTCTTTTCCCCCTTCTCTTGGCTTCTCTCTGCCTTGCTGACCATTGTAATAACTGATTTACGGGCGCTATTTTCCTCAGCACCATTTCCAACAGATTTTCTTTCCCTTTGCCACATGTTTCTTTTTATTTCTTGTCTCACTGGCCATGCACCTCACCCTGCTGCTGGGGTGATATCCCCCAAACATGCATTTCAAATTTGCTTATTTGCCCCATTACGTTTGCTCCAGCCAAAGCCCCAGTGATATTTGAACTCAGCTTCTTCTTCCCTGCAGAGGTCTTAACCTCACAAGAGGCTCTTCTTCTCTCTTTACCTTTTTCTTATTTCACTGCGGCTTTTTCAATGTCATTATCTCTCTTTTCCCCCACCAACAAAACCACCTCAAAGCTGCCCCTATGTTTCTCGTCTTCCAACCTCTCCCGAGACTCTCCTTATTGAATTTCCCACAAGGATCCCTGCAAAGATCACAAGACCCATAGGAACCCCTGCCAAAGTGATGAAATATGCATCGGCTCTACCTGTGCTGATAGCGATAGCCCTTTCGAGCCTCCCGTGTCCATCATGAACTCTGCTGTTCACATGGTATCCCGCAAAGATGATAAAGCAAGCAGGGACTCCTGCAGAGAAAATAAAAGCCGGAAGGGCTCCCCTGGTGCTTCCCATTACACTGAAGCTTCAAAAAGGTAGGGATAAATATATTCAACCTTTTCAAGACAGGGAAGCGCAGCAAAATGTTGCAGAATGACTCATTTAAAGGAGTTTCAGAAATGTGAAGGAAATGCACAGCGCTGGGTTAAGACGCAAAGGTGATGCTTAGGAAAACTTCACGGGAAAAAAAGAAGATTGGGAGGAATTAGAGCCTGGGAATTCACAGTTAAGTTAACCCAACTGTTGCATATATAGACAATCAGGACCAAGTTGGCTTAGAAAGGCTTAAATCTGTCTTGGCACCTTGCTGCCCCAGGCTCTCTACTAGTCAATGTTTGTCCCGAGACTATAAAGTATTTGACACCCTAAAACCTCTGTAGTTTTATCAGTTCTTTGGCTCATATTGCCGTCATCCTAAACTAGGTCTAACCCAATTTAAGTTGCAGAGGACACACATAAGGGAATATCCTTGCACACAGGGCTGTAGTCTTTTTGAAAATCATAAAAGCTTAAAGTAGTTAGCAATTTCCCAGCCACTGACATCAATAAATTATATGAGGAAAGAGGGTTGGAAACGAACTGAATCTTTGGATAAAGTATGAGAAGAAAAAGAGGGCAGGCACTGCTGCTGTCTTACCAGAGAAAGGACAGGAGAAAAGTCTATGAGCTTCTCATGGCCCTTCAGGGCAGGTTCTCAGGTACAGCCACGGCTCTCTCTGGGGCAAGGATGCTGAACAGACTGGAGCTCTTGCTCCTTTTAGCGTGAGGCAGCATGAACAAGTAGCACTTTTCAGCCAGATCAGGTATGTGTCCCTCCTTCACTAAGGACTGACCGGAACTTTAAAACTGTCCCAGCTGACCTGGGACTTTAAAATTCATGACACCACTACTGACATTCAGGTATGCAATTCATTTCACAGTAACACATTTTGCAGGTGAAGATTTTGCTCAAAACCAATGGATTCTGCTTCAACTGTCCTGAAATGTAGCTTTTTTTTTCCTCTAAAGGTCCATTACAACAGTCAGCTTTAACTTGATTTTTCCACTGTTTTTATATAACCATTTGCTTCTACATGAGAGAACAGATGATGCCAGCTAAACACAAATTTATGCCAGTATGACTTTAATGACTTCAGCGGAGTTGAATTAAGTGATGTGTTTAGCTTCACTTGGTAGTGTTCCCTTCCTCCTGTTTTTGATAAATTAACCAGTTGCAATCATGGGTTTTTAATAAACTGACAAGGTCCTTCTTACAGCTGTGTGCTCCCTACCTGATAAGCATAAAGCAAGACTTACTAATGCCACTATTTTTAGTCCTCTTTTAACCTACATTATTCTTGTTTTTATTTCGCTTGAATGTTTAATTTTTTATTTATACATTATTTCAATTTTTTTGCCTAAATACCAATAGAAAGGAAGCAATGCATAATGATTGAGAAAAAATACTATACAAGCAATAAACATTAATTAATGTTTAATTAATTTAATAAAGAATGAAATTAATACATACAACAAAAAGTATGTAGTTGTACAGCGCTGTAAACTGGGAGGAAGGGAAAAGCCAGGGGGCAATAATTCTTTTTTCAGGCTAGGCTGCCTTTCTCACCCGAGAGGACAAAATTAAGACAGTAGGGCATTGCCAGGCTGCACTTCCACTGCCATCTGAAAAGTGCCCAAGGGGAGTTGTGCTGTGCTAGCTCAAGCTATTTTCCTTCCCATCTGCTCAAGTTGATTTAGAGAAGTGCATTATGCAACTGCCCTGCTGTAGTCCTGCTATGCTGAGGTTCAAATGGATGCGGCAGTGCACTTAACACTTTTAGGAGAAGTTTTGAGGAAAAGGATTGATTATATCAAACCAGGCTTTTCAGTCTGCAATGGTAAAGGTATTGCTATACGGCTATTAAAAAAAAAAAAAGGGAAAAAAAAGAAAAAAAAAAAGAAAATACCTGAGGATAGATGACGATTAAAACTAAGAAAGGCTGAAGTACACCCAGTTGTATCAGCAAGGAGTAATAGCATGAAAACCAATCAGGACAAGACTGAAGACACATTACCTGCACAGCTTGGGGGTTTGGCAGCGAAACAGTGATGTTATCATTCACCAACAATTCAGGGCACGGTCACCTGCAGTCCTTCAGATCGTCTCATATCACTGCCAGTATGGGAAGTAGCATTTTTAAATCACACATGTCAAGTGCTTTCCCTCAGCTAAAAAAAAAAACAACCAAAACATTTTAGTGGCTATTTGTGAAATGTGATAAAACATCCCGATTAATATTTAGTTTAATGAAATACTCCCTCAAATTCCCTATGTTTTCTGTGATAAAACTAGCTAATGGTGTCCTTTACGCAGACTAGTATTACAAATGACACTGTCTTCCTTGATCCTCATTTACCTGACTATTACGCACCTCCCAGCTCCATGTGGTTAATCAGTGTTGCTCTAAGGACCTAGCTCCCCTAGGGAAAAGGGTGACAGCAAGTTTGTTCGTCAGCTCTTTTCCGAAACATTCAACATGCCGACACCACAGACATACAGTCACTTTTTAAGAGCAGGGGGAAGTGGTTGGTCACAATATCTGTGTGACCAGCTGTTCCCAGCTCAATCTACCCTTGTTTCTTCCAGAGGTGAGCAAGAAACCCCAAACACCATCGCTGCACTGATACAGCAGGGCTATATGAACCTATCTCAGGCTGTTATGTAACAGGTTTGCAGTCGTCCCAAAAAGCCCATTTTCCCCTAGAACAGTCCAAGTGGTAGTTCAGCAAGGCGTGGACATACAGGGTGAAAAGCTAAAGAGGCCATACCTCCCCTGACAATACAGTTGCATCTGGTGCTGGCGTCGAAAATCCCCCATAGGCGTTGATTTGGCTCTACACTCTGCTGTGCTTACATATTACGAACAGCTGTAAGAATCATCACTGCTGATGGGATGCATTTGACAACCAGGCTGCTGCCCCCACTAAAAACTGATGTAAACTCATCTTTGAGGCTGAGTATCGCTTACTCCATGAGCAGGACATACACAGGACTTTGATACGGAGCTTACATCAGTCCTAGGACCAAACCCAATTCCCTCTGCAGCTGAAGTCAGTGGACAGACTGTTGCTGATTCCATGAGATTTGAGGCTTGTCTTAGGAATGCCTGAGGTATCCAGAACATATTAGGAAGCACCTTCCTATGAAAAGCTTGGAAACTGTCTTAAATTGCATCCTTCTTGCTGTTTTAACTAGCTAGGGCTTTACTGATACTTCTTTAAATGAATGAGAATGAAAAGTAATTCATTTCTAGAATCAAGTCTAGAGCAGAGACAGCAAAGTACTTAAGTTCAGAAATGATTAAAAAATCATGATATTTATAAGTTATTACTTGTTTATCTTCTGATCTATGACAGTTCACTGAACTGATATAAAATTATCATCTTACCTCTTTTTCTCTCTGCCTCAAAGCAATATCAGAGCAAAGAATGACTCGACAAGAATAAAGTTGGTAAATATAAATGGCTTCATCAAAAGAGCGAGTGCCGCAGGACGCAAGTAACCTTTTTTCAGAGCACTGACAGAATTATGTCGATTCTATTCTAAAAATTTTCACAGTCATGGAAACATAAAAGAGCTGGTTCTTGTTATTTTTTTGCTTACAGTTGAAAATTGACAAGAATTGTGAGAGCTCTTAAAGTTATTTCAGGTCACTGATATTCCAAAAAGTTCTGAAAACTCATAATTAATTAAAAAGCAATTGCACTCTGCAAAGCAACCATGTAAAAATGATAAGGTGAACTCAAAGCATGTATACCTTGCACTCCAAATCCTATTTCTCACACTGTAGGGGTTTGTGGCTTTGTATAAATTACATTTGGTTTACCCTCTCACAGTTTCTAAGAAAGAAGCTGAGAGGCTAAGCAGAGTGAGAAGAAACAAGTTCCTTTTGCCTGTCAGAAGTGTAACCTCAAGAGCTGCAAAAGATCTCCACCACTTTTGTCTCATTAGCACTCTTTAGGGATGCAAGTGGAAATCAAGTTATTGATGGGCCTTAAAACTGAATTTTAGGACATATTTTTTACTATTACCTACATTTATACACCCCTACAAAGTTGCTAGTTACTGAGGCACTAAGCATACGTAGGCAAAGAAACAGCACTGTGAAACAATAAGCTTGTACAACGTCACATTATGAAAAGTTCATTTTCATGGCAAGTCTCGGCTTGTTAGCAATCTTATTTCTGATGGCTCCTAGTCAGCCAGCCTCTGTAGGCTCTCATCTTCCTTGGCTAATTCAGCAAAGACAGACAAATAATCCTTTAGTTGGCATTTGCCCAGGCAGAATTACTCTAATTTTTCCAGACTTGCCAAAAATACTTCAGAAATCCCTGTTCTTTCCTTCTAACTCATTTGTATACCTGTTTGTTCCTGTCAGCGCCTGATTACAGCTGCAGTGATCAGCTTGATCTGATCTCATTTCCAGCACAGATGTTTGGTTTTCACAGCTTCCCCTCTGCGGATATTTGTTGTCGCATTTCCCCCTGCAGGGGTTTGAGTCTTTTGTTTTGGTTTACTTTAGTTTTTGTTTCCTTTTGCAATCTTACCAGGTATTGCAGATTGCCTTTTGGTTTAGGCTCTGTCTGTGCCACGGCCCAGATGGCACCAAGTTTTAAAATGGCAAAGAAATGACTGGATTATCGTATGGCTTGATCCTGCCTCGTGTGTGAGTTTTCTCCAACGATACAACAGGTGCCTAAAGTGTGCGGGGGAATCGTTGCCCTCCAGCACGATTCCCAGCCGGCAGCGACGGCCGTTGACATTACAGCTTTTCCGCAATGGCTCTGACAAGGAAGAACAGTGCTGACAAGCTGGAGGGACTTCAGGGAGGGAAGATGAACTGAGCCTTTGGATCCCCCAGTGCTCTGGATGTGTTTCTCTCACGCGTCTGTCTGGGACGATGGTATCTGGCTGCAATAAACTGAGAAGAGCGATTGTGTTGTGAAGCGCACAAGAGCTCAACACGTGATGAGAGGGAACATCCTCCCTCTTGGCAGGCACAGCTAGAGTTCTTGGGTAGGAGTCAGAGAAGCAACCACGCAGTTTGCAGGGCCTGAGAGGGGCATTTCTAATAGAAAAGGAAGGAAAAGAAGAGGTGTGGATTGGTTTTGTGCTATTTGCAATGTGAACTGCTTTGATAGTATTTCTCTGACAGGTTCACGTCAGATCAAAACCTGGTATCATAAGTACTTACACCAAGAAGTTATTTTCAAGCATTATGTTTGCTGCATGGAACATATTTTATTCTTAAATACTGACAGTATTTTAAAGTTATTCCTTTGCCTGTACTATTATAAAAGTTGATTGCCCAAACTAAATAAGGCTCAGTCTTGTTGCTGTTTGGGTGCCACATACTAAAATGATGCAAGAAGCGATGATCATAGTTCAGCTAGTAGAACATCTGCCTCTGAGTCAGTAATTACCGAGTGCTCCTGCATTGAATTTAGGGGTCACTGGGCTGCTGAATGTGCTGTTCTTGCATGAAATATGAAACAAAAATTCTAATCACTTGTTGGCCATTAAATAACTGATGACAGCTTTCATCAGAGACTCACAATAGCTTTGCTCCTCTAACTGTGCCAGGTAATTACATTCTCTCTACCTAAATGCACTTTCAATTGCAGAGAGTACTTTTCTCCTCTAAACTGTTTAGAAATAATGTTATGCACTGTTAAATTATTGCCCTTCTCCCTCCTCAGAGGCAGCTCATTTTCAGCACAAGACAAAGAGATCCAGGTCCATACAAGGATGCTCCACACAAGCTGCCCAGCCGCGTTTCGGCTCCCGGGTGCCATGCTCTCAGGCATCGCTGTAGCCTCATCTGTCCCGTGCAATCCCGGCTGCTGGAAGTAAGTGGCCCTACTGAAATCTGCTCACCACTCTCCCCTTCTAAGAGCTCCCATCGTAGCACAGGCTGTTTGCACCACCAGGTACTCCAGCTCGGGCTGAGGGTTGTACGGGATAACGGCATTTGACCCAGCTGAACTGAAGGGTATGAATTGTTTGGGGGTTTTTTTGGTTTTTTTTTTTTGTGGCCTCAGTTTTGCATTTGATTATTCAGCAATTCAGTCCAGGCACAAATCTGTCTACTTGCATTATGGGAGAGGAAGGTCATTTTCCAAGAACACAGGTACATATGAATATAAAATTATGCCCCCTCCCCAGCAAGCATTATAGTCACTCACAGCTGAAGAGAAGTGTTTAACTCCTGAGCAGTGTAATCTACATCTGTCTTGTGGGAAATACGTTATCTAACAGATTTCCATATATGGCCTGGAAAAAAATCTCATATATACACTTACTAAGGGAGAAGGCAGAAGAAAGAGGCAAGAAATATGATCTCTTTATTAACATTAGTTGAACATAACAGTATACAGAAACTTCCATGTTTGCTTACAACTGACCATTTTGCAGAGAAATTAGTAATTCTTTTGAAAAAATGATTGACTAGTACTCCTTACTCAAAAATGCCTCAGGGCAGATACCAAATTGCTAGAGAATCTGCAATATTCTGCTCTCTGCAAGCACAAATCCTTCTTACATCTTCTGCATACCTGCAGCCATCCCTGTTCAGTGGCGCTGTCTTTCTGCCATGAAGTTTTGGCTGCAGATTTAGAACTCTCGTCATTTTTACCTCAAACGACCTCGGCCCAGCTTAGACAACATCCTCCAGATTTGACCCCGATGCAGATCTCACTAAAGGAAAGGGTCTGCTCAGTGTCACTAGGATAATAAGACAAATACCTTTAAAGCCTGTAGCTCTGATCCCCCAGCTATCTGCTTTCAGTAATCAGATTCTGGAAAGCTGTTACTGTAAGTCAAGTCGGTACTGTTAAGAGTAAGCAGCGCCGTGTTGTGAAGCGAACAAGCCGAACTAACGGCAGAGCAGTGGTAATAAATGCCCCCTCGAGCCATCTTTTTGAAGAAGCAAATGCTTATCAGAACTATACTGAACTCAGGGGAAAGCAGGGGAGGAAATATCAAAAGGCACTTTTTGAAGTCCTTCTTTTCTTTTGTATTTTTGACACAGTAAAAGGAGATGAAGGGAAGATGTTCAGAGCCATTAAGAGCTGCAGGCATGAGGCCAGTTTATGACATAATTATCTCACAAACTCTGCTGGCTTCCTTCATGGCTACAAATTTTCATATAATACTGAAATTATTAATTCCTACAGCCTACCGTTATTTCTTGATTCATTTGGAGGCATTTGCTTTTACCAGCTGAATCAAAATACTGAAGTAGCTTGCTTTCTTAATTACAACAGAAATCTGGAAGATAAGGACACATCGCAGGAATATGAATTTGGTGTGGTCTAAACCACAACTCTTTTTTTTCTGCTGGAGTTCATATAATGGGGAAGAATCTATGAGACTGGAGAGGTAGGGAAAAAAGACTGATACTGCTACGTTTAATAAAGTGAGAGGACAGAGTGAGGAGATTTTAAAACCAATGTTGCAGAACACCAAGTGATGTACTGTGGAGAAGATTTATAGTTTGATCTAAGGTTAAACAGAGATGTGAACAAGCCAGATTTTGGCATCAGGAAAATAAATTGTTAGTTACCTTAACTGTAAGTCCCATCAACTTTACTATCAGATCAAGTCCTTACTTCTCCTGAGCATAATCCTTCCTATAATCCTGAACCAGAATTTCTGATATGACTTTTTTCCCCCATCATAACACTTTTTTCTCCCTTCAGTAGCACTTGGTAGCTGATTGCAATGTAAAAAAACAGCGAGAGAGAGGAAATAGACCCCTTGTCATTGCAGAAATGTAACTGCCTATTTACCATGTGCACATGCTCTTCAGATTTCCATATTGCTTCTGACTGCTTTACACTGGGCATAAATTAGTTCAAAAATCCATGCCGTCCTCATTGTGAAAAGGAGAGAGGAATCAGAGCTCTGCTTAAGGTAGCTGCCACTTGCAAATAAAAAGGGGAAAAAAAATAACCCCACAGGCACATTATGGCTGGCTAGAAGATGCCTTCAGTGGTGCAACTGTTACTCACATGCACTTACAGATCTTTACAGACCAGTCCTTCTGTGTAACCTCTGATTCTTGCCTCCTTCTGAAACTATTTTCCTTGCTCTGCCCAGTCCTAAACACCTTTCTATCATACCTATCCCCCATGCCCTGTACGCATTCTTTCTCTCCTGTTGTCAAAATTTTGCTTTTTTTGGTTCTCCATGAAAAAGGAAGAATTAGCAGTCTGACTTCACTGCAGGTGGCTAAAGGGCAGCATTAGATATCAAAGAAAGGCTGAGGAAGGCAGCAGCGACAGTGCACACACGGCAGCTGAAGCAAGAGGGACGAAATTATTTACTGAGGGTGGTGAGGCACTGGAACAGGTTGCCCAGGGAAGCTGTGGATGCCCCATCCCTGGAAGTGTTCAAGGGTTGGATGGGGCTTTGAGCAACCTGGTCCAGTGGGAGGTGAGTTGGAACTAGATGATCTTTAAGGTGCCTTCCAACTCTAACCATTCTATGATTCTATGAAAAGCAAAAGGCATGGATAGGAACTGAGGCATCAGAGGCCATAGCTAAGGGACATTGCTTTGGAACAGGGTCCAGACAAGGACAAGGACAGGAACTGGTGAAAAAACAGCAACATGGGCAAAAGGAACAAGCTGGGAGAGCAAGTGGCACGCACAGGGGTTTATAACCACAAGAATACATTTCATCAAGAGCTTTAAACTGAAGCCTGGATCAGTTTACTCTTCATTTAAACTGAAGCCTGGATTCTTGGATATCTATGTGGCAGCAGACCTACAAAAACAGGTAACAGCCCACTATCGCTCCAGTTTACTCAGGTAGTTTAATTGGGAGGATCTCTGCTCTAGATCTGATACCGCTTTGCTAGGAACCTAGCTGGAAGCCCCTGCGATATTCTGTGTGTTAAAATATACTTGGTTTTTCACCTTTTAGGCATAGATATGGAAAGACACCTGGAAAAAAAAAGTGTCAAAGCTAGGACTCAACCATTTTTATTTAAAAACACTTCTCTGATGAAAAATGATGCCTAAGAACTGAATGATCTTTGGCTGAAAATCTAATTTCTGTTTGGATATGCCACTACATGGTGTTGTATACCAGGTGCCAATTATACCCAGCATCTTCTAAATTCCTCTTAGCCAAAGGACTGAATTTCAAATCATTCCCAGAACATCACAGAACAGCGTGAGCTCTGTTCCTCCCCATCAGTGATAAAAACCACAGGCCTCATGAGAAACAGAATATGTTCAGGCACTCTGACTACAGGAGCAAATGGAAGAGTGTGTCACTAATTATTAATTTGTCTTGCATATGCCCACTTTGCGATGTCTGGATCCTGACCTGTCCTTGACAAGCAATCCTGACTGCAAGTTAACCCAATGAGAGACATCCTGCAAACAGAAAAAGGACTGACAGATGAGCTCTGGTGCACCTTGTTTGGCAAGTTTTAAGATATCCCTGCTGCACAGTGGACCAAATGTGATATTAGCAACATCACTGCAAAATCTGGAGTCTTACTTTAAATCTCTAATGAAGGTGGCTTTAAGCAAAGGTGGTGCTCTGCACAGGGCAGCTTGAAGCAGAGGCACGCGTCCTTCTGTCAGTTCTGTCAGGTGGAAAATCATCCCTAGGAATCACAAACCAGGCACTTAAAATTAGTAGATGTTTTTTACCGTGACCTACCTTTAGCTCCCCATGTCCTGGTTCTAGTGTGGAGAGCAATACTGCCTTCTGTCACTAAGTTGTCATAAAGAAGAATTCAGTAACATTTGTAGGTAAGTCAGTTATTAGAGGGGAAAGCATCATAGAAAAGACTGTAGGAAACAGTGTATCAATTCAAGATACACTATAATGCATATAGATCAAGACATTGTGAAAGAGGAATGTTAGTAAATGATGTACAAATGAGACACAGGCATTGTGTATCCTCCTAATGAATGAGGAAAGGAAAAAACATCACATATGAAGATGTCAGTTAAAAATATACCATAATGCATTTGCATAAGAAAATGGTATGAGACACCTCTCTTCTGACACTTCCTAACTCTTTATGACATAACCTACATGTACTTTTAATGTGGGTTTTTTTAGGTAACGTCCTTAGCAAAGGACCATTTAGACGAATAACATGTTTCTGTAGTTCAGTTCCAGGAACCAACAAAGACTGAGAGGTTTATACAGCCAACAAAAGCTTACTCCATAATCAAAAGACAGAACTGCAAAAGACTCCAGCTTCCATTATCACCATGTTATAACTAGGTCAGACTAAATAAAGCAGTAGATTTAGATTTTAAAGGATAGTTATGAATTTAATATAAATGAAGGCTAGATAAGGTTGCCAATTGGGAGAAGGATCACTGAGAACTCAAAAAGTATTTTTTTTTTATTTTTCAGGTGACAAAGTTGAGCAGTAAGCCAGCACAAAGATTTTTGCAATAGTAAAGACATGGCAACAAGGTGCCTAAAGGACCTGAGTGTGAAGAAAATGCACTTAGAATCTAATGAGATCAGGCAAGCTGAAAAAAATAATTAAGATAATCTGGTTTAGATAACATAAGAATATTCACAAGCTTTTTCGAATAGCTGTCATCTGAGGGAAAAAAGGGTGTGTGTGCACATTGGAAGGAGAACAAATAAATGTATTCACTAATAAGCAGGAAGATAATACAGTGCCTCCATCCTTAGCAAACCAAATCAATATTTTTGCTGCCAGACACCCTTGGCCTCGAAGGACAAGGGGTTTGTTGATGCTCTCAATCTACAATAGGGATGGTTTTAAATGCCTTCAGTTTCATAAAAGCTATCAGCACTTTTTTATTTTTCACAATTGACCAGGGCAGAAGTGGCATCATTACAAACAAGGGGAAAAAAAAAATCTTCTTGATTCCAATGTACAAAACATTAAAAAGCACATCAGGTTCTCTGAAAAATCAATCCCTAAAGTAGCGTGTAAACATGAATAAAGATTGGCAAAAGCTTCTTCCACTGTAAGCAGTTTTAAAACAATCGTCACAGAGTCTGATGACATTTAAGCCATGAAAAAGGCATGCGAGTCTGTCAACAAAACTGAAAATAACATATAGGCTTAACTCAAAATCACTGTATCTGGTTATTTCTTGAAGAGAAAACCCCACAAGCGAAGCAAGATTGTGGCAATAGGACAGCACCTTTAAACAGCTGACTTCGGAATGGCAGCACATTCCCAGAACTCCAATTTTATACCCTGCTTCAGTCTGGACTTTGAATGATCCAAAATTGCTGTGATTTATTCAAGAGACTCCAGAGATAGAAACACGTCAAGGAAAAAGGAGGGGAAAATAAAAGGTGTGGAAACGCATGGAGAGCGGGCACACTGAGGTTGTATCCCTGTGACACCAGAACTGTGGCGCACTGGCAGGGTCAGGGACTCCCGCAACTCCCGCACGGCATCGCCCTTGCCCAAACCTCCCCTGTTCTGCAGCGTGGCACCCTTGCCATCAACCACCCCCTCACCAAAGCACGTGGGTGTTTCTGATCGCCAGAGCAATAAACCGCCCTGTGAATAAAGCTGGAATAGAACCAGAGCTGTCTCTCAGATTGAGGGAATTTGCTCTGGTGAGATCCCACTTGGAGTACTGCATCCAGCTCTGGAGCCCACAACATAAGAAGGACACGGACCTGTTGGAGCAGGTCCAGAGAAAGGCCACAAAGATGATCAGAGGGCTGGAGCACCTCTCCTACGAAGACAGGCTGAGAGAGTTGGGGTTTTTCAGCTTGGAGAAGGCTCTGGGGAGACCTTATAGCAGCCTTCCAACATCTAAAGGGGGCCTACAGGAGAGCTGGGGAGGGACTTTTTACAAGGGCATGTAGTGATAGGACGAGGGGGAATGACTTCAAATCGGAAGAAGGTAGATTTAGATTAGATATTAGGAAGAAATTTTTCACTCTGAGACACTGGAACAGGTTGCCCAGGGAAGTTGTGGATGCCCCATCCCTGGAGGTGTTCAAGGCCAGGCTGGATGGGGCTTTGAGCAACCTGGTCTAGTGGGAGGTGTCCCTGCCCATGGCAGGGGGGTTGGAACTCAATGACCTTCAAGGTCCCTTCCAACCTAAACCATTCTATGATTCTGTGATTCACAGAGCGGATACACCAAAGTTTGTTCAGCTGCAACGCTTGGAGATAAAGGCTTTTGATCCAAAGCTTGGCTGGGAGGATGTGAAGGGAAACACCTTGGTGGGAAGGGAGAGCACTTTCGTGTTATCAGGTGACTGGGATAACACCAAGACTGCCACCCTCCACCCGCAGCATTTAATCAGCTTTCACGCTTACCTTGACCGCATTTCACGCCTCCCCCTCCCCCTTCCGGCACCCCTGGACCGAGCCCGGAGGCTCAGCCCCGTTCCCG
>NW_009649927.1:28242-61246 GCF_000708025.1 Charadrius vociferus
TGGGGGGAAGGGGGCTCGCTCCTCCGCCGGCGGGTTGAGAGCCGTTGGGGCAGCGCCTCGCCCAGGGGCATCCGTCTGAACCCGACACCCATTTTAAAAGGCTGTGGGGTTAAACGCAACAGAAAAAACAAACAAACAAAAAGGTATCGGTACTGATTCATTCAGTTCAGGTGAGGTGCAATTGCACATCGTTTTCCTCAGGACTTTGTTTTGGTTCCGCAGCGCGGCGTTGTGAGCGGCGTTCCTCCGGGCGGCCTGGCACACCTTTGGATTGAACACTAATTTGGGTGTTGGTGCTTTAGCTGGTGCCAGCTGCCGTTGTAATGACTAATAGTAACCTAAGTGTTGGGCAGTTGGTATTTTGAAACATATAATATATGATATTGCTGAAAATCTGCCCTTTTTAAGGCCTTTTTCTCATGGTAACAAAGGTGTTTGAGCACAAGAAACTCTGTTGAAAGACCTTTCCGTGGATTTAGAAGGACAGTGTTGCCTGCTGAAATCTTAGTCCGCCCCCAGTGTTTCAACAAGTAGTTCAAACACAGTTTGAGACATTATTAAGACTGGGTGTTACAGTTGCTGGTTTGCATTAAGCACAAGTGGCTGTCCACCACTGGGGCTTTTTCTACAGTGCTCTAAGGGGAAACTAGGATATAATCTCAGTTGTCTAAATCCTTTCCAAAAAAGCAAAGATAATTCATTCTACAAATCTAATCTATTTTTCCTAATGGAAAATCAAATGAGATGCTTGTTAAAGTCTTTTGACAACTAGACTTCCCCTTTGATACTCTGTTATCCTTGATGATAACTTGATAAAACACTTCTGAAGGAAAAAAAACCAAAACACTTTACCTCTGAATGCATCAAAGACTTTAAAGCATCAGTCTCCTCAGTTCCAGGTGTACTTTTTTGTGGCCGGCACAAATTAGAGAGACTCTCGCATACTCATAGGCTGCCTTTCATCAAGTAGATAATAGCACTTTATTATTTATATTGAACACTCTCTTGCAGCAGTCAAAGATGGCATTTCTATTGAGTAATGAGCTTGCTTTAAATTTTCAATAGTGAACGAGGAAGAAATGCATAGCAGCATCTTTTCCCTGCATGATCAATCAAGGTACTATGTATATAAGTATTTAAAGATGAGAAAGTGATGGATTTCGATGCTTGGGAGGGGAGGGAGGGAGGAAAGAAGAGGTCACTTCAGAACTATGATCCTGAGGAACAAAGTTGATTGCATGGGACTGTGCATTATAGGTTGTCTTGTAGGTGCTATGATAAAAATTCTAGAATCAAATGCAGATTGGCTGGGATTAAAAACTTTATGCTTGTGCTAGTGGGCTTGGACGTTTCTTCAGGCTTTTGCTACCTCGGGGATCATTCTTGAAAGCTATGAAGAGCTAGAGGCTGCATTTTTCTCAGTAGACTTATTGTTCTTGTTTGATTGTTTGACATTAGTGGCTGCTACAGAAAAATAAGATACTAAACATAACTATTTGGTGTTAAGGCCTGCTAAATTAATTCTGCTGAGCAATTTCTACCTTGGAGATTGCGCTTGGTGTAGAACTGATCTTCATATACAGCGCTGAAGTGCTTTACGGAGCTGAAACAGGAGAGCTGCTGGTGAAAATGCTCCTGCTTTCCTCAGGAGATGAAGAACCCGTTGTCTGTCTCCAGGTTGAGTTTTCTGGCTCAACTGACTCCTAATCACTCTTTGAATAGTTCTTCACCACAGTCTTGTCCTTCAAACACTTAGCAATGATGCAAGTCTGCCTGGTGGGTTTCGTGTTCACATGTCATAGCGTGAAGTCAAGCTTCGCCTCATCCTTTCTTACCTGAGGCAAGCAGTTAGTTTAGGTGGGGAAAGCCAAACTTCACCGACTGCCACCTCCAAATGTTGATGTTCAGACTTTCTTCTTGGGTAGGTAAACAGTCATTGGCTTAACAAGTCTGAAGAAATTACTTCAGCAGGGCTAGATGGAGGGCTCAGGATATGGTACAAATACCTCCCTTTTCTTTTCCCTCCTCCAGTCTTGTTTGTTTGGTTGTTTTTTGTTTTACAAATTTTTGCAGAAGATTTGCACAAATGCTGGTTTCCTCTTACAGAATAGAGAGCAAGGAAGAGTAGCATATGCTTCCTGTGGAGTGCATGCTTAAACAACAAGGTCAGAGAAAGCTGTCCTGTTCTTTACAGAGGAAAATGAAGAAGGGTAAGAAAAGCAGCATAGAACTGAGGTGGTGGAAAGGCTAGTCTGTAACTTTCTGGTATGTAGCGCAGCGTTCCACGTCTTGTCCTAAAGTCCTCGTGTTCAGTCTGTACAGGACATCATGTCTCAGCTGTGAGGTCTCATGACCTCACAAAATAGTATGTGTTGGTCCTGAAAGACACCGTATCCTATTCTTCTGAGTCAGAATGGCACTGTGGTGTGTGATACTTCCCCCCCCCGCCCACCCCTTCCTTCTTGAGAAAAAGGAGCTGGTAAGATAGTTCAGCAATGCCAAAGGAAGATCTTCATGCTACCTTCTTGTGGTTTTTACTGTGCTGAGTGTCTCTGTCCTTAGAATTTAGATGTGTAAGGAAAGATTTTTTGATGTAAAAGTTCTCTTTCTGGGTAAAATGTAGCCTGGCGTTCAGGTTGCGGTAAAGGTTGCTAACATTTTTTTTTTTATTTTTTTTTTTCTCTGAACATAAGTTGTAGCAAAAACTTATTTGATGAAACTGAGGAACAGCCTGTCAGCTTAACACATATTTGAAAATGTAGGCAGAAATGGCTGCTTCTTGAAAATGCTAAATTGGGTAGTGTTTTTCATTTACTGCAAGACAAAACCTAGATTTAATTTGATCTGACTTGGATAGGTGACAATATCAAATGAACTCTCCATTTTGTTGCCAGAGAGGGAAATTGCTTTGAGTTGAATGACTAGCTTTATTTTGCTTTGCAGTGCAATGTACTGGTTTTGTAGGTGACACGAAGATGCAGGCTACAAAGTAACCTTGTTTAAATGTTGCTCCAAATATTAAATTAGCTCTGGAACTAATATCTTTAGAAGTTTGGGGACCAAAATATCAGGTGCTTAATTATAAATCAAGCCTATGGTTGAGTAGCACGTGAAAACATTCAGAAGACTTGCGGGCTACAGTGTTTTGCTGCCTTCAAGTAGCATGCTGTGTTGTGCTAGACATAGCTAGCCCGGTCAGGTGCCCATGTATGTCGATACAGAAAAGAAAATTATAGTAGAAGATACTTAGCTGGGAAGTGGAAAACCAGCCACAGCTCCGTGTGCAACCTTTAATCCAGGCCTTGTTAAACAAAAACAGAAAGCCTGTGATACTGTGTGAGAAAGATGTGTGGAAGACACAAAGTGTTACTGGAAAAGTATGTCTCTTGCATAATGAGGAATGCAGAGTTTATGAATTTATCTGTAATGCTTTGGATAGGAGTAAACTGCTTATTGGAAGTTAAGCAGGGCCTTGTAATATGACAAAGTCTTGAAGAACACTGTGCTTGTGTTCTGTTGTATCACATCACGTTGTTCCTTGTTCTTTTGTCCAGTTTATCCCATGGGGAGCCTGTCATCTTAGAAAATGAATGGTACTTCCATATTTCGTAACTGTTCGAGGCAGAAAGAAGCTTGATCCTCTTGTTTAGCAATGAAAGATATATAGCATTATACTGCCAGTAAAAACAAACACAATTGTAATGTTGTTTGTTTGTTTGAATTCTTCCCTCTTCAGGTTGGCCTTCGGCAGCTAGATATGTCATTACTGTGTCAGCTGTACTCCCTGTATGAGTCAATTCAAGAATATAAAGGTGCCTGCCAAGCTGACTCGAACGCAGACTGCACATATGCTCTGGAAAATGGTTTTTTTGATGAAGAGGAGGAATACTTCTAAAAGCAGGAAGATTCACCTCCAGGCTGACCGAGGTTCTTTTGTCCTCCTCTCCCTGTAATGCACCTCGGCAAGAACGACTGGAATCTGTATGGATCCCTCTTCCTGAGAAGGAACACCCAGCTACCCCGAGTTGTGTTAAATTCACTTATTTTAACAGGCTGTCAGTACAAGTTACTCATGCAAATACCACTTGAGGAAAGTGCTGTACTCTAACTTTTGAAGAGTCCTCAGACATGCTTGACAAGAGTTTTCAGTTTAATTTGCAAGGTGGGTGTTTTCAACTTATAAACGTTGGTAGCTTATAACTGGAATTTTAATCGTAGAAGACAGCAGCGACTTCCTGAGTTGTAATAACTACTTAAGGGGGGAGGGAAGCCTCCGCTGTGGTGTAAATAGCCATCAGTGATGATATTTTTTTTTTTTGTCAACGGTATTGATAAATGCATTTTGAACAGGCATCTGGATGCACGCACATCCTCAGCTCTACTAAGCTAGTTCTGCTCTTATCAGCTGCATCCAGTTTTGTACTGGGTGGATTGTTTACACAGTTTAAATTTATTTTTTTTCTCCTTAAGCTAATTTTGACTTTTCCTTATTCCTAGCTTACAACCTGTACATGTGACAGTGAATGTTATCGGCAGGATTTTTTCTGTTGGTCTAATTCACTTTCTTGGTACTGCCACTTGGCATTAACTTTTATACTGTTGTCTGGGTTTCTCGCATCAACATAGCTCTTTGACCTGCTAAACTCTGTTCTGAAATGGTTTGCTTAGCTTTTACTGCACTGCATAGTAAAAGCACAGATTCAAACATAGTCTGTCTGCCACTGTGTGGCTTGGAATAACATGAACTCTTGTGCAAGTGTTCTTGATCATATGAAGAATAAAGAAACCTCTCATATGACAAAATGGGACAAATTGCAATATTTTATACTGGGTGAACTTTGTTTCCGTAAGGTAGACTACAGCTCTTTTTTAAAAAAGCAAAATAAGTATTTTGAGCACATACTTTGCATATGTTAAAACTTTTTATACTAACTTGTTCTTTGAAGTATAACTTATTTTTGTTTTCAGAACTTACTAAAGGACTTGGTTAAGTTTTTGTTATTTCATAGTGTGTACATGTAATGCTTAATCAGCTTGGAAAATGAGAGTTGCCAACTATCTGAGTCTTCACCCTTCTCTATTTTAAGTAAAATCAGCTCCCAACGCAATTTTCATTTCTTAAATCCTAGAGATTGCTGTAAAGCACAGTGCCTGAATCTTGACACAAGCTAATAATTAAGGGCCTAAATCTCAAAGGGTTTTTGCATGGTTCATGTCTGGCATGCATACAATTTACAGGAAGAATTGGAGATCACATTCTGGGGTAGCTCCTGTCTTAGTTTTTAGCAAAGGCTAGGATGTTGCAGTGATAAAAGCCAAGAGACTCCCAGAGTGGAGGTTTTGTGTGTTTCCTCTAAACCTGGCTTATTTTAGTGGAATTTAAAGGCCACAAGAGTAAAGACTGTGATGTAATTGTGTGTGTGTGTGTATAAGTTCTTAATCTACTCTGTGGCAATGGTTGGATTTTTTTTAAATGTTAAGTCTGGTCTAATTACTTCACTCACCCAAAACTAAAATGAATGATAAGGCAAACACAGATAATCCAAATGGCTACATCTGTATTTAAAAAGTTGTGTGTGTATGTGTGTGTATATATATATATGTATGAGTATATATACACACATATGTACATACAACTTTACGCTTTGACTTAAGAATGTATCCACTTTGAATATAATTTGCTGTGCTTTTGGTATTTAGATGAGGTTTTTTCTAGTCTGTTGAAGTACTGATATTTTCTTGCTCTTGCCTAAAAAATAAAAAGCATGATGTTTAGCATAACTTCTTCCCGTTGTGTGTATTTTAATTTACAATTTCGGTGAATCCAAACCCTCCCCCTTTACCAACCTCCTCCTAAAAAGCCTAGGACTAGTCATCACCACTGGACTGAAGCAAGCAGTTTTTAAAGTATGGTGGAAAAGGTTCTACCTGTCTATATTTGGAATGGGAATTTCCTACTTCTCTCTTAATTGGATTTTACTTTTTTTTTAATTCAACAGGGAAAATCCTGTCTCTACTAGAATTAAAGATTCTGTTTTAACATCTTTATGTGGTGCCATTCATTAATAGTCTTGCTAGTAAGAATGGACTTGAGCAACGTTCACAGTACTTTCTCTTATATAAATGAAACTTAAAAAGCAAAATGATTTGTGTTTCTAATCTTGATGCAGCATGCTTGTGATTTGGGGAACGTGGAATGCTTGGCTGGTATTCACTATACCAAGAGAAGCATAAAAGTCTCAAGGCATCACTCTACAACATCATCTGGAAAACCGACAGATTATTAGAACTTGCTAAGTTTTCAGCACCTTGTCCCTTTTAATAACACCTTGCATGGGAGAGAAGTTATAGTCTATATTCCTAAGGCAAATTCAAATGCTGTGAAGGCTGTCGAGCTAGACAAAGGTTTTAAAGACAGTACATTTGTTACTAAGTCAATAAGCAGTTGCTCCCGAGGCAGATTTCTGTGCCTGGTGTTTCACTTGTGAGCTCCATCTCCTCACCACATTATAACAGCATGAAGTAGGGAAATTGCTTTGAAAGAGAGGTGCTTGCTGGGGAAGTATAGCTTAAATACTGAGTAATTGTTACGTGCAGCTTCAAGTCACAGTTTGGTTGTAAGCATGACAGAACAAGCTGTGTTCCTACAGGAGCTTGCTACCCTTGGTCCAAACTACATACCAACAACAATCCCTTCCCCCTTTTTACTCTGTAACCCCAATTTGAATTACACATAACCTTTTAAAGATACCTTTTCAGAGTATAACGAAAGAAACTCTTGAAAACTTCCCTACCCAGTAATACCATGCAACTCTGAGTCCCACACAGCGCAGCCAGCTTAGCCAGTACTTAACAGGTACAGGAAAAGGCAGGTTTTCAAGGAAATGAGGACAGTTAGGCTCCTGCTGCTCAGAGATGGAAAACTGGGAGTATAGCGCTTCAGAAGGCAATCTACCATGGGTAACTCTTCACTGGCCTTTCTCAAAGGGCATACAAATGTGGTAGAGTGGTTAGAAATAAGGAATTATTGGGACTGTACTAACTATATTTGAAGGGTTTTTTTTAACAACATGCCATCCTCATTTTATTGCTATGACAACTGCAGAGTCATACAGTCATAATTACATCATGTCTAGTCCTTTTGAAATGTTCTCAGTCTACAAAAAGAGAAGAATCTGGAAGAAGTGCTTTACTCTTAAGAAAGTCAGTGTCATTAAAAAAATAGGCAGCTGATGCCCTGGCAGCGATAATAGAGGGGCATGTAGGTCCAGCTTCAGCCCCTAGTGAATTTGCCGTCAGCCCTATTGATTTTAGCAAGGATGGACTTCCAAGCAGGGATCTTGATCTGAAGTCAGAACTGCAGCTCCATCTCATTTATTTCCAACACTGTCTAAGAGCTGCATGGTATCTCCAACAACCTATGCTAACACACAAGAGGTATTCCAATACACACTGCAAATGTTTTCAAAGGTACTACTTTTTAATGCAGTCAAACTTGCAGTAGACAATCATTTGGATAACTTGTAAAAAAGATCAGTGTGGCTTCACAGAAAGAGTTTTCCAACAAAGGTGGGGAAGAATTGAATGGGTAGCTTGGACTTGTCTTTCAGATGCTTGCTAAAGTTGAGTTTTTAACACAAAATTTAGAAAATTAAAGACTGGGAAAAGGATTGTGAAAAATTATTGTATTTGTAAATAATAATTCAGTTTCTAATCATAGGTAACCGAATAATTTTGCATGAATTTCTAAAATAAGTTGATTTAAAAAAAAAATATTTAAGTTTTCTTGTCAATAATCTGGTTTGCAAAATTTTAAATGCAACAAAGAGAATAGCAAAACCACCAGCATCTTTATTAAAAAGTTATTCAACGTAGTATCTATTTATTAACCTAAGGTTTTGCTTTGTATTTAGTCTAGTTGCCAAGGAACCAAAGTTTATACATTGGCTGTCCTTGCATTTTCTGTCAGTCTGTTTGCTATAAACCACACCTGATAGAAGTTGGAAAGTTGCTCTGTTTTTATAAACCTTGTAGAAATTAGCAGCTGGAGGAGGAAAGAGACTTACTGCTGCTTCCACGGACAGAATGCCAGGCAAAACTCACCTTTTCAGTCCTGTTTGGCCACGTGGCAGCCCGACGGCAGAAGCTGGGTGCTCACCTGGCTGCCGGCAGCTCTGCGGCAGCCGGGGAACGCGCTGTAGCTTCCCCCGTGCTGGCTGCTGATGGGTGGTGTGGGAAGGAAGTGAGAGTCTTCGATCGCGTCTTTCAGCGAGTGAGGATGAAAACTGGGGATCCAGCAAAAAGGGGAAGGGGCTCAGGGAAGTCCCCAGGTGTTGCCTTCGGGACCAAGCGGGGTGCGTTGCGGTGGGGGATATCACACGGCTTTTGGAGGATGGAGGCTTGCGCAGTTCAGGAGATGCTGAGGTCCTGGGACGCAAGTTGTTTAAGGTCCTGTGTTTCATTAGTTCTGTTGCTCACAGCTTGAGAGATTTTTCACATTGTTTTTCAACCTGTTTTAAAGTCTGGGTATATTCTACTTGTCATGTATTTTTTAATGTTGCAGGTACACAGTTTTACTTAACTGGAAATAATGCATTTGCCTTGCTGCCTCGCTAAAGCCATTAATTTTGTTTGAGGAATTAGGTTGTTCTAAGGACAAGGGGACTAATTCCCACACTCTGTCGTTCAGCTGACTGCTGGGGAGGAATGTGAAATTGGAGGATTAATCGGGTATGTGCCAAAGGGAACCCTATCAACTGGTCTTTTCTTCTCCAACATGCAGCTTTGTGTCTTTCAGCTACTTCAAAAGAATTTACTGCTGTTTTTGTGCTACCTGCTTGTTGAGTATATATTATCAGAGTAGTCTGAGGTTCATGTTCCTTTTCATATACTACATTCATTTTCTCAGAAAACAACAACTCAGATGTACGTTTTCCATCCAATTATCTTTGTTGGTTTACTTGAAGCTACTAAATTTAACTCTAGACAACGCTGCATGACCAAAGGAAATAACTTGTTCATTTTCTTAGCAATCTAGTTAAAAGTAATACAAACTAATGCGCTGTCTTATTTGCAAAGTCACCTTATATGGATTTTAACATTTCCTGGGAATTTCAAAGCTCCCTAACCTGAGTGCTAAAGCTTCCTAACTGGCTGCTGTGTGATCCTGGTGACCCTCACTGTGCAATTAGCTTTGCAAACGTCCAGGGCGTGCTGCGAGGACTAGTTTCTGCCCTGGCTTAAAGAACCTGGGGCATCTGTGCATGGTGGTCTGCACCCGGTGACAAACTCTGTCAAGCTGAGGTTGTCTGGAAGAGTGGAGGTGGCCCCACACACAAGGCTGCAGCTTGTGGGGCAATTACGCCTTCTAAGGAAGCAGTAGGATTAGGAAGGAGTTTTCCCTCCAGATGACCAGCAGTGAGTTTGGCCATTTGTTTTTAAATGACAGAAGAACTTTGGAGGGGACCAATAGTCACTGCAGAAGTCTGTTTTCTTTACTTTTTTGGCTCCCTTTCATTGTTTCTGTTCAGGCACATTCATTAGATGAATGTGGAAACAACCAGCCCTGAGTAATGAAGCCCACATCTGATTTCAGAGGAATGTGCTTTTAGCAGTAGAATTTACATTTTTCAGATAAGGGTGGTATGCAATTTAAAGAGACAAACCCACTTGCTATTGAAATACGCAGGCTTGTGACTTTTTCACCCTTTCACTGAACTTTTGCCACGGTTTTAAATGCATTCATGCTAAGCCGTTATTAAGATAATGTCTTTAAGAGAATGTAATCTTTGAGAATTCCTCAATTTAAAATGAGAGGAGAAATCCCATGCAAATCGTGAATTATTAGGATTTGAAAAAAATGTGACCGAAGCAGACTCTTTAGAATTGTTAGCGCATAGAGTTCAATCCTGTGTCAAACCACTGCCTTAAATTCACGTTAGCAGAAGTAGTTCAGTCCTCCTCGTAGTGCTAGCTACTCTCAGAAATCACAAGCATTTCTTCCGTGGGTCAGAAACGTCCCTGTGATCATCTGGCTAGACACATGAGTAAGAGTTTGAGAGCTCATTTGGGCTCAGGATAGCAGGCACTGTCACAAACAATCAAGTTGCCTGTCTGAGCCCTACCAGCTCTTGCTTAAACTCTTCTGACTCATCAAACAGCAGAACCTTTTAAATCGGTTACAAAAAGGCACCATAATAAGCTTGTTGCTTCAGTTATAAAAGCACCTGGATGACAGGGACAGTACATTTCATTCTTTTTCCTCTCAACTCAACCCTTTACAGTGTCTTTGGTTTAACTGAATCTGGAATTTAACAAAAACCTGTAGCACTAATTATTTGTATTGACAGCCCTCACAGCCTACAATTGTGTTAGGGTTGCTTAAGACGCTGGAAAGTTCAAGCAGGGCACGCAGAGGCAAATTAACAAGGAGTGATGCAACATTTTGGACAGGTAAAGTACAAGCTTAAACAGGACCACGTTTCTAACTTGTTCCATTACTACTAAATAACATCACAGGCCGTTCATATCGTGGAATAAAATTATTTTTTTATATGGTACATTATACAAAAGGTATAAACCACGACAACTACTGAAATATTAAAATTGTTGTTTGGTACAGGGGAAGGACATTTTATCAGAATTGGCTGAAAGAAAAATAATACATCAAATCAGAGTGAAAATTATTTTCTCATAGCACTACAGTATCCTGTTACCATTTGTTTTTTATGCTGTATGAATACAGCGTGTCTATAGTCTCTCTAAGAGTCTCAACATTGCTTTTTCTTCTGTTTGCTGTTGTACAAATCATATACGATCTTGGCTTGTATCTTTGAATTACCCTTGCTCTTTCTGATGGATACTTAGTCATGTTGCTCAAATTGGAGAAGCATTTTCTTAAATACCTCGCATCATAGAATATAACCTGTGGAGAGAAATGGAACACACAGCACCTATTCACTATGTAATTTATACCTCTCTTTGTGTGCATTTTTAGAAGAGTAAAGACATTTATGAACAAAGCTGTAGTGTATTTTGGGGACCGTCACTGCACTTGCATAAAGGATTAAAATTTAATGATAAATGAGAGAGGTAGAAATTTGCAGTAATCTCTGTGGGGAAGAAAGAATTCTGGTTTATGCATCTCTTTTATCCCGTCTCATGTCTTTTTTTGTAGGATTTGCTTGAGGTCTGAGTTTTCATATGTAAATAGATTTGTCTTGTCTCCAGTGCTTTATGTGGTTACACAATAGGACATTTTTCCCCTGCGCCACTTATCACTAGCCAGTCATTCAAAAAGTCCTTTCTGTTTCTGTTGCAAACGTAGGACTGTTCTAGGCTTTCAATGTCACTTCTTCTCATAAAGAATAAAACTCTCTTCTGTGCTTTCCAATGCAGGTGTGCACAGACAGAAACGTCAATCAGTATTAGAGAAGCCAAGCATATCTCACTATTACCGCAGACGTTAATTTGTAAGAGGGTGTGCTTAACAGTGTGCCAACGATGGAAATTTACACTACAATTTCTTTTGCAAATTAGAAGGGAGTTTGTACAGATGCGTTTATTCTCCAGGAATAGAGATCTCAATTCACCATGCTCGTTCTCTGAATTAAACGCGTTTTCTTGTAGTTAGCGATCGTATTTTTGTTTCAACTTAACCGTGGGTAACCCAGTGTGTAAGTCCTTACAAGCAGCCTGTAGTAGATCTGAAGAGGTACAGGCTGCCTTATTTATTTAAGTCCTAAATGCTTTGCAGTCCTACAGTCAAGGAATCTGCCTGATGGATTGCCATGTTGCAGGCTTAGCAAGGCTGTTGCAGGGGGTAGCAGGCAACTGGATGCGTGCAACCTGGAGAACTAAAGAAGAGGACACAAACTTACTGAAAGATAAAGCCATCATGTTCATTCGCAATGGATTCCTCAAGTAAAATCTTAAATTTTCACAAAACTTATTCAGTCGTATTGAATAAACTGCACACAGTAAGAGCTGACAGGTCTCCTAATTTAGGAAAGGCGGCTTGGCTTCGGTCCCCCAGGGCCAGGATCTCTGCCTGCCGCTGAGAACATCTGTCACAGTGCCTGTCCAGCCTCGCAGCTGGAGGAAGGACCAGATGACCTCTGAGTTCACTTCTAGCCCCATCCGATTCTGCGAAAACAAAACTGTTCCCATCGGCGGTGGCAGAGGCAGCTGCCAGCTCAGGACAAAGAGCTGAGCCTTCGGGAGCAGCTGCTGCGAGGAGTTCAGAGGAGGCAGCGCTTTTCGGTATAATGGCATGAAATTACAGACGGCGCCTTCCACCCTGCCATTATAGGGAGGAAGGATCCGCACGAGAGGGCTTCCTGCTTTGCCGTCCTCTGTCAGGAGGTATTGTAGAGGATTAAAAACACCTCTCTGAACTTTCTATCAAAGCGCTCCTGCAGCTGAATTAGATTAGCATCACCATGCTGGCATTTCTTTAAATGAAAGCAGATGAGTAACAACGGGGGAAGGGAGAGATGATCCATACGAGTTTCTCATGCTGTTTTATCAGGGACATGACTTTTTGGTTTGTTTGTTTTTTTTTTTTAAACTGATACAATCTGTCCTGTTGCACAATAGTCAAACTATTGTGAGGATAAGGTGCCTTTCTCCCCGGTGGCCTTTTCTTTCCATGTAGGACCTTTATATGGTCAGAAGCTGCACAATTTCATACATAGATAAGGCAGAAAATGCACAGGCTGTAACAGGATTGACCTTCCCTCTCTCTCCATCTATATACGCATACACATCATTTAGATAAATTGCAAAATTCAATTGAGCCGGAAAGTTTTTAGGGAAAAATCCACTTAAAATGAAAGAAATGTAAAATAAAGTTAGAAAAGATGTGAGATTTTACTACAAATATGTAAAGAAATGAATACCTACCATTGTGTTCATCCACAGCAAAGTTAATTTGCTTTTCCAAAGGAAAGGTTTTGAATAACATGTCCACCCTTGCTGAAAAGTCTTAGCTAATCAGCACTGTCTTATTTTTGTTTTGCTCTCTCCCAGGATGGAATGAGTAAGAGATGGATTGTGTTTTCCTTGCTGTGCAACCCACCTGCCATTTCCACACTACTAAGCAGGAAAAATGTCCTCATAGGGAAACAGATTACTGTTGTTCAAAAAATTGGTAGGGAGTATGCTCACTGTGATACATGCACTTTTATTCCCTATCCTGCAAAGTGCAAGCCAGTTTTCCTGGTGCTGGTATATGGCACTTTATTATGCAGTGGATGCTTTCAATGGAGAATGTTTTCTTCCTATTTATTATTACACTTCTGTTGACTTTTGATTTCTGGTGATCAAAAGAACGCTGTAGTCCTACTGAGAGAAAGAGATGCTATCTCTGCTGTAGCCAAAACATCATGCACCAGTGGCTTTGAAGGTTAGAACCAAAGCATTATACTGGAAGTGAAGTGAGAGACCAAAGAAGGGATCAAAGTTTAGGAGTGATGCATGTATGACAGCATCAGATGGGCTACAGCACGCGTGGCAAGGAATCACTACAAAGGTAACACCCACGGATGCTTACAGCGTGAATTAGCAGTTCTGAGAAGAGAATGCAAGGTGAGTAGAAGCGCTTCTGTGGTGTTCAGATTTTGTTTTCTTGATTCAATTTGTGCAACATTACTGGGTTCATTTACTGCAAAGATGCCAATGGTTTGGGTTGGTTTTTTTTGGATAATTTTTACACAAGACCTCCCTGTGCTTTCTACCTCAAAGCCTCAAACTGTCAAATAAAATACTTTCATTTTCCTTTCAGATAGTTGAAAGTAAGATCAGTTAATGTGCCAGCTCCCTCCCCTCCCAGCTTTTTAATTGATTTCAGATTTATTTTGGCACACAGCAGCTGCAGTAACTTAAAATTCACAATAAGGGATTCATGATTTGCTGTACATACCTCTAAAAGTGCGTTACAGAACTGTATGCCAGCAAGGGTCGGAATTAAAGCCTCCCTTAACATAACAGTGAAGACTTCTTTAAACATGTCACCTTCGATATTCACATTCTGTGGCTCCTGGCATGTCTGTTGCAGTATCTGACAGTCATGGTGTTGACTGACTCCCAACAACCTGCAGCTGAGAGGACTTAACACTCTTCATCTTTTTAAGCAGACATGAACAAATTAATCCTCTCTGAAATCCTGGGATGGCGGAGGCACAATCATTTTATGGAGCCATGTATATGACTTGCTCAAGGTTGCAGCAGTAGTCGGTCTTATAGCCAGGATTAGGATTCAGGTCTTGATTCAGGTCCCCACTCCCCTGCTCAGATAGCTATGGCCGGCACTTCTGTGCAGCTTATGGACAATAGTTCTTTTGACTAAAAATGTACTCACAGTTACAGATTTTAAGAAACGATGGGGGTCATCTGGATTTATTTCTGCAGCAGTCAGCACATGTACGAACTGTACGAGTTCACACTCTTACACTACTGTGTAAAGGAATTTAAACCACATTTTTACACAGGAAAAAAACCCAAGCAAACCCAAACAGTATCTGTTATCCTAATGAACAGCAATTAAAACATCATTGGCAGTACTTCCTAGCTGCCTTGCAGACCTGCCATTTATTTATACAGGGCTCAAAAGAGCTTTACAAATTTAGGACAGCAGATCATGTTTAGGAAAAAGATCTTACAAAGCTCCTCATGTTCAGATCTTCTTTCTAGCCACCTCAGTAATATAGTAAGCATTACTGGAAAGACTAAGAAGGTCAGAACAGCATTATAACAGGCAGGAGAGAAAACGGGAATCTTGTTATATGCACCTTCCTGCAAAGTCTAACTGCAGCAGCCTGGGTTTCAAATTAATTCAGCAACAAAATTCCTATTGATGTTTATCAGCGGAGGAATGCATTCTCTATGTCTTTTGCAACATGGATTTTCTCCGAGCTCAGCGAGGTTACTCAGAATAATCCCATCTTGCAGGACTGTTTATGTCTTAAACAAAGAGGCGCTGTGCTAAAACAATTTGCATTTTACAGCTTTCATGGTGTATATATTGAAATGACCTTGACACCAAGTCACCAAAACAAGTATTTTATGACCTGCTTTTCATCACTGACTTCACTGTAACACTTCTCCGAACTGAAAATTATTGTTAATTTTAAAAGCTTGAATTTGTGATTTTACAAAACAAAAATTAGTCAAAGAATACGTACTTACGTGCTTTTATGTCCCTTCCAGTTTGGGAAACAATAGCACTTTACTTTTCAACTCCAGATGGCACTGTGGTGCTTAACACTACCCAACTGGGGGAGAGCTGATTGACTGCGAAAGCATGTAAGCTCCTGGAAAACAATGGCTTTCTTGTTTTATGAGAAATCAGCTGGTAAGTTTTCCAGTGCAGATGTCCTATTTTACTTTCAGTTCGGTGAAGACTGGGCTAACAAATGGCAGTTTATATGCCTGCGATACGACTTGCCGCAGAAGAAAGGACTCTCTTGTCTGTACTTGCGCAAGGTCAGGAGGGTAGTAGCCCCTGCTTCCACCAGCACAACCTAATGCAACACACACTACTGCAGAACGAAGGGAGAAGCTCTGCTGTTGCACAGCTCTTCCTGTTCACAGTGATTAAAACTATCTCTGTACAACTGGCAATTCTTCTCATAAAAGTGTATTTTCAAGGATGGAGTGCAAACCATTGAAGTAATGAA
The DNA here is from genome assembly GCF_000708025.1 of Charadrius vociferus. Classification (NCBI taxonomy): domain Eukaryota; kingdom Metazoa; phylum Chordata; class Aves; order Charadriiformes; family Charadriidae; genus Charadrius; species Charadrius vociferus. Next base: position 43,920 of record NW_009649927.1, read on the forward strand.
TAACTTCTCTGAGGAAACCCAGACTTTACTCTTTGGAAGATATCCTTTGCCATTTCATATTATCACTTAGACTACTACAAAAATGTCTACAATAAATAATATTCTTCCTTCATGTTCATCCTTTGAAAATTTAGGATTAGGATATTTGTATATTTGCTTAATCATACACTCGTACTCACCTATACTGGATCTCTTCTTACATAATAACTTTTCTTTAGATTCTATCCCCTTAGTTTTTATAGTCTTCTCAACTCTTAATTTTGTAGAAGTCTGCCTGACACCTACGTGCTTTTAATACTGTCCTAGCTTATCCTCTAATTCTCCATTTTTATATTGAGTAATTTCTAAATACTTGTCTCCTATGGATCTGGTTAAAGTTCCCAGCTCCCACTGTGCAATCTCTAAACAGTTGCTCAACCCAAGTCTAAATAACATCACTGGTTCTACTGTGCATTTCATCCGACAGATTTGCTCCATAGGCCCACAAATTTCCCACAGGCCACAATAACCCTTCTGATTCCAAGCAAAACTCGAAGAGTTTACATAGGTTCATTTGCAGGCTGTTACATTTTTAACCCAAGTAAATCCTTTCCTGTAAGTTAAGGAAGCAACTGAAGATACATAGAAAGGGCAGGCTATTTGTCATACATCTTCCAACACAGTTGACTATTTCATTACAAGGAGTTCATGAAAGAAGAGGAGTTCAAAAGACAAAAAGGAATAAAAGCAAGAGAGATGACTGTTTTAAATAGGCAGGACCTTAAAATAGCCTCGGTTCTCTCAAGCACTGCATCAAAAATGCACACAGATCCACACACTAAGGCTGTCCTAAAGTTCCCTCCGATTTATGAAATATTAGTGTATTTGTCATGTTCGTTCTGGTAAATGAACAGCCATAAAACCAGACAAGGCAGAATGTCCTACATTACTAAACAATAATAATGCCTTGGAGGACCGAAAACCTGTACACCACCTGCTTTCATTCCACAGCTCTGTATCTCTTACTTTTCTTCTCCATCCTCAAAGTTGCATAAAGAGAGTGGTGGCTCCTGATAGCATTACTGATACGTTATTGGCATATGTGACACAATAGACAAGCAGTTCTACTTTCGGAATGTGTTCATGTCCATTCTAGGCCTTCTGAATAAAACTCAGAAAATTCCTACAATCATTTTTTTTTTAATTCAAAATAAACTTTAATTTATAAAAACTGTTCCCAAACAAAATTTATATACATTGTATTTACAATTTTGCTGCTGACTAGGTAATATTTACATTACACGTAATGCAAAATCTTCCCCTAGCATTAGTCACACTCAAATGTGCTCCACTCAGTCTTTAGACTGAAACCAGTGCCAGAGCAGACACAGGAGAAATTTCTGAAAAAGTTTTTTGTGAATAACCATGACACATCACATTAATTAAATTTAAAAAAAAAAATCTAACCTAAGAGGAACAAACCAAAGCACTGTTGTTGCATCATTGGAAAAACAAAATTGTCGGTAGAAAGAATGTACATTTCCTGAAGAGGGACATACGGAGTGGTGAGAAACTTTATTGGCTGCAATGCTGAGGTCGTACTACGATGAACGGAGAGCTGGGTAAAAGCCAGATGACAACTACAATAACAAACCTGCTTTGGCTCAGCAAGCACCAGCATTTTCCTGGTGCATATTCTTCTGTCACCCTCTCTGCTGCAGCACAACTTCATTCCCTCTTAAACTCAAGGCAGAAGGTGACGCAGGAAAACGACAGCGGGCCAGACCAGCATCTCTGAAGCTTTTCTAAAAGATCTACTGCTCTTCCTCTTTGCACCCTCTCAACCTGCAGCCCCTGTTGCAATACTCTGTGCTGGCATTGTGGGAGGAAGATGAGCACTACTCAAAGCACCTCTGGCAACATACTGTTTTTAAAAAAGCTTTTGGGGGCGGAGTATCTCCCCAGATCTAATTACATAAAGCGAAGCATGTTCGAGGTACCGTGTTGCCAAAGCTGCTGCTCAACCAGTGAGCAACTGCACACCTACACTCAATTGTCTGGCCACTAATTCACACCAGTAGCAAGGTGGATCCCTCACATACCTTCACAACTATGTGCTCGCTGGGGCAGTTGCAGTGTTAAACTGTCTCATGTACTTAAAAGACACTGCAATTTGGATTTTTTTTGCCTTCTCTAGCCATATCATGACATGCTCAGAAAGGTGTCAAATTTAACACAAATGGCACATGAGTGGTGTCAGCCTCTGACCTATTAAAACAGGATCAGCAAACATTTGCTTTCCTGACCAAATAACTTACTGTGGCATGGGCATTTGCATCAGACACATCTTCTGTGCGATAACCTAGACTTACTCTGAACCTGTTTGTAATTAACTTGAAGATATTGCAAAACGTTATTTGATGCATTTTGCAAAATGCAGATAAGAGACTGCATCTGAGGAAAATGAAGAATGGAAGTAGTACGCACAGATAGTACAGCCTTCCAGAACTGAAGCAGGAGAATTAAACATTGGATGGAACGTAATGGAAATTGGTCTGCACAAAAGAAGTAGGTTCATGTCCTAATTACTGTCTTGTGGAAACTGATTCTGCTAGTTCCTTTGTGGGCCATCTAGCCCTCTCTTTGCCCACTGGGGAAAAAGGTGCAGAACTTCTACAAATATTTCTTCACTAATTTAGGCCAAAACAGTTTTTGTTTTGGGTTTTTTTTTGTTTGTTTGTTTGTTTTTCCCCCTAACAAGTACTACTCTATTGTGGAGCAGCCTCATACTTCACTTTTTGCTTCCACTAAACCTGCTGCTAGATGAAGGCTGGGTGTGGGGGATGTGGCTTAATATTAAATGCAGAAGCAGCAGTACCCCATACAACCTTGTATGCTGGGGATCAGGGTCCATTCAGTCTCTTTTCAGCTTTGAGAACAAAGCAGCAGCATTTATGAGATCACATAAAATTTCAAGCCAGATAAAACTATAGTTCCTAGAGACTACTCTAGAACTAGATATTTTATTATCTTTGGATTGTTAGATAAACATTCCAGAGAATGCAACTTAGTTTTCCCACTGTAGTTTGACTCTGCAATACTTGACTCTTCTCTAGTAAAATGCTTGCACATGTTCACTTCTCTCTTTGAAAATCTGTTTTTGCGAAAATACCAATTTTGGCTTTTATATTTTTCCACTGACTCTCTTCCTTCCTCTTAAGGGAACAATTCATCCTCCTCTTTCTGCAAAAATGCAGTGATTGGTAGCAGTCCTGAATTTTTTTTTAGTGTACCTTTTTTGTTACAGTCATAGCTATGCAGCAGGACAGTGACACATTCCTGTTTTTTAATGGGAAAATAAACAAGCTAAGGCTGAAGTTTTGTGGCTCACCACATTAAACAGCCAACCTTCTAAAGTTTCTCATTTTAACTCATCCTAAAACTGTCTACACTCAACACTAATGCAAGTTTTTTGTTACCTATCACCTTCTTTATCACTGTGAAAACTGTCTTTGGAGCCTGCTGGCAGAGATCATTCTTAAGAAAATGATCATAATGTTGTTGGTATTTCTTCAGATCTGGGTTGACATTTCAAACATCCCACCCCATTTTCTGGAAAAAGCAGACCACACCATTTTCCAAAATTAATCCAAAGAAGATGGCCAACCAAGGGAGTGTTCGGTTCAAGTTCAGTGTAACTGCAAAAGAAAACAGAACAAATTTATCATTTACCATTTGAGAAGATCATAGAAACCACGTGAGAATTCATATTAATTTGTACATATAAGAAATCACATAAATCTGTTAAAAGTCTGCATTTCAAAGCTATGCATAAAATTAACATGAAATTTTCATTTTCTAGACACCCAAAGAATTCTATTTCTATGTTTTTCTATGTTTCAATGATCCATGATGTGTTGTCTCAAATTCTAACTGACAGATCACAGAATGGTCAGGGTTGGAAGGGACCTCTGGAGATCATCTAGTCCAACCCCCCCGCCAGAGCAGGGTCACCTACAACAGGTTGCAGAGGACGGTGTCCAGGCGGGTTTTGAATGTCTCCAGAGTGGGAGACTCCACCACCTCTCTGGGCAGCCTGTTCCAGTGCTCCACTACCCTCAAAGGAAAGAAGTTCCTCCTCACGTTAAGATGGAACTTCCTATGTTCAAGATCTGATGAATATAATACAGCATATTCAAAGAGATGATGGTGACATGAGAGGTGCTTTTTTTTTTTAATAAAATGTTTTGTTTCATTTACTTTGTATTAAAGTCTAAATAACACGGTTTTAAGCTAGAGCTATTCAGTCACGTATCTGATACCAATTAAAAAATATAACAGCAATAATAATGACTTCTGTAACAGCTGCATTATCTCACACACATTCTATACACATAATGTAGTAATAAAAAGGCAAAAACGTACCTCTAATTGCCTGAGAGTTTGATATCAAGACAAACACTTTTATAAACGCAAGGCACAAAGGCGTGTAGTCATGTTCCCAAATAACAGCTGGAATTAGCAAAAGCTTTCCATAGCTGGATAACAGCAGTGCTTTGAGAAGTAAAATGAAGTCAGACTTTGTTTTCAGCATCTCGGGTCTCATCCACCATAAGGTAATAAAAATGCCAACCAAAAACGAAGTTTGTTCTAAGAGAAATAAGAGGAGTTGGAAAGAGAGAATGAAGCACCAAAATCAAGTCCTTTTTTGGATGAATTTCAGTGAAATGACACATCCCAAATGCAACTGAGCCATTGCTATTTAAAAGACATATGCAAATACGAACAAGTCCTCCATCTCCTGCATTCATTTTAATAGGCAAATATTACTATTACTTACTTAAACTAATTCAGCATCATGACATTCAGAATAACTGTATCACAGAATTCTATCTGTAGGATTGTCACAGTCGTAATTTCTGACACCATACAGCACAGGAAGTTTAGCATAAGAACCTCTTTAGTTTTTCTTTTTAACAAAAGGAGAGTTATTTTCAACTGTCTGTTAGCCTCTAAAACGAAATCAATACTTGTGTTCTTTGAAAAGGTCACAGCAATGAACCCTTTCCATCCAGCATGAGAAAGAACACTAGGGTGAAAATATCATTGCGCTATTAGACGTTTTTTGACACCATGCCCCTGTGTAACACTGGAATTAATGCAGATGTCAAAGCAACTCTCATGACAACTGTAATAGATGAATTACTGCTGAAAAATGAGTTCCCTCATTTTTACTGACATGTTGTTACGAAAGCCTACTTAGAGCAACATTAGACAATACATGACTTAAGTTATACTCTTAACTGTCTAAGGGAAATACTAGTTTTAGTCTGCAGGCTTGATTTAAACACTATCACCAGAAAAAGTATGAGAATAAAAGTATTAACCAAAATAAAACAAAAACCCTCTCCTGCCTTCAAATGTAGTCTTAGAGCACAGAAGTATTTACTCTTTACCAGTGATGACACTGCTCTGTATTTTTCTGTATTCATTAAAAAAACAACACCAAATCCAAACCAGACACAACTTTTCCCAATTATTGTTTACTTCTGTAAGGATAATCCTTAATGTTTTATCACCTTAATGAATAATAAACCTTGAAGTCAACATGAAATACGGAATAAGGCTGAGCTCTACATTGGCCTTCAAGCTATGTAAATGAATTCAGGCGATGATTTCTAAATATTGCCACTTTCCAGTGTTTTGACATCTAATGCTGATCATAACAGTGTGAACTGTAATCAGGATCAAAATATGCATTTGTATTAAATGAAGACAAATTAGAGAGTATGTGTATAATCATTTAACCATACTGGGTTGGGACAGGGCATCCACTGTGTATTAATTTGTGCAATACGGGCTTTTTGAAAGACTCGAAGTTATTCAATGCTGCAAAAGTAGATAGTGACATGAACTAATCATCAATCTTACCTAAAGAAGCTATACCAAACATTCTATAAAAATCCCATTCCTTGGCATATCTGATTAAGTCATCAGGATCTATATTTTGGCTTGAATCCTGTAGTTGCAACCACCTGAGATATGCTTCACAGAGCAAACAAAATATGCAGAGCTTCCCATGAATCTGGTAAATGAAAGAACAATAAAAGCATTAGTACTAAATCAGCATAAACTAAAGCATTAGGATGAAATTGGTATTTAAAATACATTTCAACATCTCTACACAAAATTTTGTTTAGAAATATAAGCAAATTACTTCTGTTGAGCCACCAGTCTAGCACATCACCCTTTTAACATCAATTAACATGACAAGCAAATTAGAGGGTGTAGAAAACTGCATGAACACTTCCATACAGAAGGAGGTACATAACTGTGGTTTCTAAAGCCTGCTCTATACTTTTTTAAAATTGGGAAGGCTATTTCAGTTAGGAATATAAAGACAAAATTGTGCCATAGCTAGTACAATTACATCAAATATTTCAGTTTAAGGGCAACTACTCCATTCAGTGAACTGGTTTAAATAGCTTTGTTTCTCTTTTTCCGTGGGACAATCTCCGTTAGAAGAACCTGGTCGTATAGTTACACCAAAAACATTTCTTAGTTCAGATAAGGGTGAGGTATCAAAAATAAATGGAGCAATATAACCAAACAAAACTTTAAAATATCCTCTGAAGTGACTGCAAAAATGATCTTGTGAGGGCCCATAGTTAGCATGTTTCCACATTAAACATGCCAGTGGGGTGAATTCTGGTTTTATACAGAGGTAAATAAACGAATGCAATTTCCGTGTGTGGATTCTGCTTTTTCCATTAGAGACTAGTTATGCCAGTTGCGCATACATGCACAGGCTAAGCCAGTTTAAAATTCAACTCAATTTACTTGAATGAATGAAAGTTCCACAGATGGAATAGTTCTTCCGGAAGCCTCATGGAAAACATCATTACCAGTCTCCAGAAGCATTGAATTAATTAAAAATTGGTAGTCAGATTTGTGCCTGAAAGACAAGGCAAGTGTAGTTACCTACATTGCTTAACACTGGACTGGCCAAAAGGTATCAACATGAACACAGCATGTACTTATGCTTGGATAGTTTGCTCTAGATTAGCTTCCCTCTCCTGGGAAATCAATCCTCAAAGTAAAAATACGCAATTCTGTCAGAAAAGCTGCACCTCTACACTCCAGCCTGGCCAGCACAACTAAACTGACTACGTAACTCTGCCTCAGCAATGCTTCATGTGAAAGCTACTATCTTTTGCTACAGTTTTGAGGGCACAGTTAATTACTCAGGAAGAAACTCATGAGAAATTAGTACAGTAGGTTTAATTGGCACAGTATTGTTAATATGGTATACCACTATAGCTCCTTTCAGAAGGAATTGTTTCCAACAGAAATAGAATTGAAAATTAATTTGAAATTAGATCTTTCTCTTCTGCTGTAATTTAGCACATCATCCTTTTAACATCAATTAACATGATAGGCAAATTAGAGGGTGTTGAAAACTGCAAGAACAGTTCCATACAGTTTCTTCTCCTCTCTTTTAACATGTAAGATGACCGCTACATTTGCTGGTATTGTGGCATCGCTATTGTGGAGACAGTAACTTTCTTTGTAATACCTTGAGTTTGAGATTTTGTGTGTTCTATTCATGATATAACTAGTTCAGCTTGCTGGAACCCGTGGAAGGGCAGGAGAAGAACAGTCTCTAAAGTTTTACAACTATTACAATCAACTTACCAAATCTAAATATATCTTTAACCAAAAAAAGTCACAGCGTAGGTGCATTGCAACTTACATTTATCTTCGTATTGAAAAGAATGTGCCTGTATGCTTGTGCTTTACATAAAATAGCATTAATCAAGATGATAACAGGATCATACTCAATGTATTTGTCCACAGGTTTCTGACAGGATTTCTGAAAGTCACAAAATAATAAGAATTAGGAAAAAAAAAAAAAAAGCAAGACTTTATGAAATGTTCCTCTAATCTTAGCACAACTGCAGGAATCCAAACTAGCTATTCAATTCTTATTAGTCTTTCCTTAATGTAATTTTCATTTTCAACAGTTTTTAATCCATGCAGAAAAACTGCTTCTCCTCCCTTGACGCTACAGTTGACACACAGACTTTCGTTATAAAATGTGAAGATACATTATTGATTTTTGCAGGCCTCAGATTAACACAGATGCTAAACTATGCAAGGATGTACTTGGTTATCATTTTGCGCCCTACAGATGTGAAAAACACCCAAAACCAAACTACCGTTCCAGGAGTCAAGAATTGCACCAGTATCTTGTACTAGGTTAAATGATCTTGGCTCGTCTACTGGGTATTTGGGGTGGGGTGGGTATTTTTTTGAAGGAAAAAAAATAAATTAATTTCTTCTATCGTTTCATTCTTTTCAGAGATGCTTTATCCTCCTCACCTACCTTTTTCTTCCTTTCAAGAAGACAGTAAATGTATTTTGGTGTTGCATTGTTCTTCCATACTGGTAAATTGTCCAGATGTTTCAACTGATTTTCCATTATTGAACAAACACTGGTATATTCAGAACACTGATATTGTAGTTTTCACACACAGATACAGCCAGAGTCATAAGTTGCTACTAAACAGTGGTAAGACACTAGACTATTACTCCTCCAATACATCTGCTGGTTCCCGCTGTGCCTACTAGAACACATTTCACCCAGACCATGGGGAACTGCTTGTCACCAACCCCCTTTGGATTTATTGACTTACCTGCACGGGTGATCACTCCTTGACTTGAGTTAAATGAGAAGGGCTTACAAAATGCTATTACACTGGCTGTGAAGAGGGCGGTTAAATAACAGGTTAAAAAGGCTCACCTAGCAGACCTGAAGGGGAAAGAACTTCTCGAAGAGAGTGAGGAACAGGAGCAGATGATCACAGCAACCCCTTCAGCTCAAACCAGTGCACCTGCAGAAGGGCGCTCTCTCCTGCTGCTGATCCCCCAGTTCAGCTACTTGTCGTCTCCAACCTCTCCTCAGCTAATCCCGCTCTCTGGGGCCCTCACATGCTCAGAGTAGAAACAATCTCACAGAAACAATCTCTATTTCCATTTTAATGAGTGCATGGCTGTGCACTGCCAGAAGAGAAATCTATGCGCGCACAGCTTTCTGAAATGCTGTAATGCTAAAAATGCAGCACTAGACAACACACACCTATTGACCAACTCCCAGGAAAGAATGAAAAGGGTTTGGGTTTTTTTTTCAATTTTCTAGGGATTCCTTGTGTCCAAAGTTATTTTTGCCTTGCTACTTACCAGAATTACTATTGGAGAATTCGAGACTGCAAAAATTCACTAGCAAATAAACTCAAAAGTCCAACATCCATATCAAGAAAAACATCCGAACAAATGTAAGTTGAATACAGTGTCTAAGGAATGTTGCTACCACTAATGAGTGTTTCTTGTTCCAGCTCCAGAAAAAAAAACAACAAACTCATTTGGATTAGAAAAAAAATACAGTGTATGACAGTACACAAGTTAGAGGTAATGAATTCAAAAATTGACTAAATTAACCAACAGTTTGATAGGTCTAAAATTAAAGTGAGTGAGATGGAAGAAAGGACATAATTAACAGAAGACCACAGCTACAGGATTTAATAGAGTGAAAAAGAAATTGCAACTATAATTAAAGGCAGTGTCTTGCTTCATTTCTTTCTACAGGGAAATCATGAACACATATTCTTATAGGTGGTAATTTACATATGTCAAATCTATGGGTTGATGTAGCACAGGAAAACTCCAATTTTTTTATAGGCTTATTCACACAGGCACTGGACAAGCACATACAAAAGAAGATTATTCTTGAACACAATGAGTGTCATGAAGGTTAAATGAAGGATGTCTGACATATCTCAGGATTTATTATGCTCTCAAATTTTCCTACAACAGAACATTTTTTGACCAGGGTAAAAAAATGTTTCTAAAAAAGCAAAGAATGATCTTCTGAAGTGGAGGGTCCCAACCAAACACTATTCAAAAAACTTGCACTTAAGAGGTACTGAAAAATTTTCACTGACAGCCGACATGAATTTTAGACAATTGAAATATATCAGACCAGCCCTCCAGGCAAAACCAATGATACAGAAATTCTACTGCAGATATATAAGGAGACTGCTACAAATGAATACACAAATAGTGGTGCTACCCATAAGAATGGGTCTTCTGCTCCACAGCTTCTGGCAGCTGCAACCAAATCTTTGCAGCTGCGAGAATGATGTTTAATTCAGTATTTCAGCATACCACCACCAAACCTTTAGGAATCCTATTTCTCTTGTGTTACTTCACCAGGAAAAGAGAATCTGCCATATCACGAAAGAGCAGCCAACTTCAAGGACTCACACACAGACATGCACACACATTCACGTCTGCCTGTCTTCTAGTGCTAGATGAGACCTGTTCTTAATATACTTTATTTCTTTTGAGTCTCAGCTGTATGAAGGAAAAGTCCTCTGCACTTATCCAGCCAGCGTGAGTTCATTCAGGGACTTGTGAGACCTACAGACCACCTTACTGTTAAAGACCTGCATGTGCACTGTCATAGGCTAATTGGACAAAATGAAGATGACACTTGCTATACCATGAGAACATTACAGAATTAATAGACGCTCTAGGATGAAATTTTCTCCATACCTGCCTTTTTTGTTATTTTTTCCAGCTGTACTACTAAAGCATCTGACACTAACCTTAAATGCCTAGGGAGGAAACTTGGGACTAGAGCCTGACTTCAGCACAACCAATGCAAGCAAGGGTTAATGCAGCTTAAGTTACACATAGGTTTAACTAGATAGCTTTATCTAGTTAAAGGGATGTAACTTTACGGACATCGATAATCACAAACACTTTCAGAGGAGATCAGTATGTGCAGCTCAGCTACGGAGAACTGCTCGCACGCTTACTTTTAAGATTTTATCCAGTTTAGAGTGAACTTCAGTACTGGTGCTCACATCTCATTCCCAGTTGCAGTTCCGCACAGCTATAGTCAACAGCCAGTTCAGTATGACTGAAGAAGGCACATCTTTAACAAAACCAAGCTTTTTCACTCAGCTTTGAGCTTTCTCAAAGAAATGACTCAGTTAACGTAACCAGTTCTAAAATGACAGAAAGAAGTAACTGATTTCACTATGTCTTTAACCAGTTTTTAATTTCTTCCTTAAATACGTAACTGACACCAGAAACAGGGAACAACTGCTATTTTTTTTCTTGAAAAAATAGACATTACTTTGATTAAAAGGTACTTTCAGATTATGTTGCAGGAGAGAAAGGTCAAGCTTGAAACCATAAATTCTATTTACGCCTCCTCTTCTAAATCGGTAAATTTAAGGAAAATTACGAATGTTTCATACTAACACACAGAAGTCCAATAGATACTGTGCTGCCCTAAGAAAGGGTGTTGAATGTATTTCAATATTCTAATTAATTTAAATCAATATTAGTTTAGGAATTGTTTGACTAATCAAATATTTGGGAATATTTGACTATGCTTGTCTGTGGTTTCAAAAAAAAAAGTTCAATTTTCATGACAGAGAAATTTGCTTAGTTATCTTACAAAAGAATTTAAAAAAAATCAGCAAAGTGCTTTAAGAAAAAAAAAAGAAATCTTCAAAAGCTGGTACAACCATGTTCTTCATAGTGTAGCATATCAGATTCTTTCTGATCAAAGCACTCCAAAATAGTTCAGGAAAGTAACATATGTTTTAACATCTCAGTTGTATTAAATATGACAAAAGAAGTACTGAAATCTTAATTCTGACTGCATGTTTATCAGCCTTTTATAAAACACTACTCAAAGGACATACCTCTTCTTCGTTCATCGAAGATATTCAACTGCGAACAGAGTTCACAAACGTATGCCAAATACAATACAGTGTACAAATATTTGAGGAAATACCTACTGTCACTGAAGGGCAAAGTTCCTAAAGGATACGAACATAATGTTTTTAGGGTGCTCTCTCCAATATTAAAACACAACTGAATTTTTAAGTAAAAGTATTTTGGGACAGGGGTGGTGGAAGGGAAAAATGTTCTAGCCATAGGACACAACAGAAAATAAAAACATACATTGAATAACCAAGCTTCACCCTGAACTAAAAAATACCACAAAAACCACCCCAGGAATATATTTGCAAATCTCTGGACATTAAAAACACCAGTGAAAGGGTCTCATTTTAGTATTCCTTTCTCCAGGGTTTGGAATTTGGCAAAATTAAGCAACAGTTTTTTGCTAGACCACATATACAGCGAATTTTAACATTTATGCAGCTTCAACATGAACATAGATCCATTTGCATAGGTTCATAGGGCAAACTAACACGGACCCATCATCTTGCGAGAGCGCCCTTAATCCCAGTTGCACCCTTAAACAATAAAACGTAATTAGCTGTGCTGCTTTCAGGAATGGGTCCTTTATTAGGGATGTGGCTAAGTGTCATAATAAGCTGAAAAACAAGACAGCACAGTTTCAGATGCCTTCCATTTCAGGAAACTGAAATTAAAAATACTGGTTTATAATTTTTCCTATATTATATGTTTTCCAGTAGTTTGTTGGCCTGTAGACTGAATTATGTAAATAATAACAGATTTTCCAGGATGATCTTTGTACTCTTGACAGATTCTTTACCTTACCACATAAATGCTTTGCATTCAAAGCACTTGCAGTCTCTCGGCCTTGCTGCAATAAAAGCGCTTTTCAATTATTTTTTAATTGCAGAAAAGCTAAATGAAGTGTGCAGTGCTCAGGCAATTTGGCTTTCTTATTACAAAACACAAGGGGGATCCTGACTGAGCTCTACATATTGCAATAAATAATTTCTTTCCCTTTGTTAGGGTCTGGAATGATTAACATTTTTTAAACTTTATTTCTGAACACAACATGCATATAATTTAAAACCATTTTTTTTTTAAATTGCATATTTTTCCTTCTATTTTTTAGAAAATTGGTTTTGCTAATTTCCTTTCATATTCATTGCACTTTGACTGCAGAATTTATTCCAGGTTAGCTGAATGTGGGGTTTTCGCCCCCATAGCATTTATACTACAGTGGCAATGTTATCTGAACAGTATTTTTTCTTACTGTTGTTAATGGTTGGTTCATAACATATTCATTGAAGACTTGTTGTATTATTTACAGATCATTTAAGTTTTAAGGATCTCAAAATAATTAACAAAAATCTCCTCTATAAAGAACACCTCGGCTTAATTTCACCATCATTTCTGGTTTGGAATAGGGAAAATATCAGCTCTTTCACAGTCTAGGACTAGAACCAGACCCAAGAGTTGCAAAGCGACCACCACAAGTCACCTTGTTGGAGACAACCCAAACACGCCTGCACACCCCCGCCACCTTCCAGTTATCACGCTGAATAAAAAGTATATTGAACAGGTCTCCCTGAAGAGATGAGTTTCCTCAGAATTTTATTATCTGTTTTTAAGTACCTTTAAGTTCTTTTTAAGGAGCAATAGTCTACCCGTCTGTTGTAATGGCACTTGCACAGCACAATATATGCAGGATGAGAAAAAGGTTCATTCACTAAATGCGAAACTCGAGCAAGAAGGAATGCACAATACCAGAGGTTTGGGATAGGCTTCTGCTGCACTGGCCTTGATTAAACAAAACAGATTAAAAAAAAAGTTACAGAACTTGAAGAATTTGTGGCAGTGAGCCACCTTGCAGAACTCTCAACGGAAGACATGACCTTTCCCTCCTGAGTTTCACGGAGGGACTGTGTGGACTTCTGTGTTTGATAGAAGAAGGTTTCTTTAGTTTCTTCAGTATCCATTGCAAATTTATTTCTGGAGTAGATAGTAACACTTGTGAGGTCTTTAATGCTTGCCTGCATTAGAATTGCAATATGGAGCTCAAAGAATCTTCCAGTTATCTTAAGAGCAATAACAAATGCTGCAGGAACTAAATTGAAGCAGCACCGTGAATATTAGGCTGAATTTCCAAAACTGTACTCTAATATTGTGGGCTGGAAACAGATGTACACTAATGGAAGCGTCTGGAAAAAAATCCATTCTTCTCTTCAAAAGATTAATAACAGAATACAAAATCATGGTATTTTGCTTAGGCATTCAAATTTAAATCTTCCACCTGAAAATCACGCACAGATCAGGTTAAACACATGTGAAAAATAAATGTAGGACTAGACAGAAGATGCTGTCGGGAGTACTTAGCTTCTTCAACCTCAAAATGATGTTCCGAAAGGTGCTGAATGACAGGAACATCCAGAGAATGGTGAAGACTTTTAAATGCAAATTTATTAATTTATCAAGGATAACTTTAAACTAGGATTGCGGCAAGTCTGTAGGTCAGTATAAAACCGTGATAATCTTGGCAGTGTTCTGCTTGTTCCCAGTTCTGGGGCCCTTTATGTTACATATCATACGGAACAAATGTTGGGCTGTTGGTTTCTTTTTTTTTCCTTAATGTGTCAGTATTTTCATGTACTACTTGAAAATGGGAATGAAATACAAGTATCCCAAAGCTTTTTAACAAAAAAATTATCCAGATGATGTCAACTCGCCTCACTCCAAGTATCACTATGCAATCTTTCTATGTACTTTTTACTTTTTCTCTCTTATGTTACAATGGAGTAGCAGTACTCGATGCTCTAATTCCACAGTGGTCAGTCCAGCCCAAACCACGACAATAGATGAAAACTGTTCTCAGGCTGGGTGATCACACCTTCTAACCTCACCTCAGACTTACATTTTTTCTTAAATACCTTCAGCTTTTCATAAGTTTTTAGAGGCCTACAATCTAAGTTTTATAAATACCTGATAGAAATGATGTTTCACACTGCTAAGTGGGATCTTTCTATTTTCTAAAGTGGAGAAGACTTCTAAGCTATAATTATTTTCAGGTTAAGATGATTCACAACACTGACAAGCTCATTATAACACTGCTTGTGAAAGTTTGTGAAGGCTATCAAATGGCATTCTGTACTTGACTATTTTTTGTTGCCAGTAATGTGATGCTGACCAACTTTTCAGGTCTTTGGTGGGAGCACAGCATTGCCTGCACAGAGTAGAATGCCTGCAGAGGGTTAGTGCAGCTACAAAATTATCCTTCCAGATTAAAAGGAACAGGTAAAACAAGAATAGCCCTATTAGAAACCAGGAGCTCTTGGTAGCTGGAGATGACAGCAGTGCTTTCCTGACATACACAGATCAAGCTGAATTCAGATCCGTTCAATTGGAGGAACCTTTTGATCTTGGCAATCTTCTGACATTCTCATCTACACTTTATAGACTGTGAGCTAATGTGCTTCTTCCTAACGTGCTTCGTATTGGCTGTTCCTCATGTGGACTGCTCCTACTCTCAGCACTTCCTGAGCGGCCAGAAATGGAGAGAAAGGCTTAGAGATGATATGACACGCACCACATAGAGCAATTAGGACTATGACTGCAACTGAAGCATGATAACCCACAACATAGTCAGAGGAAACAGACTGGTAAGAGTAAGTGAAAAATGGTACCTATCTGGACCTGCGCAAAGAAAGGTGGACAGTATTCCAATTTGACAGGAACATGTAAGCCTTTGCTCTTTCTTTTACTCTGTTCTGTACTCTTTTTGGAAGAGTTTGGTGGTAGTGATGAACACTGCAACTGGGACTTAAGTCTTTGATTCTACATGGGATGCCACAGCTCTGGAAGACCAAAATTTTAAGTCCTCAAACGGTTAAATGCCAAGAGGAACGGGTGCCATCTACTGGCTCCCAGTTTGCCTTAGAGATTATCATAGCCAAATTAATAACCATTTGATGGCCTGGGTTTACAAGAGGTGCTAAATCTTACATGACAAGGCTGCAGGCACAAGCTTTACACTTGCCCTTTTGTATCCAACCTGTCCTTGATTTCAAAGATGAGTTTGAAGCTCCACATTAAAGAGTCCCAAAGAAAACCACTTGCATTTTTATCATGTACCAATGACGAATTATGACTACATGATTTGACAACCAATGATTTGTAGTTCATATCCACTACTAAACATGATACATTATAGTAACATAAAAAAGCAGTTAAAAATCAATTTTTCCTTGCAGTGTGCATGTCTAAAGCCGGCAGAAATCAATCTCTATTACTTTGTTTGTCTTTTATGTAAGAAAACTGCTGATTTCTCCAGTTTTTGAAATGTTTGCAGAGATTTTTCTGTAAATTTTCAGCTGGTTTATAGTTAAGATAGCTTGTTGCTGTAGAGTGATTGCTGGACTGCAAAAAGAAAAGGATGTGAATCAGCTCTTTCTATTATCAACAGTAATTTGTACATATCTTGTTTTCACAGCCTCTTCTTGAGAACAGAAGCTGAGATCTAATGTGTACAGCTTTCAGCTTCAGTTAACCACTGCTTCCCCAAATATAAACTGGCCAGAGACTGCTATGATCTGGCTGCCTATGATCTCTATTTTTGATCTAAGAAATGCTTGAATGACTCAAAGTTATAAAGCCATAAAAGAATTCATCACAGGTTTCATACAAAGCTTCCTGGTCATCTCTTACGTTTATAGCTTCACGGTTAGTAAATTAACCCATCTTCTATCTGCATTCTCAAAATGACAAGGGCTACAAAAATGGGAGAAATAACCGCAAAAGAATTGGGAATGACACACGACTAATTGCTTACAAAATACAAAATATTCAACAATTAGTTCAAGGACAAGGTTTCCCACTTTTATAAGGAGCAGACAGGATGTTGTGAAACACAATCACAGATAAAATCAAAGGCTGAGCAAGTCAAGATGTATTTGCAAATCCCTCCATTCCAAAATTCCTTTTTTTTTTTTTTTTTTTTAACACTACAAAAAAAACCCACCTCCCTGGAACATATTCCCCAGGGAAGTTGTGGATGCCCCATCCCTGGAGGTGTTCAAGGCCAGGTTGGATCGGGCTTTGAGCAACCTGGTCTAGTGGGAGGTGTCCCTGCCCATGGCAGGGGGGTCGGACTAGATGATCTTCAAGGTCCCTTCCAACCTAAACCATTCTACGATTCTGTGATTTAGGCCCGACTGTTTCCCAACTGCACTGAAGTTGCCCAACCATGGCGCCGCGCTCACATCTGCCTTTCAGCGAGGGCAGGACACGGAGCACAGGGACAGGCCCGCCGCCGTGCCCCGTACAGGGGTGCATCAAGGCCAGCGGGGACGGGGCTGCCACCCAGCTGCCCTCGAGGAAATGGCGGCGGGAAGGACGGCCAACGGAAAACCGCCACCCGGTCCCAGGGCAAGCGGCCAAAACGCGCCCCGCGGGCCAGGGCGGGAACGCCACCACGTGCCGCCACCGCGGCCGCCGCCTGCTGACGTCGAAGCCTCCCGGTTGCACCCCTCCCCTCCGGCCTGCCCCGCCCTCGCCCACGGCCCGGCCGCCGC
>NW_009649927.1:61985-103892 GCF_000708025.1 Charadrius vociferus
TTCAGCGGACTCAGGCTGAGGCATTCCTTTTCAGCTGCAGGTATATATGTATATTTTGCTGGTGAACTGCATGCTTTTCCTTAGGAGTGCCAAGTTCAGGTGGCGGATCTTCTGGTCTTTTTCGAGGCAATTGGTGGGCTTGTTATACAGGTGCAGTGAAAACTATTTTTGTGTGCTTAAATATGTGTGGTAACAGGACCAGGGGACCTCAGTGATCTGTTATGATCTTTGATCATGAGCATAGTGTGAGTGTGCTGTACAAAAATGCCAGCCTGAATCACCATGTACATGTAATACAGATGGAAAAAAAAGGTTTTATCAGTTCAGTGCGATATAGACACTCAGTTGTTTATACAAGAATAACCAGTGATGTGTCATGACTGCTTAGATGTCTGCAGGGTTTTATTTTTCCCCCCCTTATTTCATAAAGTCTGTGCTCATATCAACAATTGCTGTGGTCCCTAAGGACAGTAGTATAAGCCACTCAAAATTACAGCTTTCTAGAAATAGCTTGTTATGAGCTTCCTACATCTGCTTTCTGCTTTTTTTTTTCCTCTGTATGTTTTCTTTTGTCATCACAGCTTAAAGTTCTTTGGTTAGTTTTTATCTGTATCAGCTGTGTTAAGTACGTATTTTACATCAGCTGCCTTTTTTTTGGAGGGATGGCTACAGTGGCTGAAAGCCATAGTGTGTAAACACTAAATCAGATCGTGAAAGTTATCTCAGGTCACCATCGCTCCAAATCATTCAAGATTAAGCATAAATCCAAAAACGACTTTCACCTAGTGTTGAGATAAAATCTGTATACCATATAAGTTAATAAATGGCGAAGCATTTGATTACATCTCTTATGTTACTAGGACATGGATCATTGACTCAGGATACTCCTTCAGAGGTGTATTTGGAAGATTAGATTTTGATTTAAGGGTGGATGTGGTTTTAAAGAGACCAGTGTAACTAGGATTGATATAAGGAATTCTGCTTAAATCATCAGGTAGTTCAGGTACTTTGCATGCACTGATAATAAGATAACCCTTAATTACAGGACAGCATACTTACCACGAAATAGCTGTATACCAGTTCACTCCTTGCTATTTCAATCCTGTGGCTAAATAAATTTCCAGTTGAAAAATTCCCTTAAGCTCTCAGTCTTTGTTTTAGTACAACTTTCCTAGAAGCTGAGAATCTTTTTGTCTCGAATATTTCCTCTTGTAGCCTACTACAAGGTCCAGGGCAATTTCTCTGGTTGGTGTTTCTGCTTCTTCATAAAGTGGTTGATGAGGCAGTGTGGTACAGGTTTGACTGTATCTAACTTGCAGACATAGGCAAATCCATTCTTCCCCATAAGTAAGAAGTTTGTTGCCCCACGAATTGCAGTATTTCAAGGGTTTTTTTCTCCCTATAGTTTGTAACAGATAGGTTGTTCTTACTCCCTTCCACTTTATTAAAATCCTTCACTGAATTCTTGCTGTTATGTGGAAAATGATTCTGGAGATAGGCCATGCCTACCTCTTTGTTGTGTTTGTGAAGCAAAAATTGCTCAGTGAGTCCACGGTGATGGCTCTCAACTGTCACTGACTTGTAAGCACCAATACAGAAAAAGTACTGTGTTAATAATGCTGCCATAGCACAGGAGGGTTTGGCCAATGTGAATAACAAAGGGCAGTGTTGAAACCTCTTACTGGCAACACTTTTTCTGGAAACTATGGGTGGTGAGCCCTCGTTCTTGCTGGACTTCCTGACTTTAAGCTTTGACCTTCTGCTTTTCACCACTCCTGCTTCTGTTGTAAAACTTCTACCACCAGTTATCATTTATGGTTCAACTTAGTTCCAAGTTTCTATTTACAGGGAATGATTTTAGATGCTATTTTGACTTCTCTTTATAAGAAGACCGTTTCTTTTTCTCTTTTAGCACTGTACTTGTGAGAAATGGGGAGTTAACTAACTGTAACCCTTATGTAATCAAAATATAAGAATAGCACTGCCCATAAAAGTGAATTGGAAACACGCACTGCCCCCCAGTCTTTCAAATTTAGCATCAAGCTTATATTTACAAACATTAGGGGAGATGATAAAATTTGGTATTTTTGACATGGAATCAAAGAGATAATACTGTTTATTTGCTTTTTCTTGTTTGCTCTTGAAATATTTCAAGTTAATAGAAGCTTTAAGGTCTGAAGACTTAAAAGCTAACAAATTCTGTGGGGATAGTATTTAAAGCACCATGTAGGTGAAGTAGTGACTTCTATAGTCTATCGGTCTAGGGGGTTTTGTTGATTGTTGTTACTTGTTTATTTGTTTCCTTTTTTAAACTTTTTCTCTGCTATGCCAACAAGCTGTGTTTAACTTTTCATAGGTTTGAATCAGTCTTATACTTTTTGTAATGGACTTCTTAGTAGTATATCAGTGAGGACCTTTGTATGTGTTCAGTCAGTTATGGTTCTTCTGCTCTTTTACGGTCTTCATACCTCTGTTTCCTGGACTTCAGCAGCAGCTCTCTCCCTACCTCTGTATGGTCCATTCCATTTCTTTTCCTCTCTGGGATTGGAATGATAACTTGGTCTTTAATTTCTTGGGCCAGAGAACGGAATCATAATGCTAAATGGGTAGTAATAAAACTAATTATGTAAAGCCATCATGTCAGCTATTGCTTCCCTGGTCGTGTGGATGTAGTGCTGTGTGCAGAAAGTTCATGAAAGTTCTGCCCTGTGGAGGGCCCAATGGAGAAGCTGCACAAATGATCATGAGGAAATGCGAGATGCAATAATAGAACGTACATGTAACTCTTGGAGTTCCTAAAGCTATTTTCTCTCTTTTTTTCCCAGATTCATCATTTATGCACTTCCACGAATCGGATTGTGACACAGGAGGGTCTTCATCTTGTGAATCTGTGCTTTCTCTCAACACAGAAAAAATTTTGGTATGCTATCAAGAATATAATGTACATAACAATTTTTAATAGATTGTTGAAGTCACAGATCACTTTAGGTGCATAACCGGTTAGAATGAAGTTCAGGCAAATAACTACAAATAGAATCTATTAATCAGTAGGCATAGGTTCCCAAAAGGCTTAAGTATAATGAACTCGAGTTGCTCATGAAAGTACGACTTCCCAGTAGTCTGTCATGAGTCTCTGGGGCTGTCACCAGTTTCAACTAATTGACACTGATGTTTCCACTGAAGGCTAACCTTCACCTGGATTAGTCTACCAATTATTTTTTTTATTTTTAGGGGTGTGGAGGCTATGGCTGAAAAAGGGAAAGGTGTGTTAGGTTTTACCCAGATTAACTACCTGAGGAGGTTTACCACAAAACGCATGTGAGAGTAGGAGTGATAACTTGCAATTGCTCCAGAAATAACATTGTGCATAGATGATAGCTAGAAGCTTCAGACCACGTTTCATTAAAGGTAATACAGACATAGTATGTGGAGCATATTCTAATGAAAGAAGAGTGTCTCTTGGTAGAGAGACTTAAAGAGGATTATTTTGGAATTTGGGTTTTCTTGCAGTGCTACTTTTAACCTGTTGATCTTGAACAAATAAAATCTTCAGTCTACTTCAGAACACAGGTTTGATGTTACTTCCTCAGTCCAGTAGAGTCACAGGTATCGAAAATCTTCAAATAATTCCCATGTGAATATACAAAGAAGCCTTGGCAAATTTGTAGGAATTATTTGCTATGGTGGAGCGTGGAAGCAATATTCTAATTTGAAGCAACTTCTCCAAAGGTGGCATTTGGAAATAAAAGTACTCTGCTGCAAATCCACCAATTCATGTAACTTGAATATTCTCCCTAGACATTACTTCATCAGATACAGGTCAGATCTTCTGTCTAGTCCAGTCTAGTGGTACCGGCAATTCTTTCTAAGGCAGTGAAATGTATATTAGTTTGTTAGAAATTTCCCTCTTTCAAAAAAAAAAAAAATTGTTTTGAAGACAGCAAGAATTCAACCTATTGGGAGCTGGTGCTGTGATGAACATTCTTCTCTCATTTCTTGAAGGCAGAATGACGCACAATTTTTGCATGTAAAGCTGCAGGATATTTAACTTAAGACTGGATTCAGAATTTGTTGAAGAAGTATGAATCCTCTTCCTCCCCCACCCCAAGAACCAAACACTACTCTGTTATTCTATGGCAACAAAACAGACGAGGTAGACGAAGGTGGGGGAAGCTGTGTGGTACTTCTCTTGCCGAGTGTTACATGCAGCTCTGTAATTCATAGGATAGTAATGTAAAGCCAGATTCTTTTGGTTCTTATTCTCCAGTACCCAGCATGGATATCTATCTTTTGTCCTCAGACAAAGAAGCGTAGGCCTTTTTTTGTAAATCTACCAAGGAAGAGGTGGTACTTTAGTAAAAGAGATTTTTTTTTTTTTAACGTTAAGACGACTACAGAAGAATAATGTTTTGCAGAGTTAGATATTGAAGATCACTTTCTGAAGTAGGTTTTCTGGAAATTGCCTGAAGGCTGTTGATGGTATAAAAAGGTTGTGTTTGGAGGTGTGTGATTTCTAAATATATATGGTCTGCAGTGTAGACTTAGTTTTCTAATTGGTATACCTGTTGAACCCTGCTCATTCTTGTGCTGTTCTTAATGACTTTTTTCTATGAGTAAAAGAATTTTTCCATTCTGTTACTGTAGGTGCAGCAGTAGGTGGAGTAATAATTCTCAGAATGTTGTAGTGCAATGTAGAGCTCATGCATGATCTCTAATTTCAGTAAAAACAAGGCTTGTAAAATCCAATTTGCTAATCATTCATACCCTCCAAAATACTCAAATTTTTGGAGTAGACCAAACTTCCTTCTCTTTCCCAAGATTATTAGATAAACAGGGCAGAAACTGTGCAATGGGATTTGGCCAGTTACTTTTGCGCTTTGTAGATCATTAAAATGTCTGTGTCATGGACACCAGTAACAAGGCTACTTTTGATTGAACAAGCCAAAAAATGTGGAAGGGAGGATGACAAAGTGCAGTCCTCTCAGTAGAGGACACGATGAGTTAAATATGTTCTCTGAAGTTTAAGGTGTTCAACTGTCTTCTCTGAAGTTAAAGATGTACATATGTGCTGTTTAGCTGAAGAAGAGAACTGAACGGTGAGAGAAGTTATTTTTTCCCCCTTCTTGCTTCCTAAAACTAGGAAGGCCTATTAATAACATGAGCATTTTGTATTTTTCTAACATAAAATGCTCTGGTAGGCTTACAGCTGTCTATGGAAAATACTTGTGAAAATTAACAGAGTAGAGTATTTCTATATTTCTGAGGGGTTGTCTTTGGCAGTATTTTTTTCTGTAGGCACATTATTTGGGGAACAGAAATCTTAGATGGGGCTACAGTTGGCTGAACAAAGTCTGTAACTGATAGGCAGTTACTGTTAAAATACTTTTTACTTCAGTATGGCACTGTTAAATTAAATTTGTCTTTATTGCTGGAGTGATAGTCTTTCGAGTGTTTCATTTTCAGTGTTTTACTCTTCTGTAGTACCCTTCCCTTTTGCAGGAGACAAAGGAATAATTAATGGGGTAAAGAGTATAAACTTTCTTATGAAGTAACATTCCGAAGCTTCATGTTAAGCAGATGTAAGATAGAAACATCAGCGCCACTGGTAAAATGCTGACAATGTCCTTTCTTCTGAACGGTTTGGTTAGCCGACATTAGAGAAGGTAACAGCAGCACTCGACTGAAGAGCAATTTTTCTCCCTGTGGAAGACTATGAATGAATTTGTTTTCAGTTACTTTAAAGCAATCGCATTAGCCTTAACTTTTTGATTTAAGGCATTCTCTTAAGGATTTAAGACATGAGTTTTCTATTGAATTCTTTACTGTTGTTTGCTGAACACTTAAAAAACATGATGTTTTACAGAGTCAAGCGAAGTTACTTGCAGAGCAAAAACGATTTCCATTTGCTACTGATAATGACAACACAAATGAAGAATTGGGTAAGATGTCTGATATAAGGTTTGTGCAGGTGAATTACGTGCTAATTATTAGCACTGAATGTTTTGAAATTAAACTGATGATTCCTTAGTGATACACTAATTTTAAAGTGATCCTAATAAGCCTGAAAATCCAGTGAGTTTTCCCTGGTCTTGCATATATGTATCTCTCTTCCTGAAAATCTTTTCTGCTTTGCTCACTAGAATTCTTCACAATGTCAGCTTAAGCAGGTGTTCAAAGAGCATTTTGATTAAATCCTGTTAAACAATCTTAGGTGCTTCCTGCTTCCCTTTTTCTGTCATTATTGATGACTAAGTGGAATACGCTTTCTATCAAGCATAGATCTTGTATCTGTCTTCCCCTCCTCACACACTCTTCCCATCAACGCTTACAGTCAGCAGGAGGGCTTTCTGGATTATGTTCTTATACAGGCTGCTACTTGTTTTTTCAAAGCACACTCAGCACAGAAAATGGAAGCATTTCAAATAAAGCAACGGGCAATACTTTCCTCAAAGGACTTGAGGAAGGAGTTACTTGCACTGCTTCTCCAAACTCGCATCCTCTATAGGAAGCAGAGGTGTTATGAGGCAGCAAAGAGATTGTTGAGGATGTATGTTGAGGAAGGCAAAACACTGTCTTTTTTATAAGAGCAAAAGGAGGCTTTCCTCATAAGTTGTCTAATGAAATTAAACCAATGGAGTAGTTTTTTGTTGACATAATTTCTGCCTTCACAGATGTATCCACGGAAGTTTTGGGACTTAAACGTTTTTCATGTTCCTAGCATACCTAACTATGTTCACGGAATCCTGCAGGGAATAATGAACTTCCATCCAGTAGAACATGTTTGAGGCTTTTAGTATGTGCTCTGTAGACTTGGAAGACTATGCCAGAAGGTTCCTATCTTCACGGCTGGCCTGTAGGCTGGCACCTACCTACTCACTTTATTTCAAGTATGTCATGGTGTGAAGAGCCTGGGTCCTTCTTGTGTGTGCGTTCTACTTTTAACTGTCTGAGGAAAAGCAGTGTGAAATGTCTGGGTCATTGTGAAGCAACGAAGGTACCCCAATACTTGGGGTAGTGGACCATTGTTAACCCTTAGATTTTTTGTAATAAATATATTGTATTTTTGAATATTTAAAGATTAAAAGAATAATTGAAGAGATAAAATTTAAAAAGCTGGTACTTTATCAGCTAGTAGCTGCCAATCACTTGCCGTAATTTTACAGACATAGCCTATGAGGTCCTGTGTTTTGGCAAGAGTCTGATAGACCAAATAAACTCATTCAGCAAGACAATGAGCCTTCCTTATCTTGCTTGCTCCCCTTTTTACTTAATACTGGCATGGTTGAGTTGATTTTATTTTATTTTACAATTTTATTTTACGTCCCAGTCCCATGTGTTCTAGGATTGGAACCATAAAGATGATGCTAAGAACTGTGTAGTCTTGGAGGAGAAGGAAATGAGGAAAATTCAAGAGCTCTTCAACCTGTTCTTCACTCTGCCAATTTTCTTTCCTTTTTTGGCAATGCTATGTATCTGTACCAACTGCAGCTTTTTATGTATTGAGGAAAAAGCTTATATTGTACACAAATACTTCCTTCTGCATAATACAAATGCTCCAAGAATGAGGCAAGCTCTGGATTAAATACATTTCTTATTTCTCCTTCACTTAACTTTTTTCTGCCTTTAATGAACAGTGCTTAGCGACACTGCCCAAACAGTGTGGCTCTGCCTGCACGAAAGTCTGTGTTCTATTAAAAATACCTTTGTTCTAACTGGCTTATTTGTCTCTTCTCATCTTTGAGTAAATAATTAAGCCAATAGGCACCCCTTCCATTCTGTTTGGATGACTCCTAAAACTCATTGGAAGTATGGGGAAAGGTGAACCCCTGCTCCTAGTTCCACTGCCAGCCGTTTGTGCGAACTCTCTGGGGAAAAGTTGTACTTTAACTTTCATAGCTCTGGTCTGCAAGATACTTGGGGTTTGTGGGCGGTGTAGACAGAGCTTAGTCCAGAGTTAAGAACTGTGAGAGATTAAAACATGTGAAATGAAACAGTCTTGAGATATTTAGCTGTCAGAGCTGAACTTCAGTCATGCAAGCACAACCACAGCTTTCCAGTCTTGTGACTTGACTGTATTTTTATATCTTGTGGAGATTACAGGAACATGTTTCTAAAACAGTGGTCTGTTTCTTTTTCAAACACACTTGGCTTCTGCTACAAAGTGGGGGGATATGCAAGAACTTCAAAACTTTTCATAACTTTAACATGGGTAAAGATTCTGTAGTTTTTCAATCTCATTTTTATAAACAATGGAATCATTTAATGGTAGTTTTTCTAGTTAATGCAAATGAAGGAAAAACTTATTGTGAGCTAGCAAAGTTTAGCAAAATGTGTACAAACAAGTACAAACAGCTGCTCTGTAATGGGTTTACCAAAAAAGTTAGCCAGTGTTAGCCAGGCTCACTTATAATTGAGAAAGCACGTAGGGCTGCTAAATGGCATTATGGTACCTTTCCTGGTTGTAAGTACTTTAGAAGCAAACATGGACCCTTTCCTGAACAACTTGCAAAAAGGAAAGAAAAAATACAAACACACAAAGCACAAACCCAATTCTGATGAGCACAGTATGAATTGAATAATTAACAAATGCTAGGTAACGTTTGAGGGAAGTCATCTCGGTGGCGGTTCAGAAATTTTACTACTTAAGTCTTTGTCGCAACATAGGAACTTATATTAAATACAACTAAAGTGTAAAATGTATTAAAAAGAAAAATCAAATGTTTTTTGCTGCTTTATTTACATTTGCAATTTTTTGTTAGCAATTGCTTATGTGTTGATTGGCAACGGCTTGTATGATGAGGCCATACGACACTTTTCAACAATGCTGCAGGTAAGTTTTCTGTTCGGACTCCTAAAAAATCACTTTATGAAATTATCCATTACAACATATGGTTTTACTAAAACAAAGATTCAGTTAACGATTTTAAAATGAGAGTAATTATTCTATTATCTGTTCATTTTTTTTCCATCCAAACATAAGTATAGTCTTAAAATCAGGTGATTCGGTATCCTGCTATTTGTTGAACATTTTTCCCATCTGTAGGAATAAAATTTTTATGGCCCTTTGACAAAAAAAAAAGCATCTTCAGAAACCTGACTTGTGAAAAATTGAAAATCCTTTAATTGCCCTCTTAATGTGTTGGCTGCGATGTTTTAATGTGGATTTTTTTGAGTGACAGCTAACACGTTGCCAGTAGCATCAGAAAAAAAACAGACAGAGACCACTTATTGCTAGTGACAAGTACCATGTTGCTTTCACAATGATAAATGATTTTGGATGCTGGGTTTATCCTTCTACAGTGGTAAGCATTTGATGAGTTTATTATATGAGTAAAACGTAACTAATACTTCAAGATTATTTTTTTTCTGACCAAGGTAAAGAGTTCAGAATCTCAGTTCTATGAAGTAGAAGGTAGCCACTTTTAAAACAAAACCAACCCCAACGTAAAAGCTTCACTAAAGCTGATTTCAAAATATAGTATTTTTATGGCTAAGAACCTGGACCTGCTTTTTGATCTAAACTGGTTGTAGTACACATATGCAAACTGAAAGTAATACTGTAAATACTAGCATGTATCTTTAACTCAAATGTCATATGGCTCATACTTAAATTGAGTGAAAATGTGGCAATTTAATAGAATTATTCCAGGGAATTTATCAGAGGACCGGGATGTTTGTTTGGGTTTTTTTTTGGGGGGTGGGGGGGGTGGGGGAAGGGGTTTAGATGTTTAGTGATCTCTGCCTTCAATTTGTTTTTAAAGTAAGGAATGATTTTTATTTTTTTACCCTAATGAGGAATCCTGCTTCAAAAACCACTGGACTTATATAATGTTTCTTGCCTTCTCTTTATTAAGAAGGAAACTTAATGTAGGTGAAGACAGACAAGATCCAGCAACTATGGAAAGATATGAGAAGTGTGTATATAATAGAACACCTTTACAATGCACAAATCTCATTAAAGTAAGGAATGATTTTTATTTTTTTACCCTAATGAGGAATCCTGCTTCAAAAACCACTGGACTTATATAATGTTTCTTGCCTTCTCTTTATTAAGAAGGAAACTTAATGTAGGTGAAGACAGACAAGATCCAGCAACTATGGAAAGATATGAGAAGTGTGTATATAATAGAACACCTTTACAATGCACAAATCTCAGTTGAAATTCATATAGTGCTTATTGTATGCCTGAAAGGTTGTAGAGTGGTTATGATTGTTCTCTCTGTCTTCCATAAGGCAATTTAGAATACATATATAGTGAGTATTAAAACATTTAACAGGACAAACCAGCCTTGCTTGGCCACTGTATTAAAATTAGGGAAGTTACCTGAAGTTGACGTTGGCAAGTTGGCAAGTGTGCACTTAGAATCAGCTCAAGTCTGGCAAGCTGCCAGCATTAGCGTGCCGCATATCTGTTGTTTTGTCAGTGGAAGAATTTATTTGTTAGCAGTTGTCCCAGTTAAATGGGACCAGGTTTATGCTATAAATTTTTGTAGCGGAGCTGTGTTGGTTGCAGGCGTGAAGATGTGTGATTCCTGACTGGTTTGCAGGGAAACTGACTGCATAGGCATTGTTGTGCCAAGACAACCGGTTTTGCTGTTGTAGTTCTACAAATTTGGATGGGAAACCATGGCTGGAGTAAATAAAAGAAACAAGAAGTAGATTCAGTATGTAAGATGCATCCCCTTAAGTGCCTGAGTTGGAAAGCCAAGGAGCTAAATCTAACCCAAGGAAGGTTCGTTTGAATTTTGCCTAACTATTTAGGCAGAATACCGCTGGGTTTAGTTGCTGCCTGAATACAGATTTCATCAGGATATCACAATTTTCTGATTCCTAATTTTAAATCTTAAATTTAAATTACTAACAAAACAAGCTTTGACTGGCTGAATTGTATTTTTTTTATTGTCACTTCATTGACATTAGACAAAAGAAGTCATAATTACCAAGAAGGTTAGAAGTAATGAAGTTTGGACAACAGACTATACTGATGTGTACGTAGCTTCTGATAGGTGGTCGCTGACACTATAACTGCATTCTGTTTAGCTCATTTTCCAGACAAATACCCCAGAACAATTCCAGTAAATTGAATTGGCAGTTGTGAGCATATGAAAGTGTAGACTGGAATCCAGTCAGTTTCTTTGCCTGATAACTGTGATTGTTCATTGCTTACTGCTGAAGATCAGCAAGAATTAAACACATACTGAAGACAGACACCTTTTTTAAAAAAAAATTTAAAACCCCCAAACAACTGATCATTGTATTAACTTTTAATCTTAACAGGAAGAACCAGAGCTGGTTAGTGCAATTTATGGACGAGGGATAGCGTATGGGAAAAAAGGACTACATGTGAGTAGAAAATTACTTAATATCTGACTGAATTATTTGAATCCAAACTATAAGAAGGCCTGTAACAGTAGGACCTAGACTGATTAGAACTTGATAGGTACATCCCAAAATCTTTGTGCTGTTCTACTATAATGATGTTTCCATCCCTTGGTAGGTGCTTCATAACATAAAGGGATCTAGTGGATCGTACTGCTCAAGCCATGAGTACATTTGCTTTGTGGGACTGTGGAAATAAAGGAACATGAAGCTAGGGTGCCAAAGGAGAACGTAGGCGCAATTTTGAGTGGCAGACAGTACAGCTGGGAGGCACAGCCACTTGAAGGAGTTCTCTAATAATATAATGGGCAGTGTCTTGCTTCTGAGAGGAAGGTTTAGGAAGTTCCACTGAATTTATTTCCACATCTAGTCTGTATCTGGAAATGAAAGTCTTATTGCAATTTGGAAACATTGTCAATTCTTGCAATCTAGTAGTCTTTATGTTGCTTCTTGATTGCCTATGCCTCTTCATATGTATACCACCTTGAATTTGTTAAAAAAAAAATCAAAGTTAAATTACTTACAGTTACAGTTGACTGCTCAAACAATTCCTTGAGCAAAAATAAGTTTAAAAGAGACTGTGGTCCTTGTAGTTTGATTTTATGGCCAGTTGAATCGTGATTGAATGGTTGCTGGAATTCTGCAAGAAAGGATAGTTGAATAACTACTTGAAAATTTCCGTTGTGCAGAATATTTAACTCTCTAGTGGTGCTGACAAGAGCTTGAAGTCCCTCAGATTTGCATGTTTTTAACACCAACATGAGTTTTTCTCAGTTTGGCTAGATATTGAGACAGCTTAACTTCACAAAAGTTTCTGTGAGCAGCTCTTTCAAGATACAAAGATTATTTTAAGCAGATACAAAACTTCTTTGCCTTGAAAGAGAAGAAAGAGATCCATGAAATCTAATAGAGAACTTGTTATGTAACTGGTTTGGATTTTATTTTTCTTTCCAATTAGATAACTGCTTCCAACCTACAATTTATTGAGGACAATATAAAAATTTAGATAGGCAAGATGCTGATGGCATCAACCCATTCACTAGTACTACTCAGATTAAGTCACAGACAATACTCATGAAAACACTGGTGGGTGATAGTGTGTGTGTGTGTTGGAGTTCACATGAGAACTTGAGCCAGCTTTGCTGCCAAGAAGGGTACCTATAGAGACGTAAACCTAATGTTTATTCACAGAGTTATGTTAATAAATTATTAGAGGTACAGCACCGAGCTAATGTGTACAAGCGGTTTATTTTTTTTTGTTTATAGCAGATATGGGGGGGGGGGTTCAGCTATTTGTAGAATACTACATCTTGATGTTACTTGCAAAGGTGTGAACGGCTTTTAATGTAAACTGATACACTTTCAGAAACTTAGTCAATCTAATTGTCCTTCAGTCTTCAGAGTATATTACTCTAAGTATGCACAGTTGTTTACCTTGTTTATTTTTCTCCTTTTCAGGATATGAAAAATGCTGAGCTTGCTCTGTTTGAGTTCAGTAGGGTGATTAGTCTAGAACCAGATCATCCTGAAGTATTTGAACAGCGAGCAGAAGTGAGCATTTTTTGTCTCTTAGCATTTTTGCAGAAGTTACAATTATACAGTGTTTCCAAGTATTTCTTCACTGATTTAATGACTAATGCTCTTATCTGTGTTTTTCTGTGAACATTCCTCCTTTCTTTTAAAATATATATATTTGTTCTCAAACAGTGTAATTTGTGGAATGTTTATTTTTAAAATGAAGCATACACCATATGGAGTTAATATAGCTAATAGAATAGCATATATTGTGTCTAAGTGTTTAGATTTTGATGTACTATGTAGCAAGATCATGTGTGTTCTGTTGGGTTTTTTTTAATATAATGAATCAAAATATCACTTTAACCTTACTGTTTGCACTTAGTGTCACCTTAGTAAATTTATTGTTATGACTAGTTTGTAAAATGCCAAACTTGTAAAGAATGAGTTTTTAAACAAATGTTTTGGCTTTGTATTGGTGCACCTAAGTTAAATATCATTCAGATACACAGACACTTTTCATTTTAAAAATCTTGTTTTGCCAATTAAATTACAGAAAATGGATTTCAAGAAGCAGCTTTGTAGACAAATCAAAAAGCATAAATAGTTATTAAAGTCAGCATACTGTATAGCTGCCATAATATGAAATCGTAATTCACAATTTTCATGTTTTAATGATTTTTTTAGTACATTTGTTAATACTCTTGATCTAAAAATGTGAAAGTCATTCAAATAATTGGAAAATAGACCATTGGGGGAATATTTTGTCAAAATAAAAAGGTTTAGGGGAATAATTACATTTTCAGTTGAATATGTTAAAGTAACTTGAAAGAATATTGCTTTGATTGACTTGTTTTTATTTGGAATACTAGGTTCTGCAAGTGTTATCGGTGATGTTCATGTACACTGATATTTTTTGTAGAAAAATGCTTTCTGATTTTCCCTCTGATAGGGGTTTAAAAGCAATAAGTACTGAAATTTATAGTAGAACTTTCCAGCCTGTTCTAGCAAATATAGTTACTCTAATACAGCTGAACATGAAAAAGAATGATCTTCATATTTCTAAAACAAAACTATTCAGCCTGTTTGCTCTAAACTATGTTTTTGTTTTCTACTCTTAGATATTGTCCCCACTAGGACGAATCAGTGAAGCACTATCTGATCTCACCAAAGCTATTGAGCTACAACCATCAGCACGGCTCTACAGGCACAGAGGTACCCTTTACTTCATATCTGAGGTTAGTAGATTTTGGGGATTCTATTTGGCTTTGTGTGGATGTTGTTGAGTGCTTTCTTGTTGTTTGTGCCAGTTGTTACTTTTGTTCAAAAACTTCTTTCCTACTTAAATTAAAAAACAAAACAACAACAAAAGCCCTGATTTTTCCTGTAGTTGACTTTTGGACAGTTCAGAGGTATCCTTCAAGTATTTCATCTGCATATCTACTTAATGCAGGGAATCAGAGGGCAAGTACTGTGCAGGCACATCTTGGATTGTTTTGTGTGTTTGAGGAGTAGGGTGTTGATAAAGAATTTCACTTGATTTATAATCTACAGCTGCATTTAAGAAGTATGGTTAAATGCCAGTCTAAAAAGGAAAACAGTTATGGTCCAGGCAGTAACTGCCCTGTATACTTGAAAACAAATGCATCACACAACAAACAAAAAAACCTACAAAAATGCTAATAACCTATTTTTCTATGTAATCTGTGTGTGTTGTTCTTATGCTTTAATATAAAAGAAGTAACTTCATCTTCAAAGATTGTGTGAATACTAAAATAGCTGATTTCCCACTTCATTCTTCTGATTTCACTCTGTTTCCAGCTATTTTTCCACTTACTTTACTACATTTCATATAGCACTTTCCTTAGAAGTTGTAAGTGTACTGTGCATTCCTTTATGCTTTGAAATGCTGACTGGCAGTTGACAATGGTTGCTGCGTAGCCCTGAGACAGAACTGTTGTTTATTTTTATGAAAATAAAAATATGTATTCATCTGTATTTGTATGGTTTTTCCTCTGTAGTCTAAAATCTACTTTATTGCAGGATTATGCAACAGCCCATGAAGATTTTCAGCACTCATTGGAACTGAACAAAAATCAGCCTATAGCTATGCTTTATAAAGGCTTAACCTTTTTTCACAGAGGACTTTTGAAGGTAAAGTTATGTTAAATAATAGTTCATGTAGAAAAATAGCCTCTGTTTGAAGTTACTTCTATAAAATAGTAGAAATATCAGAGGTGTTGATATACGTATTTTACCTCACATAAGGAGGACTTTTTAAGGCTTTTCATTCCCATGGATACCTTAGCTTCCAGTCATGTTCAGACTGCCTCTTAAAGGAAGGCTATGTTCATTGTCTGTTAGGTTTTACTAGGCCTGCTGAAAGCTGAGATTTGCGGTAAGAGTGGGAGAGCGTTAGTTTCTAAGTGAAAAGAGATTGTTGCTTTTGGTTCGTTGCTTT
The DNA here is from genome assembly GCF_000708025.1 of Charadrius vociferus. Lineage (NCBI taxonomy): Eukaryota > Metazoa > Chordata > Aves > Charadriiformes > Charadriidae > Charadrius > Charadrius vociferus. Next base: position 77,341 of record NW_009649927.1, read on the forward strand.
TGGGAATAATCTTCTTGGAGTTAAAACTTATCTAGAGGACATGAGCTTATCAGTAAAGATAGGTGATTGTCTTATATTTTTGTTCAATAGAGATTTTCCTGATTTTGTAGTGCTCAGAATATATTTGACAGTTTTTCTGAATAAGAGTCTCTAAATTGCCTGAAGATATTAATGATGCTTTCCTTACAGCATTTAATTTCTTGCACTATAGACTTCAAGATACTTTTCAAACATTCCTTCATAATATAAAGTAGTTGATTATTCCATCCTGTACTGCATTTGCCAATCTATATAGCCAGTCCAGTTTAAAAACCCGATGAGTTCTTAATCAAATCCTTTGAAGATTTGTTTGAACGTATGGATATAATTATTTTTAGCTCTTTTATTTGTATTACATTGTATTCCTTGCAGCAGTGGTACATGCTATTGTGTGAAGATGATCACTTACTCTATAATCCCTCAAGAGTGTTTGCTGACTGTGCAACTAACACAGAACGCAATAAAACAATGAAAGGCATAGTACAGATTTAAAGGAGCCTTTTGGACTGCAAAAATTAAGAGGCGTATTATGAACGAAGAATGAAAAGTGTAAGGAGAGACTGCTTTGCCATAGGGACCAGGCTGAGCTTTGAAAGCAAACTCTGAAGGGATTTAATCTCTGAGCTCTATTAAAATGCTAAAAGAATCACTCATCCCCATAGCATGTTAGACAAAGGAATTCCAGCTAAATCTGTCGTTATCATAAAGAATGTTGCAATATTTCATTTTTTATATGATGATGATTACTCTATAGATTTTGTAATAAATTAATGCCTTGTTTGTTCCTTAGAAAGGTTTTGACGAATAACTGTAAATCTATGGCTAGTAACTGCTGCGGATGCTATAATTAAACAAATTCAGTGACAAATTTTTCTTTTGGTGTCTTTCTGTAGAAAGCCATTGAATCGTTCAAAGAAGCTCTGAAGCAGAAAGCAGACTTCATAGATGCATATAAAAGTCTGGGACAAGCCTATAGGTAATTGCATTCAGAAATAGTTTTAAAGTCTGTTTTCTATCCAATTGTGTTCTTGAAAATGCAGTCCTTAAGTTTTACAGATTTGTTACAAAACTGTGCAGAATCATATGTGTATTTGGTAGCTCCTACAGTCAGTATGGCTATGTCAAGATATAAATAATTTCTAGGTTTGCTTTGTATTTTTAGTTCAGTCTCCAGTAGCTCTTTGGGTCTCCCAGACTCAAAGGTTGAGTAAACAGTGGTTTTCAGTAAGATGTGTTTTGGTATGCTAAATGATTCTTAAATGATGGAAATGTTTAATACAAACTGTTGATTAATATGCTCATTTGTTGCCATCTGAGAGTACAGTGCTACTTAAATTTATGAAAAACGCATTGCATAGCACATATCATTTTATAGAACTGCTACATACTATATGAATTAATCTCTCACCAAAGAGATTTACAGTTCTGAGAATTTAACTAATTTCCTGTTAGGGTATTTTTAATATATTAAAAATAGACATGTAGTTTCTTAACTATTAATCAAATAATTAAAAAAAAAAAAGCAATCTCTATTTAGTAAGGTAACTAGTCACTTTTTTCTTTTTTAATTTACACTAAAGATAAAATAATTTATAGTTGAATAAAAAGTATTGCTTTAAAGGTGGTCTGCAGATAATTACTAAGGAGAAAAGTACATACAGCTTGTATATAACAAGACAAGAACATAAAATAGTCAGCAACTGAATACCTCTGCCCATAGTAGTTCTTTTCCCAACCTGCTCGTTGGGAAAACAACCTGTGTCTTGTCAGCTTTTTATTTCCTGTTTTATATTTTTATTTTTGGAAAGCACTGATATACAGCATAAATGCTGCTGCAACATAAATGGCTTTTGTGTAGCAAGGGTTAAGTTGGGTAGGGGTGGTGTGCAAGCACTGCATGATCGTGTGCTTTTTCGGCAGGCTTTATGCTTCCTTCAGCGTACAGAATATGCAATATTCACTGAAGACAGTGTCAATTAAATATTTTTTTTTGTATATTTTTTGCTTTGTGGACTTGCGCCTTCTTTACCACAATACCTAAATTCTGAACTTGATGTAGAATCACTAATTTCCGTGTGAGTTTTTCTGTGGTACTTGTTATTGTGGTGTGTAAGTATTTTCAAGGTGCTAGATAATAGTCAGTAATTTAGCCTGGAAGATGGGTGGTTGCATTCTTACATTTCCAATAAATGCTTTAGCATTTTTGTTTTGTATTTGGATGTGGGACTGCCTCTCTAGTTGATCAGCTGTTCTACTCTGTGCCCAAGAAACCTTAATCTGAAGTTTTATTTTGAAGGAGAGAAGAAAGCAAGCCTTAAATGTCTCATTTTGAACTGCGTTGTTGTTTTATCAAGCAAAAGTCACTTAACCAGAATATTCTTAATTAGCTTAAATTTGTTGCTTTTACTCCATCCCTGCCTCCAAAAGTTCTCTGATCCTCAGGAAATAGTAGGGGAAGGAATGTACAGAAATCTACCTCTTCCTGGGTTTTGGGGGGTTTTTTTTGGTTGGTTTGTTTTTTTTTTCTTAAGAACTTAATCTACAAAGCACAATTACTGTTGATTCTTCTAAATGCTCAGCCACTAGAGAAGGACAGAAACTGAATAGAATATTGTTTAATAATTGAGGACACTGTAACTAGTGACCAACTACGAAACATCTGAATTACTTTCTAATGAACACTCGGGTCTTAAACCAGACGGAAATCATAATCTTATTTCTCCAGGACACTGTTAACTTCAGCTGTCAATTTCTTCTTTCTTTCTACATTCTTGTATTTTAAGTTCATGCTTGCTTTCTTTTGCATTGAATAAGTTTCAAATACAATGCTTAAAAATACTTTTAAAGGCTTCTTTTTATAGTGGAAGTGGACAATTCTAAGTCTGATTTGTCCTTCTGTAAAACATGAGTTACAGCATTTTACCTATTAATTCCTGCTTCAAATCTACTGACTTCAGTGTTTGTGCATTTATTTGGAACTAAAGAGCTGTGGTTAATCACTGTTCTGTTTCAAAATTCTCTTTGGCAAATGTATTTAAAACTGGTAAATCTTGTTTGTTTTTTCTAGTGTTGCTCTAGTTTGGATTAATTTCATCTAATATAATTTGTTATGGAAAGAATGCTTGATTGTTAAACTTAAAAAAATCAATGTACTGAAACTGAAGAAAAATTAAATTGTGTATTATTTCTATTTTATTTTTTTATGATAGTTTCTCCATGGCTATTTTTATTAAAAGCTCTCCTGCACATGGAGGAATTCCAGTCAATACATTTTTAGGTAGTTTGAGCTTTCAAACGCCATATGCAGCATGCAAGTAGTTAGTATATCTTTAAAAATGTATTTATATTTAGAAGTTTAAAAAAAAAACACAACTGTCATACATAGTGTTTTCCAAGATTGCTTTCTGTGGAAGTTTCATTTGGTTTAGTTTCTGAAGAAGTGCCACAGGTACGTGGTTTTATGGTTTATGTCCGCTAGGGATTGTGAAGATTTGTAGTCTTGTGGGGTTGTATTTTGGAGTACACTTTTCTGGGAGTGAAAAACTCTGTGCAGCTGTTCTGTTATTACCACTGAAGAACAGTTGCAAAATTACTGCATTTGTTAAAGAAATTTTCCATTAATATTGTGTTCCTCTTTAATGATAGCCACTTTGGAAGCGTTAAAACAACTTTTAACAAGTAATTTCATTGTCACTGTTGCCTTCTATATTCTTCATTTTCTGCTTTATGGAATCGCCTAGAGAACTTGGCAACTTTGATGCTGCTACAGAGAGCTTCCAGAAGGCTTTGCTCCTGAATCAAAATCATGTTCAGACGTTACAGCTCAAAGGAATGATGCTTTATCATCATGGTAGCTTAGATGAAGCATTAAAGAATTTTAAGGTAAGCAGGCCCTAAGTAAATACAAAGTTAGAATGTTTTAACATGAACTAGTATTTAACAAGTGCAATAAAATGGTCAAATGTCAAAGGTTTTCATTCTGAATGTGTATGTGCGTTTGAACTAATTTTTTTTTTTTTGCAAAGTCTGTCTTAAAAGATGTATAAAAAACTTACAGTTTTTAATTAAAAACGGATTTTTGTTAAAACTAGAAGGCTTCCTCTAATTAAATTTCTAAAACCAAGCTCCGGTGTTTTGTTTTTGTTTTTTTTTTTTGGGGGGGGGAGGTGTTGGGTGTTTTGTTTTTGTTTTTTTTTTTAACTGGTAATTTTATTCTTGCTAATACTTTAGTTTGGGTTGAATCCTGATGTTTTTGTCATCTGATGGAAGAAGGAACGTAGTTATCTTTGTAATTTTAATTTTAAAATAAGCATACAAAATTCTGATATTTATCTATCGTTCTGAGGTATTTTCGTTGTTTTGAAAAACTCAGAGTATGTTGTGATTCATTGTAAAACTGTGGGTGTTTCCATAGGTAAATAAAATCTTGACTCTCTCCATTGGCATTAAATAATGGCCTCATTTTGTAGACAGAACAATAAAAGCACATGTTACTCGTATGTCCATATCCTTAAAACAAGGAATGGAATAAGATGCAGAAACGATTATGGTCCTTTCTGAATGAGTGTGTGCTTAGTCCACCGAGAACACTTTACGTGCGTTATTATGTATTCCCCTTTTATAACACAATTTGTAGATACAGGTGTAATTGAAAAGATATTTCAACTTCTAAGATGGGAGATGCTCTTTTAAAGACGTGTACTCACTGGAAGAATCTGAGCATTAATTTTTGAATTTGCTGTGTGTTTAACATATAGTAAATAGTTGACTAACATAATGAAGTGTACTAATGCATGAACTAGTGAAGATATGGATGGAAGAAATGGCACAATATATGTGTTGAACTAGCCAAAAATGACTTGTTACTGATATTGTCAGAAGTGTCTTATGTCTTAATTTCATTCAACTAATGTTGAAACTTCTGTAGTGCTAATATCATTAGTGCTAATATCAAACATGATTTATTTTCGTAACAATTCAAGTGTGATCAAAAACGTATTTGCACTGGCAATGCCTTTTTTCTTTCCCCTCAGTGAAGCTCAAAATATTTTTTCTTACATTTGCTAGCAATTTAACTGCTCAGCATCATTTGAAAGACAATTGTGATAGAAGTGGATCTTAATAGTCATTAAATCGTTTCATGTAGGTCTTCTGACCAAACAGCTTAGTATATTTGAAGATACTCATTCTCTCTCTTGATGTGTGGGTGTTTTGTTCCTTTAATCTCTTAGAGATGTCTACAGCTAGAACCATACAATGAAGTATGCCAGTACATGAAAGGTCTCAGTCACGTTGCGATGGGACAGTTTTATGAAGGCATAAAAGCTCAGACTAAAGTTATGTTAAATGATCCACTACCAGGTCAGAAGGCCACCCCAGAATATCTGAAAGTGAAATACCTCCGAGGTAAGTTGGAATTGTTTTTCTTTCTTTTTTTTTTTTTTAAATTTACGTAAATCCTTTGAGAACCCTAAAAGTGCAAACATGCTTGTAGTTGTGGCCATTTTAAAGAAACCATTGTACATTCCCATGAGCACTGTTGAGTATGCCTGTTTAAAAAAACCATACACTGGTTCTTTTTTGTTCATACAGTTAAAAACTAGGACCACAAATGAAATATACATTTCTGTGTAATGGTAGAGAGTGTTGTGATACTTAGTTGAAATAGACTTACTTCTGCCCTGGAAATTAGCTAATAGATAATTTAATTTTGCTAAGAGTAATGACTTACTAAAGTCATGTTTGTTAACTGACAAACACATAATCTGATTTTTGGTTTTATGTAATTACATAAGTAGGCTGATTTTGCAAACAGTATTTAATTGTGTTTCTTCCCTCCAGAGTATTCTAGATACTTGCATGCGCACTTGGATACCCCTCTTACAGAGTATAATATTGATATAGATCTTCCTGGAAATTTCAAGGACCACTGGGCCAAAAATCTTCCTTTTCTTATAGAAAATTATGAAGAACAGCCAGGGTTACAGCCACATATAAAGTGAGTGCTTTTTTTTTTTTTAAAAAAAACCTACTCCAAATTTTTTTCATTTCATTTTTTTTTCAAAGTGCTATTCTGAGGCATTATAACAGCATAAATTTTTAATACTATAAAAAAATGGAATTCCCCGGACCGTGTAAATCCTTTTCAGAATCATAGGGACTGGAGATAGTTTAGCGCATAGAAGAGGAAGAATGAAACTTAGGATGATTTTCGTCACATAATCAATAATATTCACATAGTGTTGTTTCATATTCTATGGCTTTACTGATTAACTATTCTATTTCTTTCTTTCTTGCAATTAATGTTAAGGAGTTGATAAGTTTGAGATGCTCAGTGTAGTGTTACATAGCAGCCGTATTACAGTTTCTTGTTGTGTGTTAAGTTTTTGTTTTGTTATAGGTGTCATTTCCTAGATACTTAATAGATTTTTAATGACAGCTGGGTTTCACTGGGGAAAAAATATTCTCTGGAGTAATTTAGATAACCAGTATTGTAGAGGAGGGTGATTTCAGTCAACAAAGCAGGGGATTAGGCTTCAAAAATATATAGCTAAAGGAAAGATAGCCATTTCTCCTGCTGTAAACTAGTTTCTAGATATATTTTCATGTATTCACTTTATCTATGTAAAAAAACCGCTGAGTTAAAAATGTGTGGCTTTTGTGTATATTGAATAGAATCCACCTTTTTAGCACAAGAAGCTTTTAAAGAATTAAGGGAGAAGTTATGGGGTAAGGCTTCTGGTTTGTTTACATACTCTTTTTTCACTTAGTGTTAAAGTTCCTCAGGGTGAGTGTAGTATTGGAAGATAGTATATTATCTGTGATCTTTTTTTAGTATCACTTACTATGAGCAAGTCTAAAGGTGAAACACTGTGACAGTAATAAGACCTGCGATTGAATTCAGTAAGATCAGGATTTCATTTGAGATATTGAGAGTAATTGCCGGGAAGTGTGTATGTTCAGTGGGGTGGGAGGAGGAATGAGTGGTGTTTATACTGCTTTTAAGTATTTCTCACACAAATGGTATTGATTATCAGACAAACAAATCTGTTTTACAACTTTCAGGACTTTTGTTGCCATGTTATGTCTGATGCATATTTTTCTCCTCTGTAAGAGATGTGTTATTTCAGAATTTTGAAAGCTATAAGCCTGATGTGCAAGAACTCATATGTGTAGCTGATCGCCTGGGTTCCATGATGCAGTATGAGACACCAGGATTTCTCCCAAATAAAAGAATACATAGAGGTATACTGAAAATACTCTGTAAATTTGAGTGGAAAAAAACAACCCAAGGGGGTGATAATTTAATGCTATACCTTCACTATCTGCAGATTAGTTTTATGCTCTGTTCCTTTCAAATCAGATCAAAAGTTTGAAATGAAAGTAATGTTATGTCAGCACTTTCTTGACCTAATTGGGGACTGAAAATCATGATCTCCCACGTCTTATTGATGTTGGCAATTCTTTTCCTGTAAATGCATCACTTCCCTGTTTTCCTATCTGTACAAAAATGAGTGTTTGGCTCTAATTGGTTTTCTGTTTCTGTTGTTTGTCCCTCTCTCCTCCTCCTCCAACCCCAGCAATGGGATTGGCCACTCTAGAAGTAATGCAAGCTGTGCAGCGGACTTGGGCAAACTCAAAAGTTCGGATGAACGGGAAAACCAGACTGATGCAGTGGAGAGATATGTTCGATATTGCTGTGAAGTGGCGAAGGTAATGGTAAAAGAAGAGGGAGAACAAGCCTCACATTGGTTGTAATAACTATGCATGTGTCAGTTAACCAAAGGGCTGAAGTCACAGAGGAGAAAATGAACACGGGCTACCACTCTGTAACTAGAAAGTGTTCTGATAAGAGAGAAGGATGATTTAGGCACAAGGAGCGCACTTCTGAAAATACGCCTTTTTTATTCTTTTTTAAAAGAGGGGAAGAGTTGGGAATAGCATTTTCTGATTAAGGGAAAGCTGTAGAAGACCATAAGATACATTGCAGCTTAGGCTAACAGAAACGAACTGTTTCAAACTCCAGCAACATAAAATACTTATGAGTTGGGTTTTTTTCTTATGAAAATTGTGCATGCGTTTCAATAAAAAGTTTGGTTTTGTGATCTCTGAATTCTAGCTTTTGCTTAAAATTAGTCTGTGTGTACCGAGCTGAATTAAAAATATTACATGGAGTGGAATGTGTGCCAATATTAATGTCCTTTTGTCTTTGCAGGATAGCTGACCCTGACCAGCCTGTACTTTGGTTGGACCAAATGCCTGCCCGAAGCCTTAGCAGAGGTTTCAATAATCACATTAACTTAATCAGGTATGAGAGCTCTACCAAACAGCCTTCGCACACACGCTAAGGAATTGTACAAAAACTTACTGGTTGTTCATGAAACAGCATATTACAGTATTGAATGTGTATGTACTTATTATTTTGCTTTAATATTTATTTTATATTGTCTAATGGAACACTTGGATTTTGCGCACCTCAAATTTTCCCTCATTTCCTCTTTTTCCTGAATTTCAATTGTACAACTGAGTTGCCGCAAGATCTAGCTAGGATCCATAAGATGCATATTTTTACGTGCTGTTTTTAATTCCCAAATAATTTTTACATTTAAGGTAACGTTCATCACAGTTGTAATTTTTGCAAGTGCTGCTTCTCAAAGATAGTGACAGCAGTAGTGAAACAATGCTGTTCTATTAGCTTTAATACGGATTTACAATAGAGAGGAAAAACATAGTTCTTCTAGTTGTTTTCAAAGCAGGCCGAAGTAAAGCAAAAATGTCAAAATAAGTAACCTGTGAAAGGTAACAGTTGCACTTTCAAACAAAGTTAAAACCTAAAAGTTTCAACCACTGTTGTACGTTCCATCTTCTCCCATGCTGCAAGACTTGGTATTGTAGTCATGACAGTGCTACCTCCCATGAAGTGGTAGAAGTGTGAGAGACTCAATGTGGCAATATCACTGTCAATCACAGGAGCAGAGTGTGTTTGTGTAAGTAAATATGTAGCCAGGTTTCATCTGATTTCCCCACCCCCACCCTCCTTTTTTCTCTTTTTACCCCCCACCCTGCCTATGGGAAGTACTGAATCTTTGAACTGTCATTCTGCTTTTATATCTATTTCTTTCTTTTTTGAGAAGCTGTGTGGAAAAAGGGTAAGGGAAGCTCTTCCTTCCACCCTAGGGAATAGGGCCTGGCAGCCTCCGCTGTACTTTAGGGAGTGATTACAATGTAGTGTTAAACTCCACTGCAGATCAGTAGTTGCCTTGCAGAATGAGCTGCTTCTTGAACAGTCTTATGCTCAGGCTTCTGTCTTCCGTCGAGCCAAGTGTTAGATTTGGACTCCAAGCTCTGACCATCTTTGCTGTTGCTGCATTTCTCTCTTCTCACACATGTGATGCAGCAGAAACCACAATCATCTTTACTGTGAGACAAGGATGCTTTCCATACTTCCTCTGTTTCTTCCAGGTTTTATTTTAAATGGGAGAGTAAAAGCTTAATTTCTAGGTGATCTGTGCTGGCAGAAGGGCGTTCATGTAACAACACTTGATTACTGTGCTGAAAATAACATCAAACATTTAATCTGGGGAAATGTGTCCCAGGATCTGTACAGGATCTCTGCATCAGCAACTCTGTTTTTCACTGGCCAAAGTACTTTACTTGTTTTCCTCTCATCAGAGAATGCCAGCAAAACTCATGATTTATTGTTCCAGCTGGTTTGGTGATCTCATATAAAGCTGAAATGAGCTTTGTGAATGTTTCAATTGGTAGACCCACTGTGAATCTTATCTAACCTTTTATTTTTTGGCTCAGCCTTGACTTTTGCAGATCTCATCAGCATTTTGGTTGTGCTTTTTGGATAGATAGATAGTGGTTCTCTGAAAATTATTGTTTTGGTGCTTCTTTGGAAGGAACAATAGATTTAGAGCAGCCTAAATACCACTGCCTTAGGATTTGATCATACTTTAGTACTAGATGGTGATTGCATCCTTTTTGATTCTGGAAGATTGATCATTCTGTGTCCCAAGTAATAGCTGCTTTCCTTAGTCAGCTTTCCGTAGTGATTTGTTTCTGGTTTTGGATTCCTTCCTGATGATTTCATGTGAGGTGAGGGATAAAAGAAATTAATATATTAGTTGGTAATCAGTTTTCTTTAAATTTGTTATTTTACTTTTGAAGTATGTTCAAGTCCATTATGATTTCTAAATGACAATTTACTCTTAATGGATTATGCAGATCTGTATGATCTTTTTCTTGCATTACTCAACTGTAAAATGGCTGATTGAAGCCATTAACAGGCCACAGAGCTAACACCTTTTTGTTGATAACTGAGATCACTTTATGGTCTTTTGACTGTTTTTCAGGAAGGTATACATTGCTTTATGTTTGGCTTATGATTTGAAAGTTATTCTCACAGCTGTGTGACTAAGGCTGAATTCTTTCTGTAACATGGCTACCTGAAAACCAGGTATAACAGTAGATTATTTACGCTGACAAATGGCAGATTCATGGTCATTAAATAAATGAAGAAAGATATAAGCTGTTCAGTCAAATAAGAAGTGTAGCAATAGGAGTTGGATGTTCTTTTAGTATTTGTAACAGATGAGCTCAAGCTGTCTCTAGGTTTTGTTTGGTCTAAATTGTACACCAGTAATTTCTGTGTGCAAAAATATTTGGATTAGATATCTGTTGACATAGCCTTTTTCTTTACTCAGAATTCTTTGTATTTAAAGTCCATTATGGTTCAGTGATTCACGTCAAATGAATCTTGGCATGCAGGCACTAGCATTCAGTGACTGCTGAATTAAAAATTCTTTTTCAGAGTGGCAAAATGTTTAGAGAGTGTCAGAAAATAAAAACTTGTTGGTTGTTTGTTTTGAATCAATTTGAGGACCTTTTCTTAAAGGTGTATTAAGAAACATCTTGCACTTCACAATGTTTGATAGGGTGCCAGATCTTAGCATTCTCGAGATGCAAGTATATTGGCTGTCACAACTTCTTCATGGGCCTATAGACAAGAACGACTTTGGCTTATCTCTTTCCTGGCTGAAATGATCAAAGCTACCAAGTGTTGTTTAAAGTAGGGAAAATGTTTTTGAAATCTTAAGTTATTTTCAGAGACAAAACAAGGATTTGGGATTAGCTAAACATTAATGTTATAGTTAGTATTCTCATAAAAAAATGAAGACACTGTCTAGAACACTGCTACTCTTGAATTCTTGGTGGTAGTGTTTATTAAACAAGGAGAAAGAGTGGGAATAAACACAAATCACTTCGGACCACACACCAAAAGTCTTTTCTTGGTACTACTGCTTCTAGATGGCCTTACAGAATGATACGTCTGATTTGGATGTATTTTCCAAGATGCCACTAAAGGAAAATCCAGTTCCTTATACTAACACGCTTCTGCCTGTTGTACAGATACTTTTTTAATACAGATGGAAAATGATGGGACGTACAACAAGGGCAAATTATGTATATAGATTTGTCTTCATCCTTCTGCTTTCCCTACCTCCCTTTCCTGTGTGCAGATAGGTATGTGTTGTATTTCTGCTCAGTTTTTAAAGACTTGTTCTGCCATTATTCTGAGAGCAGGCCTACTAAAGTGCGAGATTGTTGGGTGAGATATTAGACAGGGACTTCAGCTGCCAAAAATCACTTGGAGTGGGGAAAAAAAGCTAGGCATACACACCTTCCTGTGATTGACAGTGGTTTTGCTTCCTCAGAGAGCGATAACATTTGCTTTATAAAATCTTGTTTTGTAGACTGGGAGAAGAGGAAGGACTCCTACAAATGCAATAATGGTATGTAATTTTTCCTCTCAAGAGTGGTTATAATCCTAGCAAGTTTCTACCAAGTTTTTCATGTATATTTTTTCCTTAATAGCCCAAGGAGGAAAAACACCTTTTTGATGTTTTTCTTTAACAGCTACTACTTGTAACTGTTAGGAGTCAAAGCAAAATTACTTCAATATAGAGGGACGTAGGTGGATAAAGAAAAATGTATGTGGACTGTCAGAGCAGATCAGCATATATATTGGCAAATACGTGCACTGGAGAGCATTGGTTCTCAAAGTAAATCAATGTGCAGATTGAGAATTCTCTTCTAGTTCTGCAGTATCTACGAGTGTGTGTAACTGTCTAAGAAAGATTATATACTTGTACAAATAGATTATTATCATATAGATAAGATTTACTGGACATGGTCACACTGAAAATACGGAAATATGCATGAAATGCTGTTTGTCAGAGAACACCACCACTAAAACACCACTAATGAGACATGAGCTTTTGCAAGTTCACTATGGAATCTATATTCAAAATAGGGGATGGGCAATTCACCACTTCAGACAAACCTCTAGTTCTTTCCTTTAATATACAAAGTATCTGTGCATAAAATTCTGTCAAATATTAACAAGTAATATTGGTTGAAAAGTAAGACTTTAAAAAACCTTTTATTTTCTTTGTAGGGGACAGGTCATTAACATGCGGTACCTGGAATATTTTGAGAAAATTCTTCATTTTATCAAAGATAGGATCCTTGTTTATCATGGGTAAATTACTGATGTTTTTTTTTTTTTTTTTCCCCGCTTCACTCCCCTGGTAATACTGATTTGAAATTTATGTAATATTCATTTCAGAAAGTCTGAGGGATATTTTCTTAATCTTACTAAGTTCTAGTTTTCTTAGTATTTTTAATTGTCTTATTTGCTTTTGGCAATGCAAAATCCTATTCATTGCCACGTAAAGAAACTTAAACTAATAGAAAAAAACATTGGAAATTACAGTATACCTAGAAACTAATAACGGTGTTGAATTTGTACCCAGTTTTTGCATGAGTGGGTCTCAGTTCTTTCTAAAAATGTGATTATTAAAGATGTTGTGTTTCCTCCTGGTAGAATAGAGTACAGTTTCTCTGAATATTGAGATTAGTTTATTAAATAATGGGAGTGAGGAAAAAAGAGACAAGAAGATATGGAAGGTAATTTTAATTGAAACTGGTGTTTGACAAGTAGTTATAGAGAAGAGAATCTTTACTACCTGTTAAATTGGTAGTTGGTAGACTGGCTTGGTAGACTTGGAACAGAAGACAGTTGTAGAATCTTGAATGAATGAATGTAAAGGTGATCTGAAAATTGATGTTGGCATCTATTTCAAACTTTGATCAGGTTTTTTTTATGAATAAAGTGTCTTCTCCCCCTGTGATTCATTTATGGCAACAGTGTTCTGATAACACGAAAAATTAAGAGACTCTTAGTTTACGTTCTTTCTAATTATTTTTGTTCTCTAATTTTTCTTTGGCCTGGTAACTTATTAAATATTGAGTTCTTTTTTTCAGCCTCATTATGCTACTTAAATATCAAAAAATGAAAGTGTGGAAAATTCTTATAACAGTTGGAAACATTTAAGTTTTAGAAAGTTTGATAGTTGCTGAAGATATGTAAGTTCTGTAGTAACTGGGAAGTCTATCCTCCCTTAGAAGAAAGTTTGTTCAGAGTGAGCCAGCTGCATTTCACCTTAAACCTGTTTGCTGTGGTTTTTAAAATAATTCTGTTCTTACAATCTGGGTGGAGAGAGTAATTAACAAATATTAGAGTACTAGTTCAATAGGTTTCTTTATGGTCCAACTGTTCCTGCATCTGTAGTATTTGCTTATCTTTGAGGCTACACAGATGCATATATTTTGAGAATAACATTTCTAATATTAACTCTGTTCTTCTTCCATCTTTCCTTATCAACAACCCCTTGCCCACATGCACTCATGCAAACGCTGTTTAATGTCTTAGAGTAGCTGACAGCAAATCAATAAGATAAACCTGAAATTTGAAGTTGAGGTTTGAAGGTGAAAAAAAAATAGGAGGAAATTACTTTTTGAAGAATAGGAGACCATGTGGCCAAGTATGAAGGAACTAATTTTCAGAAAAGAAATAATGAAATAACTTTCAGTACCTTGTTCCACTATGGCTATTTAGGGAACAGCTAGATGGATTTCCAGAAATGCTATGTGTTCAACCATTGCAATTACGTATTTTTTTTTCCAGTGCTAATAATCCAAAAGGACTATTAGAGGTTCGAGAAGCTTTGGAAAAGGTACATAAAGTAGAAGATCTTCTTCCCATAATGAAGGTAAATTAAAGAAAAACTTCAAAACATGATAAAAATAATAAAAGGTATTCTGCGATACATCCAGTTCCTCAGAATATAACCGTTGTGTATAAGCTTAAAATGAATAAATGGACACAGTAGCTCAGCTTATTTCAAATCTGCATATGTAGGGCATGACCTTCCCTTTGATATATGCGACGTGTAATGTATATTGGAAAGGCTTGGTCTAACTGAATTGGTGCAGGTCGGTACGTCGTGGGGTTGGCAGGGGCAAATGGGGGAATAGTTGCCCTTAGTGACTGATAGCTAATCTGAAATGAAATATTGATTTGTGTTCTTGTGTTTTGGAAGACTGTCAGGGAAGGAGTGGGGAAAACTGCAAATTTCATTGCTTTCTTACCGGGTGCGTCCACATTGCAATTTCGTATCTACGTAAAGCTGATGGATTGCCATAGAAGAGAGCTCTCTGAAGATACATTGCTGCTACTACTTATAGGCTGTCTGGGGTTGGATTTGTTCATGATAGTGCTCACTCACTTGTGCATTACAGATATCTTTACAGAAGCTACATGGCTCAAGCACTAAATTTTTCTATGTTGTTTTTTTTTTTTTTTAATATGTATTACCAATATAAATGTCTTCAAAGAACATACCATAACTTTGGAGGTCCTTTTTATATTACTGTCTTGTTCTTGGCCTTGAAAGATGAAGCCAAGTGGATACTAACTGAACCTAAACAAAAAGTTGAGAAGAGGTAATAGATGTTGGGGTGGCTAGACAAGTAAGTGTTCCCTACTGACACACAAATGTGCAATTAGGGCCCTGTAGAGCATCTAAAATGGCTACTGTTGAATTGTAGGCCAGAAAAAAATGCTATTAGTGGAGTTAAAAATACAGGTGACTCCAAGAGGATGACAAAAATATATAAATATAGTGGACTATACATGACTTATCGCAAAATAAATGTCTCAACTTGCAGCAAATATTCTTTCTGGTTTTCATAACCTGTACATTTTTCTCTGGTTTGAATCTCCTGTATCCTATTCCAAATTGTATCAAAGTGAAATGCTGGCTCTCATTAGAGGCTTTTAGATTTGTTTCTTTCAAATAAATGCAGATTCTCTTTAAACAAAACATCCTAGATCACAAGTTCTGTCTTAAAATAAATAATTGCTGGAGTAATTCATTCAACACTATTGCATAATAGTCGTTAATAGTGCCTGTATAAAATGAATGTCTGCTAATATCGATGTGGTTTGGTTATTCGGGTAGCTGGGAAATGTTATATGTCAAAAGCTGGGCTTTTGGCTTTACTTAAATACAGTTTTTCCTGATTTGTACAGCTCTTTGACTATAGTATTAGTTAGATAATGTAGCTTTGTAAAATTCTGTAAACTTTGTGATATTTTTCCTTCTGATGAGGATAAATGATAATTGAAACTGGATCACAGTTAAGAAATTGTTGCTGTGAGCTGTATTCTGGAACCCACACTTAGACTAATGCTGCTGCTTCTTAGTGTAAACATAAAATAGGCTCTCAAATTCTTGCTTTTCCATTTACATTGTTACACCAAAAGGTTGCTATCAACATGCAACTTGAGGAGAAATCTGTACAACTCAAACTGCTTTGTACAGTTGCTTTTCATAAACAGTGCCATTTTACATGCAGTATATAAAGTTGAATGTCAATATGCCTCATTCAATATTTATGATTTCCATTCAGCTAAGAAATAAAGGATAAACGAAATAATGTAGTTGACTGTAACTATGTGTTCTGTTCCCTCAGTTTGTCCATTTTCACTTCTGCTCCGTATATTTTAGGTGTTTCAAAACAATAGTGAGGTAGTCTTTCTCTGTTCACTCTAATGTTACTTTTTTTTCTTTTGAAAGCAGTTTAACAGTAAAACAAGAGATGGGTTTACTGTGAACACAAAAGTCCCCAGCCTCAAGGATCAAGGGAAAGAATATGATGGATTCACAATTACAATAACAGGAGATAAGTATGTTTGCTATGTTCAGGGGTTCAGCTGCATTAAATAATGATGAAGTATTAGCAGTTAATCTTCTCAGATGCCATTTCTACTTGCATAAAGTGAGTTTTGTTTTTACTAGTGGCATTTTTGTAAATAACTAAAAAATTTGTTCAGTTGAGGACTTGTTGATTCCTGTTGTATTCCCTAACAAAGAGGGAATATGGATAACATTGGAGGAGGTCCAGTTGAGATGATTCCCTAACATATAGCACAAAAGTAAGAGAGACCTTGTTATTCATCTTAGACTATAAAATGCCTAAAGGGGAAAAAACTCAAAAATTGCAGTTTTTATCCATATCAAAATACTTTTCTGTCACCATAACAGACAGGTCTGGAATGCAATGGAAATTTTTATGATCTAAGAATGGCAGAGACTCTCTTCTTTTTGGATTTTTGGCCTTTTTTGTGTTTATTGTTTAGATGTTTGCAGACCACCTATCTGCAAATGCCTATTTAGGTAGTACCTGAATGTATGAGGATACAGTCAAGAGGCTTTAGGCCACTTATTGGGTGAGATAGTAAATTTCTCACTTTATGGATAATGGCTCCTTGTCCTGAAGAAGGAGCAGTAATCTGAAGCTCAGAAGCTCTATCCTACTACTAAAAACATTGACTTAGGGGATTTAAAATTCTATGCATTGGAATTTTTCCCAAAACTTGTGTGCTTCAAATAGTGGCATGGAAGCCAAACTTCTCTTATAAAATGTTGACATATCTCTTGTTTTTTCATTTTACATTCTAAATCATGTGCTTATATACAGTGAAATGGCATTAAATATATGGCCTCACTGTCATGGAGAAAATATTTTGGTGTCAGTAAAACAGTCTTTGTTCTGCACAAATTTTGTTCTGTATCAGTCAGTCTGTTTTGACCCATAGTTTGTAACTATGCTTTTATACCAAAACAATTCTCTTTTGTTAGTTTAAAAGTTAACAAAACTACACTTTACATTCTATACAAAAATCTCGAGCCCATGAAGATATTTTAAAATTTCATATTTCTTATTTTTTTTACCTACACATTAAGTGAAACACTAATGCTTGTCAGGTATTCTTCAATGGAAATACCTGATCTGTGATTAGACAGCAATCTTTATGTATTCTTTGAGACAAACTTACAATGTGACAAAACATTTTTAATTCGGTGATTTTTATTTTTTATTTTTTCTTACTAAGAGGGGGGCAATGCACATAATCTCCTGCTTAGGGAAAACTGCTAGGAAAAAGGTTATGATATGGTATTTAACTGTGGTACATTTGTAACTTACGCTGGATATTAGATTATGCATCGAGTTCTGTTAAAAAAAATTTCTTACCTCCTTTTGTGATTCATCTACCTGATAGGGTGGGGAACATATTGTTTTCGGTAGAAACTCAGACAACAGAAGAGAGAACACAACTGTATCATGCAGAAATAGATGCACTATATAAGGATCTAACAGCTAAAGGAAAAATTCTAATTCTGTCTGCAGAGCTGGGGGTAAGGCTGTTTTAATGGAAATTATGATTTCCTTGATAAAATTCTATTATGTTTTTATACCTTCTGTTTAACAGTCAATTTTCTAATAATTTTTGACTGAGATCTTAAGTAATAAAATCGACTGCTTGTTTAAACCCAATTATGACAAATACCATAAGAAGTTGCCATAATTCTATCTGTTACTTTAAAATTTGCTATGCTTTGCTGGAGTAACAGAGAGAGTCCAGACAAGGTCTCAGTATCACAGTGTGTTCTTTCCGCCCCCCGCCCCCTTATTTTCTTTTTCTCCTGGGTCTGTGTTCACTGTTTTGTCACCCTTATGAGCACTCTTTAGGATTTGGCTCATGGTGGCTACACATAAGATGAGAAGTAACGTGCATTCATGAGACGCACTAGAATTGTGTGTGTGCTGATTTGTACTGCAATGAGAATTTGACTATGTCTGAGCTTGTGCTTTCTATTTTTCATCCTGTAACACTGTGTAAATGAACTATGCTTCACCTAAATTTTAAAGATATAACAAAATAATTTGCTTAACCATCTGTTAATCAAACTTCAACTTCTCAGCTTGACATTTTTCACATTTGAAATGATTTATTTTTTTTTTTTAAAATAATCACAGTACTGTAAGATTTACCAATATGTGTTCCTTTATGTGGTATTACCTGGCTATTAAATGATCTTTAATTCACTTTTTTCCCCTTGCTTAGGAAGTAGATGCTGTTTGCAACTTGATCCTGTCATTAGTTTATTACTTCTATAATTTAATGCCACTTTCAAGAGGATCTAGGTTAGTGATTGTCTTTATCATGTCTGTTATCTTGCATGCATGCTGTAAGGTGTCTGTGTGTTGCAGTATCTTAGTATATTTTTAAAATAAAAAAGCTAAAAACCTCTGGATTGAGCTGTGTGTCCTGCAGTCTCTCATTTTGTGCTGCCATGGCAATGGGGTACTGACTTAGTACTGTTTTAAAAGCTATTTTGTAATTGCTGTTGGTAACTGTTCATAGCTGCATGTATATTTAAAATGATAAGTAGTCTGTATTTATAGACTTCAACTCACAGATTGAAAAGTGTAATTTTTAAATTGTAATGCTTGGGTTCCTAATCCATATAATATTACATATAATTTCACTCAAGAAGATTTACTGAAGTGTGTATTTAAGATTAAATATACTTTGAGAGAAATTATTTTAATAAAATACAGTAAAATATTATTTTATTAATTTATTACAACTGTTAGGGTCACCAGATGAACCCCCAGAATAAAGTCCCATGTATCGCAGGTCTTTTCAAGTGAAATTCTAGTTTACTTCAAGCCTGACTACATCTAAGACTATTACAAATCTCTTTTGCACAAAGCAGTTAAGATCTTTAAGCTTATTATTAAACACAGTTCAACAGAAAATAAAATTTTAAAAAGTGGGACTCTTATAATCACTTTGCCTTTATCTTACAGAATGTAAAAATTAACAGAAATTATGTCTGAGTTTCAAAAAAAAAAAGTTAAGTAGCTGAACAGGTTTACAGTGCCTCTAGCTCTCTGGAGTCTTAAGAACTCGTAAGTCTGAAATGATGATTCTGACTACTGTAGTGCTTTTCAGTAGTTAAACTCCATAGGATCATAACTTCATTCCAGTGGTGCTGGGAAGTAACAGTGATTTCACTTTTTAAGTGTTTCATGCTCGTTTTTACTTCTAAAATAAAGTAACTATGACAGTAATTTTTACTAGCCTTCTCTGAAACAGTACTATATTCTATTTGTTTTGTCTAAAATAGCATTATAGAAAGAATTCTACTGTACTTCATTTGTTGGGTTTTATTTTATTTTATTTTTTTTTAGTGTGATAGCTTATTCAGTGATCATGGGAGCACTAATGGCAAGTGGAAAAGAAGTATCAGGAAAAATCCCTAAAGGAAAGGCAAGTATGAAAATACACTGGTTCAGCATTAATGGAGGAAGTAATGCTTGTAAATGTGAGGAAGGAGCTGTAAGAACCAACAGAAGTTTCACACTTATTTACTGAAGATGGGTTAGCTGCATACTGTGGTGTCTTGCAGCCTGAGAGAGTTTTGACAATTTCATTGCTGTTCTGAGAGCAGGTGGGATTTAGAGATAGTAGGTGCAGTAATTCTGGTTAGTCAAATTGTAGCAGTTTGTGTCCCATAGTAATTACATATTTGTAACTGAAGCATTTCCAGTGTGCCAGGTTGCTCTTTCCTGCTTTTTTTGAGAAGGATTCTTTGAATACTTGGTAGAATTAGTGACTCTTCCGGCACACTGCAGAAACTTTCTGTCTTTGCTGTCAGTGTATTCCAAAGTGTTTAGAAGAAATGTAAGTAAGAAGAAGAAATGTAAGTAGAAATCTTCTAGCAACTTCTCTAGATTTCTCCTTCCCCTCTGTATTTTGCTTAATTTAAAGTAACTCCTACTTTTTAAGTGACTATGTTTGATTATTATACCACCTTGCTCAAATTAGTGTTTCCCTTTCTTTATTCAAGTATTGCTCTGTTAGCTGTGTTACCTTTTCAGCATGAAAGGAGTGAGAGCATCTCTGTGGCTTTAATGTATTGTCAAAAGAATCAGTGAAATTCCAGTGAGAATCAGAGTTGTTGAAGAAAATATCCTGCGTGGGTAACTGAAGAAAGAGCGACTTTCCCTTTTGTTCTAGAAAGCCCTGAAAACAGTGAAGATTGTCCTTTCCGTACAATGAACTCCTAGTAGCTTTTAAGAGCAAACTGCGCTTGCTTAGTGGCAAAGAAAGGTTCCTTTTCAGTATGCCATTAATCTGGCATCTTCACCATTCTGTGGGAGTTCAACCTAAGGTAAAAGACTTACGTGGGTTTTCTTATGCATCTTCTTAGGACTTAATAGGGTAGCGCATTTTGCTGACTGATTTTTATGCAGGCAGCCAGAGTTTCAGGATTACTAAAAAGCAGGATTTCTGACTTACGGGAAGCTTTAGGGAAATTTTTACATTTGAAGTTTTGTCCTGAAACATAGTGCCTGAATTGGAACAAACCCATTTTTTAAGAAAAGTTTTTACCAGCTGGAAGAAACTGTTTTCCACAGTTGAATGAAACTGGGATTTTAATTTTTTTTTTTTTTTTTTTTTGCCACATTCCTTAGAAGGGTGTTCCTGGTCCCAAGCTTATGACAGCATGTGTTATCAGACTGCTCTGTAGACAAAGACGTTCAATAGTCAAGAGTTCTATTATTGCCTGGCAGGTCAGTCAGTAGCCACAGCCAGTGTGGCTTCCAGGATTGGTTGTGATGGGTTGTGCAAACCCACAGAGCGTTTTAGTGCCCGGCGTGCGTGCTGACTTCCAAACCGGTGATGAGGGACAAAGTAGTCTGGGTATAGACTAGTTAGTAAGCTGACTCCTGTCTTACCAAGAATATAGGTAGCACAATTTCAGAACCCTTTCTTGAATTCAGCCAGAGTTCACTTAACCACAAATATGTCAGCTTAAATGTTTCGGTACTAATGAACCAATGTTTTTGAACGTTGTTTTGGTGAAAACTTATTTTCAGCTGTAGATAGGAAGTTGCACAGTGTTCTTGGCTAAATGTCTGAAAACCCACTGTGGAAGGAAGTAATACAGAATGCCTGGAAAGTCCAATATAAATCTACCAATCATGCAATATGATATTTTGCAGAATACGGTATGTAGTAATGAGAAATATCCCATTTTATTTGGATATTATAATAAAGGGCCGAAGACAGTCAATATTTTCTGGCACTGACTCATTAGTATAAACATCTTTTTAAGAGATTAAAAAAATAAATAACTGGATTTTGTCACACAAGGAAAAATATTTTTTTAAAGTTTAATTTATATGTTAATAATATTTGAGGATTGACTTCCTGAAATTACAGAACTTAAAACTTCTCTAATTTCTTAAGATATTTTTTAATTTTTTTGCATTTTCAGCTGGTTGATTTTGAAGCAATGACAGCACCGGGGTCTGAAGCTTTTAGCAAAATAGCAAGGAGTTGGATGAATCTAAAAAGGTAAATCATTTTGTTCAGAAGGGGGCTGGGGAAGTAAAATATGTGAAAGACTTCATATGTAAAATTTAAACCTATACTAAAAGAATGTTACTTAGAAATTATGAGTTTAGTAAACGATTCAGTATATTTTTTAACGCTGTTTAGGAATTGATAAGATTTGAATTTACAAACACAGTAGTTTTTTTCAAGTCTAACAAAGTAGTTACTAGGCTAGACATTCAGTTATGTGAGTGTTATCCTCTGAGAAAATTATTTGGGTTCATATTTTTTTCATTTTGTCCAGTGGTCAAATTTGTCTTTTTATTACATTTTTTTATCATTAGTAAATCTGGCAATTGAGTGAACAAAGCGGGGGAAAATTTTACTTGTGGGGCTTTTTCCATTCTTATGGATCTCTTCAAACTATATATACAAAGCGCTATTTTAATTTGGAGAATAAGTATTTTCAAAGTAGATGGAAGTTTTGAATATACAGAATTACATTACTTAGTATAACTGCATGACTTCTGTATAATGCTTTAAAATTTTGATTTTCTTATGAATTTATGTTTTAATATCGAACACATTAATTCCTTGTCAATATTATGAATCTGGTGCATTTGATTTGTCCCTTAGCGGTTATTCCCCATACAAAATCTAAAAATCGGGCCAGAGACAAGACCAGTTTTAGCATCCTTTGAATCAGGGTCACTTAAATGGTGCTGAGAGAACTGGCCGATGTCCTTACAAGGCCGTTTATAATCTCTGAAAGATTATGCACATCAGGGGACATTCTTGGTGACTGCAGGAAAGGAGATCTTGCATCTGTCTTCAAGAAGGCCAGAAGGATGACCCAGGGAAACTACAGGCTGATCAGACTCACTTTGGTCCCTGGAAAAGTCATGAAGTGAGTCCTCTAGGAAAGCATTTCAGGGTATATGAAGGAAAAGGTGACTGGGGACAGCCAACATGGGTTTACCACATGTTGCGTGGCCAATATGATTGCTGGCTGTGATAAAGTGACTAGATTTGGGGATGAGAAGAGAGCAGTTGTTGTTTATTTTTATTTCAGCAAGGACTCCCACAATACCGTCATATCAAGATAGCACATTCTGGTCTGGACGAATGGAAACCTAGATAGTAAAAAGCTGTCTGGATAATCAGACTTAGGGGGTATTCAGCACTTTAGACCACACCTAGAATACTGCAGTCCAGTTTGGGGGCAGTTGCAGTAAAGACTATGATAAACTGGAACAAATTCAGTAGAGAGCCACCAAGATGGCCAGGGGGCCACAGCATGTGCTTAACAGTAGTGAATTGGGCTTGTTCAGCCTGGAGAAGAGGCGGCTTTGACCTAACAGTGGCTTTGCAGTACCTGGGAGTGTTGAGAAAATGGAGCTGGGCAGTCGGTGCTTGGTGGGAGGCCAAAAGGCAACATGCATGAGTTGAAAGGAGGTTCAGACTGAGCATAATCTTTTCACCCTGAGGGTAGTCAAGCAGCAGGGCAGGCTGCCCAGAAGTCTCCATCCCTGGAGATTTTCAAGACCTGACAGAATAAAGCCCTGACACCTTGGTCTCGCTTCACAGCTGACCATACGTTGAGCAGGATGTTAGATCACAGACCTCCTGAGGTCTGGTCCAACCCGAGTTATTCTGAGAGCCTGAGGAACTTTGCAGCTGCTGCTAGTGCCTAATATCTCATCCTGATTAGCGTTTTTTAAACTTCATTATCAGTGGTTCCCAGCCTGGTGAATTTTACTAGACTATAAAATCTCTTCCTAAATGAAGAACGCTATTAAGAAGACTCAAGGACATCTTTGACAGACTCAGGTTGAGCATGTACATGTAAATACAGTCAAATTCAGCATTTATTAAGGAGTGTTATTTTTAAACTACTGTGTAGCAAGTTGCGGTTTTTATTAAAAGTATTCTGTACAAATAACTGCCTTAGTTGTCTTGGAAATATAAAATATTTATGGTTCCCACAATTTTTTACTGTGAATCTCCCAATTTATATATTCAACTTCTTTCTTAATCCTCTGTTCATGTCTCTCTTTTTTTTTTTTTATTTTATTTTTTAATGACATATCTTTACCAAAGGGGAAATTCTGTCTTGGGAGCAAAGTCAGCTTAAGCCATTTAAACGCTACCTATGTGTTTCTGACCCTCTCAGCTGTACTTTTGAAATTTGTGGGAATGCATAGCAAACCAGATCAGGGAACTGATTTATGTTAAAAATAACCTGTCAAAGCCAAAATTTATTTTTAACTGAGACTATTTTGTAGCATAGTCTCACCAATAGTATTGCTGGCTCAAACGAGATGTATAATGGGCAAGGAATGAGACAGTGAAGAAAATTCTAAAGTTGGCTTTGCCTGATGCTGAAAAAAATTTCTGTAGAACCACAGCCCAAAACACTTGAAGCAATAATATGAAGGTAATTAACCTGAGTGGCTAATTTCTCTGTGGTAGAAGAAGAATAGTGGGTATGGTAAGTAAGGCTTGAAAACTTAAAGTAATAAAATTTCACATTAACTTCTGCCACTTTTGAAGGCTTTTTTATGTAGTCATTATTTTTATTCTGTATAGTGAGTGCGGAGTCATGAGAAGCAAGAACTGGTTGTTGGCAACAGATTCTTGGCTTCAGGTCCCAACTTTGTTGGAGAAGGGGATGAAGACAAGTATTAACTTCCAGGTAAATCATAAAACTCATCAAAGGATAAATAATTTTCGTTTTTTTTCTCCTTTTTCAGTATTTCACCTTCTTACAAGAGCCTACCATCAGTGTCGGAGACTTTTCCAACCCTGAGAACGATGATTGAAGTACTAAATACAGACTCCTCTCATTGTCTAAAAAAAACTATAGTTGTTGTATAATTTATACAAATAAAAGGCCAAGAGGTACTGCTTCATAAATTATTTTGCAGGGGAAACTATGGTCAAAAAGATTTGGGGTTTTGTTTTGTTTTTTTAAGAGCGTAAACTTACTTGACTAGTTATCACTAGAATAAAAGGAATCTTTCCGTGACCAATAATATTAAAAAGGAAAAAAGAAGTAGGACAGCTGATTTCTTGTATTGAGACATACTCTAACAGGAAATACACTTGTTCAGGAGTAATAAGAAACTTCTATCACAGTTATGATGTCAACATACTGCAGGTGAAAATTTATTTTAAAAAGAAAAAAGTAATCTGTGTTGGAAATACCACTATACTGCTTCCCATTTGGTTTTGGGTGTTTTTTTTTTAAAAGCCTCTGTTTTCTGCATGGAAAACTTCATGAGCTGTACATGTGTAAGTAATTGGTAAATACACAGACATTTCATGTAACGCAATCCAGTGAAGGAACAGATGTCAGCTTAAAAGAATGGGTTTCAGGAAAACATCGTTTGGAAACAAAAACAAACAAATGATATATTTGGAGTTAGGCTCTTGGTGAGTAAATGTCAGAAACGCAGTAACTGTGCATCAGTCTCCCAAGTACCCGTTGGTTGTGGTGGTTGGAAAAAGATAGCAGCGGATTGACAGTACATCGGGAGAGCTAGCTAGGGCTCCTCCAGTTGGTTTTGTTGGAAGGGCCTGGCAGCGTTCTGCAAAGGCAGGCTTCCTGTAGGGCAGGGCTAATTCAGTTCAAACAGCATGGACAGTACCAGGAACCGGTTTCGGATTGTAATAATGATGATATTATTTCTAGTGAGTCCTAACTGAATTATACTGATTTTAGCTTGAGCTCTGTAACTTTAGAGCATTTCACCAGGTTAAGGGATTTCAGAAACAGCAAGCGACAGTGGGGCAAATGTCTGGTTTCCTCAGTGGCTTTGATCAACTTTTTTTTTTTCCTGCCTGAATATTCAGCATTTCAGAAAGTTTACTTTCTGGTTTTAGATATAGCTTTCAGCTTGTTTAATATTGATGGTCTAGACTGTGATTCTGTTGCTGTCACCTTTTACACAAATAGTGTATTCTTTACTTTGCTTGCTTCCAATTTTCCAGAGGTTAGGGCTTTGTTGGGCAATTGCAAATAACTGTCGTAACTGTGTAATACAATATATGCTAAACAATGTTATTTACCAAGGGAAAGGGGAAAACATCCTGCATAGCCCAGGGGTACCAATAGCAGTGGTGGTGTTGCTTTTCTCTGGCTACAGCACAGGGCAATCTCAATCCCCTCTTTAAGGGGGAAAGAAATGCTGCAAAGCGTCAAGAATGTTGATATAGGTGACCTACTTTAGTTGGTGGAACTGAAAACAGAGCAGCTTTATTGAATTGAGGGTCTTTTCTGGATTATTCCACACAAGTATTTATCAGATTCAGAGTGGACTCTGTATGTGTGTTTAAATTTGGGGGTGGAAAGTGCCACAAGGTGAGTTAGAAGCTGCTGTGACTACTGACATCCCTTATAAGAAAAGCCCCTCTGATTCCAAGTTAGATTTCACTATTTGTTACCTTGATCACTGGCAGAATAGGAAACCCATGGGTAGCTAGAGACCTGAGTGTTTACATCTGTGAAGGATTTTCACAGAGATAAAAAGTGAATCCCGGAAAGCAGATGCATACTACGTCCACATTAGCAAGCAGTGTGTCCCACCCAGTACGAGTAGCTCACTTCCTACGCTATATGCATTTCAAAGGTTTTACTTTTGTCTGCTTGTCTAGTTTATGAACTGGCTGCTCATTGCATTTGGAGTGCATGTTAGCAATGCATCTTCCAGTCTGGGCATCTTTTGGATGAAACAACATGTATTCTGAAACCTCTCTGCACTGTGAACCAAAATGTGGTAAGTGGAGAAAATGAGGCAACTCGTTTCAAACATGTTCCCCATTCAAATTAAACCGCTGGTGTAATATACCTGTGGGAACTTTTTTTCATGAACTCTTATATTCTAAAATTTTATGTTGAAAATAC
>NW_009649927.1:103906-106952 GCF_000708025.1 Charadrius vociferus
GGTAGGGAAAGAATGGCCTTTACTTCCGCTTAACACCTTTTACCATCTATTGCTGAAACAAATACTGCTGTCTGCATAGTAACTCTTCCTCCTTATAAACAAGTGCTGTTACAGTATTAATTTCTTGCCATGCTAACTTATGGTACTGTTACCAGACTTGTAAGGGCAGCAGAAGTAATCTTGTTTGAAGGCAGGGGAAGGAATAGGAAGCAGATTTTCTTGTTAGATGTTTTTAATCCTGGTTCTGGTATGTCTGAGAGTAGGTCTAGAATCCATTTCAAAATTTTCATTGACTGTACTAGAGCTACAGTGGTTAGATTTAATTTAAAAATAGTGACCCAACTCCCAGCCAAGGGAAGAATGATCTAATGTGCTATGTCTTGAACTGTAGAAATTAACATTTGTTTTGCAAATACCAGAAAGCAAATGGTGCACCTATGTCTGAGCCCATTTTTTCTAAAGCCCATTTTTCTCTTTTCCTGCTTGTTTTCAGGGGAAATTATTAAGTAAGTTCAGGTACATATATCTGCTCAGGGGATGCATGACAGATGAGTGCCCAAAATGCAAGGAAATCTAGAAAACTGGGGAAACATCTGTTTGATATCCAACTTGTTAGCCATTAGTGAGCACTAATGCACATTGTAATGTTGCTAAGCATTTGGAAGATAGGTATAATTTTGACTAAGTAAAACTCATCAAGAAAACAAAAAATAGAAGCAGAATTTCATATGCAGACCTAAGGTTCATTAGCCAAACAATAATAAAGGCAACTTTGACCACCTGTCTGCCTGCTACTAATGAACATGCATTTTAGACTGTCTTGATCAGAATGTAAAGAACAAAAGGAGGTATTTCTTTCCAAGTAAGGATAAAGAAGGCTTGTGAGTTTTCATTGAAAGAATCGGGTTGCTGTTCAATTGGGACAAAGGTATTTTCCCACCTTTCTTTTGCTTGAGCACCTTCCCCTCCCCCACTAGATACAGCACTATTTGCTTACATGGTGTCTTCTATTTAAAGGTCTAGAAGTGTCAGAAACCTCTGTTAGATTTCTCTATGGAGGAAAGGAATTGTTATTTTCTGCCTACCGAATGGAGAAACGGGTACAGTAGCCAGGAAGAGCTTTACACCTTGATTGTATTCTAATAGTATGATTTTTTCCTTTAAGTCTGTAAGTGTTCTTATACCTTGTATTATTGATTGAGAGAGGGGAAATCTACATTGGCACTGACCAGACAGTTCTTGGAACTATAAAACTAAGACGTTTCTTGCCTTAGGGATTAGACCAGAGCGAGTGGAGAGAAGGGGTGGTAGGGAAGAAGAAAAATCCCTGTACAGTTGTTTGGGTTTCCTTTTCCTCAGTTTTTTTACTCCTGTGACCATCCCCTTGCTGACAGACAAAAAGACACCATTAATGGGAGATCAAGGGAGGGCAGGGCTAACACGTATTACAGCTCTATGAGTGTGTGTGTGTGTGTGTATACGTGTTTCAAAGGTTTGTTTCTCTGGGTGTGAGGCAGATGACTAAGAAAGAAACCGAGTTCAAGTTAAATGCTCTCAAACAAGTTTAACAAACAAAACAGGATTATATAACTGGGCTGGTATGTGATGACTTTGAGAACTGTAATTACCTTGTAAGAACCAGGTGTGTGGAGAAATCTAATTGTCATTTCCCATCCTTTTCTGTATCATCTTAGACAGCTGAACTCTTAAATGGGAACATTAATGTATTGCAGCCGCAACCATTTATCTATTAAGAATAATATTAAAGAAGGTGGAATAAGGAAAAAAAAATAGGCTAAGCAATGAAACCCCATTAATTTGAACCTCAGTATTTGTGTGAGTTTGTAATATATGTTGAAGATAATAAAAACATTCCCATGCAACTACCTAGGACAAAAGAAAAAAATAGATTTAGTCTCAGATAAATCTTCTGACACATTTACCTGTCTTTGTAAGTTTGCTCCATTTTTGTGGAAAGGAACTATGCTTTCTTCCCCAGGAGACTTTGAGGCTTTTGGGGGAATTTGGCAAAGCATTTGCTGAGGTACCACACACAAAGTTAGGCCTTGATACCGGAAAAGAGTGCGATGGTATGGTGAACGAGGAGCTATTTGAGAGGTGGTGTGCTGCCAGGCAAGCTAAGGTTAGTCATGTGGTTTGCCAATGACATTTGCAAGTTATGGAATGTTTGAGTGTGTTAATAAAATGAGGCACAGAATAGCAAGCAGGGAGAACTCAACATCTGAAAGTACCTAAAAAGATTTTATTAAATACAATTTCATCCCAAGTATTTTGTAATTTCTAAATACTGAGTTCCAAGTTTGGGTAATACAAGTTGCAATTAATGAAATTTGCTACAATCAGGTGGCTGATAGAAACCCTCACATATGTGAGGAAAGATATTCTTAGTCCAGGTGTTTTGGTTTTTTTTAAAGACATTACACACCACTGATGGGCTGTCCTCTGCAATAGTGGTGTATTGGGGAGTTCTGGTGGATGACTCTGGCCGCCTGTGGTCAATAAAGATGACTTCAGACAGCACCAAGTGTGGAGAAAGGCCAATAGAAAGAGCAGGATGCTGGAGTGGTTGATTTAACACCTGTAAGTAAATCCCTGTAAATACATTAGTCAGAAAAATACACTTGGAGAAAAGAGTTAGGGCCAAACAGAACCTTCTTTACACAAGCTGATGATAGCACTGGTAACTTGATTTTAGAAAGTTGGAACAGTTTGGCAATGAAACATTTTTTTAATATGTTGGTGTTGCGCTGCAATTACTCTTCATCAACTACTTTCTGCTCCCCCCCCCCTTCTCCTAATTCTTTGAACATTTGGAAGAAAGCACTCTTACAGCACACCTAAGACCAAAGAAAACTAGTTATTTCAGCCTATAGGAAATGTATTTTACCGCTGTAACTAATGCTGATATAACTTGCTACACGTGGGCTGCAACTTTTTTATTTTACCAAAATAATACAGAGGCTTTGGACTGACTTTTTGCTGAACCTGTTGAGTTGGAGGAAAGGGCCCATCCCGGGCACGATGG
>NW_009649927.1:108065-145219 GCF_000708025.1 Charadrius vociferus
CGTGTGCCGGCGCTCGGCTGTGGAGGGGAGCGGGCGAGGTGGGGGGAGTTTCCCTGGTGATGAACGGGAGAGGGAGATTGATTTTTTTATTTTTTTTTTTCCCCCCAACCCCCCTCCCCTCCATGTCTGCGCCAGGAGGGCGGGATGAGGCGCTGTGAGTGAGGGGACCGGGTCTCACCGCAAAAGCGGGAAAGGGGGCGGCAAACCGGGAGTTCGCCCGAGATAAGCAGGAGTCACTCCGAAGCGGGTTTTGGGTAAAGGGAGACTTAGAGAAGAGGTCGGTGCCAGCCCCGACGGCGGGGCACGGCCGGGGCTGGCTCTGGAAATGGGCTGTAGGGAATGTTTACGCTGAATTAAATCTCTTCCTTCTCGTTTCTAATTTTAGACGTAGTTAAAAATACAACACTGAAAACATTCCAGCTCTTGGTATTTTTGACACCTTAAAAAAATTTAGCCTGTTCCGTGTCACATGCCAGGAAAAACAAGGGTGTGGAAAGATAGATGGCTAAAAGTACGGATTTTGAAGCTTCTGAGAGCCTTCTATGTCACGAGGAAGCGTGGCAGCCCTTCTGGAAATCCATAGGTATAAGTGTACCTGGTCTGGAGCAGTGGGTCATGTTACAGAGTGTGATCCCTTGAAGAGGATGGTCTAACAATGCTTGCAAAGACCTGATGGTGCTCTTCGGATACTGTATCTCTCTTATTCTGCATGTGAGATTTCCTTTGTTTTCATTTCTTTTACATCTTGGTATTACTACAGAACCGGTATCTTTCACCGTGTTCGTATAATATCTTAAAATGACCTTCAAGTGTTAATTAACTTACGTGGCTTCTACTAGAAAAAAAAAAAAAAATCTGCTTCTGCACTTGTAATCGTCAGTCCAATTTAAAGAGAACAGTGCTACTTTCAGCCTCCTCACCAATACCCCGTGCAATGGGATTTGTAAGAAGTGTTTGAAGCACTCATGTGCTTGGCATCGGGGTTCCCAACCAGCTTTGTGCTAGAAGACTGTTGTCTGTGTGTCGGGAAGGTGTGACAGTCTGCCATGCACACATCATACCTAGAGTTAGAGAACATACGGTCAAGCTCAGTTTTGTTTAGTCCATGATACCAGAAATTCTGGATAAATATTTGCTCATAAGAGACTATAACTCTTGGTGAAAAAGAGGTGTAAAAGGCTGCATGACAGCAAATTTGGCTGCGCAAGTAGTCTTTGACAGGAAACCCAGACCTGAAGGTGGTTGTGGTTAGGTGGTTTAGGTTAATGATAGTGGAAAGTGAGTATGTTTGGCTTTCCCAGTTTCAGACAGCTCTGCTGTGCTTTCTGCTTTGAATTATGTGGATCTGGAAGGAAAGCAAGCATGTTGTAGGTTGTTGTGCTGTGCTGTATTTCATGCTTGACAAAACTACAGCTAGGGAGTCCATCTGAAATTTGGCAAGTTGTTTTCTTTCCCCTCTTCCCCTGAAATACAGCTATGATACAAATAACGTTGTTAGTCTTTGTGTAGCCATTAACCAAAGAAAGCATGGTTCATCAAAATGCTTGATGCAAAGTGTGTAATTTTGGAAGCATCTGCCTCAAGTGACTTCCTTCTTGACTTCCAAGCTGAAGTTAATGTAAATCATATTTCTGAAGAAAAGAGATTCCACTCATTTTGGCATGCTCCATTTCCATTTTAGTTCTTCCAACCGCACTATTGAGCCTTGGAACTTTTCCTGGCTTCTCATCTGATAGCTTCCTCTCCCCTGGCTCCCTTGCTGGCATTCGACCTGATTCTTGGACATTTGCCCTGGCTCAGTAATTGTTCCTCCTTGTCCTACCGCTACAGAGACACTGTGGCCAGTCTCTTGCCATTTCGGTTCAACTTTCCAGGCTTGCAAATGCTTTGCCTACAGAGCTTTATTATCTTGCTGTCTCTGGTCTGACAGCTTACTGAGCTGTATTACTGCTGTCGTTGTAAGATATAACTGCTGCACATACCATGGTCACCCAGCCCTGGCTCAGGGGGGCAGTTAGATTGGTCCTGGCTACTGTCCCTGTCTCTTGGTGTACGGCATCCTGAAGCAAGGAAATGGAGAGTAGTCTGCGTTCCTCAAAATCACTCGATGTTCCAGCCCTTCCAGCGTGAGTGTTTTGGTTTGATGATGTTCTTGCTGATACCTGCTCCAAAAGCTTCATGTTTCCAGCTACAGCTCATCTTCCCTGTTAACTGATGTTGAAATCTGTAGTGATCCACCTGTGCTTGCTTAAGCATGGAAAGTTGATCTCTTTCACCTCGTGTTCTTTGGAAGACTTGGGAGAAAGCAAAACAAGGATGAATGATGAAGATACTGATTTACCCGTCCAGGACTCTCACCATTTCAGTCTCACTTTTGTGCATGTGACCACTTTGATAAGGTGGTCCAGGCAATATTTGTAGGGGTTTTGTATCTCTGGACAATTGGTTCCCTCTTTTTCCCCCCCACCATTTCCTGTAAATCTTTTCTAACACCAAACTCATCTCCTGAACTTGTAGCCCAGGCCTGTAAGTTCTCAAAATATAAGCACCTCTTACATTTTCAAAACACCTTCCAGTATGGTGGCTGTGTGGGAAGGCTCTGACAGAAAGTAGATGTGCAGTAACAGGACCATGGCATCCTGTAGCCGTGATCCAGTAATTTTGTAGTGCTATAGCACTGCAGCACCATCTGTGACTCTTAGCAAATGCCTATAGTAAGCCGAGTGCCACTGCTCCTTTGCTTTCATTACCTCATACTCATTGCGGCATTGCGAGTCACAGAGTTGATAATAGTTCCTAAAGAGGTTTGGTGCCAGGACACCAGAGCTGCTTTTTTAATCTGTCATCTTGCTGTGAAGAACTGAAGGTATTTAAAAAGCTCTCAAAAGCTCGATGAAAGAAGTGGAAATATGGGAATCAGGCGCCCTGATTCCCCAAGCAGCATTTGTCTCCCACAACACAGAGTTGGGTTGGGTGGCACCCAGTTCACTTGGCATTTACCTGTGTGCACCACACTGTCATGGTGAGGATAAAGCAGCCTTTACATGTTCACCGTCGGCCTCACGGTGTCAAGTTAAGACTTCCAAGTTGAAACAGACCCCTGAATACACCAGCTCAATAACCTTGATGGGGTTGATGTTTTGAAATTCAGG
This sequence comes from Charadrius vociferus, assembly GCF_000708025.1. Taxonomy (NCBI): domain Eukaryota; kingdom Metazoa; phylum Chordata; class Aves; order Charadriiformes; family Charadriidae; genus Charadrius; species Charadrius vociferus. Next base: position 111,218 of record NW_009649927.1, read on the forward strand.
TGCTGTTTTGTAACAAGCTGCCTGCGTATAGCAAACGTAGTTTGTGATTCCTTTTTATATATTCAGCATCTGTGATTCCTTTTTATATATTTGGCATCTGGCTGTTGAAGTCAAGTGTATGATTAGATTTTTGCCTCTCTTTGTCTCTTTTTTCTTTTTTTTAGCTATGAAATATGTTGCATGAGGCCCCATTTCTTACAATTAGGTTGTTTAATGCTGGTGAACAAAAGTTTATTTATTTGCCTTCTTTCTGGAAGAAGGCTTTGTTGTGTGCTGAAAACAAAAGCTGATCAGATATGGATCTCTTCTGATCCGTGTGATCTGTATTTATCACCTGACAGATGATAAATAGCCTTGAAGCCTTTTTCTCAAGAATTTCCACTTGTAATTTACTTTTGTGACTATTAAAATAGTTTATGCTTTTGCTCCCATTTTCTTCAAGTGTGTGAGAACTTGTTTATTCTACAGAAAGCAAAGTTATTTCTCAGATTTTGTTGGTGATAGAGATGAATCAGGTGCGTCAGACAGGAAACTGTTGAACTGTGTTGTTCTGCTTCTGACTTGGTCCTCTGCATGTTCTCTGGTGAGGGCATAAGAGGTGGAGGCCACAAACTTCCTTCCCTTCCCTGACAATGGACAGAACCTGACAACTGTCTCCTTCATCCTAGCTTCAAGCACACATCAGATAACCACAGACAACTCCTTGAAGCTTTGTATCCTCAAACCACATCTTGCACTATTTTATCCTTTGGTAGATCCCATGTATGATCTCTTGAACGTGGGCGAAGCTCATCAGACTTACTGGCTCTGAGGTGTGCTGGGCTGTGCAGCCTGAGATACAATGAGCCATAGAAAAATCTATGGTCCTTTTCTTTCAGGGCGCTGTTCCTGCCCAATGCCTACTGCTTCCGTCTTTTGAAATAATCTATGGAAGTCTCAGATTCTGTCTCCAACCAAAACTTGTAAACAACCGGTACCAAAATACCATTAATTCACTCCTGAAATGAATTTGTCTACCTAATCTGAAGGTTGAGATTACAAGTTGAAGTGCCAACAAGTGGTTGAGAAGACATGAGGTTCTATGAAGTGGAAAGCTGACTTGCTCCATCCTGTAGGGAATGGCATATCCTGGTGCACAACAACCTCATACCTTCACTCTGCCTTCCTCGTGCTGCTTTCTTATCCCTCTGCAGGCAGCCTTTTGTCAGCGGGGCTGGCCTGCAGCAGCAGTGTTGTTGATGGGTTGAGGACGTGCAGGGAGCATTGGGTGAAGAGGGGTCCCTCCCAGTGCCATATACACTTGCCTCAAATATAGGAAAATAAAGAAGTGGCTGTTTCAGATCCAGGATGAGGATGGTCTTGGCTCGCTCCCAAATTTAAAACTGGTCCATGGCTGGTTTGCATGTCCTGTAAATAGCAAGAAGTCAGAGCTTCCTTTAAATTCCTTAGGTAAAACCCACTGACAGCTATGCCTACATGTCTGGAACTTTAAGGTGCTGTGACAGTGTGTAGGAGTGTTACGCTTTTTGCTGGACTTCATTTCTGTCCTTTATTGCTGTGGTTGGAGTCAAGTACTGATCTGTCCCTGTGTGGACAGAAGGATTATGGTCCTGCCTCCAGTGTGTGAGACTTAATCTTGTGGCTGGGCTCTCCAGTCTCTTCCCTCCTGGAGTGTGATTCCTGTCATGCAAGCCTCAGAAATGAAGTGCCAACTCCAACAGTTTCAGAGGCAAAGGATACGGTCCTAAAATGATTTTGAAATAATTTGATGCTCACCTGCTGCAAGGCACCCAACCCAAGTGGTGTGGCATTCCCATGTGGTCAGCAGGGCTCCACAGTGCAAATACTGATAGAAGTTAACAGAGATACTAAAAATTAGACTTTTACTCACTTTGTTTCCCTTAAATGTTAATAAATATGAGTTTCCATTCTCTAGAATGGGAGAACCTGGTATTAGACTTGTGTTCTTGGCAAAAATTTGCTGTACCAAAGGTCCTTTTTGGCCAGAAGGTGTGGTCCAGCAGAGCCCAGGCCTTTCCTTTTAAATGGTTTCCGATCAGCCCAGTTCTGTTCAAGAGCATGGGATCACCCTCATATATACTACAAATACTTTGCTGCTAGAAACCCTGTGTGTCACAGGTGAGCCATAGTTGGAGAATGACACATTTTCCTATTTAGGAGATGGTTTCAGGCACTTCTAATTGTGATTTCATAGCCCTTGGCCAGCCAAATCTGCCTAGGGTGAAATAAGAGATGGCAGATCAAGAGAATGCTATCAGATGTCCGAGAAATGTATTTCTATAAAGGCAGAGGTCAGAAATAAGAAGAAAAGGGCAGTGATGGTAAGATGTGGGGTTCCTGCACTAGCTTAAAACACGGTCTAATTCTGTTACTCTTTGAACAGCAGGAGTGTGAAACAAGCACTCCAGGTCTTGTCCTGTCTTCTCCTTCCCTGCGCATGGTTAGTCCTGGCCTCTCTCTTTCCATTTGCTGTTCCGACTCCTTTTCCTCCCCTAATGTGCTGGGGTAGCCAAGCAGTGATATACTTAGTACAGAGGGTGCAACTCTACCTCTACCAGCGTGAACATCCGATGTGCAAATGAGTCTCATCCACCACTAGGAATAGAAGTGTGATTGTTTCGTTGCAAGTCTTGAACAAAGATGAACTTTTATTTATTCCTTCTTTTTTTCTATGTGGGTCACATGTCTTTCTGGAGGCCATGCTTTGTATGAAGAGATCATTTACATTTCTGAAATTATTTTCAGAAAAATATCTTCTTAAAAGAAGCAATTTCAGATTGAGATTTTATTCTGGACATTGTGTGGTTCTTTCAACAGCACCACATATTTACTTCAGACAGATTGTCATTGAAGTGGCATAATGATGCATCTTGTCAGGGCTGGATCCAGCTGTGGCTTGGCCTGACAGATGCACAGCTGTTTCACTGCCACGTGACTGCCTGGTTGCACACGTGCTCTTTGGTTTGCGGAGGGGAGGAAATGGGACTCTTATTTCCCTAAGGCCCCTGCTCCTCTTTTTATTTCTGTCCCTGTGTGTTGCTAGTGGCTACCAAAGAAAACGCCTAGTAGAAAACTGGAAATATATGTTTTAAAGTTATTTGTAGAGAAACTGTTTCAAGAGGTTTAGACCAGGTTAAACCTTCATATATTTTCGAGATTAAATTGATATGCTAATTGATAATCCTCCCCTCAGAGAACTCATTTTCAGTCAGTCTTAAACTGTAATCAATGCCATCTTTAAGTAGTGCTCTCACTTTTTAGCTATTTCTGTGGTAGTGGTTGTTGTGCTTCCAGCAGTGCAACGTAATGTCATCTGCATATGATGCTCCTGAGCAGGTAAAGCTGCTCTTCTGATTTTTAGTCATTCTTGAATTTTATTTCAGGACATAACTTGGCAAGATGAACACTCGGCTCCGTTCTCCTGGGAAACGAAGGTAAATATGCAGCACTTTTATTTTTAAAGTTGGTTTGTCATTTTTATACTGTTCCTTGTGCATTTATATTATCTTCATGTTAAGACTTGGTAAACTAATGTCACCTTTATTCTATGAGCTGTGTAAAGTGACCATCCTAGCAATTAAATGGGACTGGTGTGCTTTGACTTACATCAATGGAAACACAAAATGTACTTCAGGAACTAATGTGCTGGCTTCAAGTGCAGGTGTAATACTGATTTATTCCAAATTATTTGATTTTTCATAGTAAACTTTCTGAAAAAACTTTCCATGTTTAGTGACACCAGCGTTTCGGGTATTACATAAGCATAACTGCGTTACACTTTTGAAGTCAGGAGTAAAGTAGTTAGGGAATGGGCTGAGAAAGATACAGATATTTAGTAACTTCAGTGGATTTTCTCTTAAAGCCTGTCTTATGCTTCATCTTTTTGTTATGTACTAGAACGTAATGGAACTTGTTAACCTGGGAGGGTTAATGGGCATAAACTCGAGGGGTAATGGGCATAAACTTGAACATAGGAAGTTCCATCTTAACATGAGAAGGAACTTCTTTACTTTGAGGGTAGTGGAGCACTGGAACAGGCTGCCCAGAGAGGTGGTGGAGTCTCCCACTCTGGAGACATTCAAAACCCGCCTGGACGCTGTCCTGCGTAACGTGCTGTAGGTGACCCTGCTCTGGCAGGAGGGTTGGACTAGATGATCTCCAGAGGTCCCTTCCAACCCTAACAATTCTGTGAATTCTGTGGATATGCTAGAAGCATTGTGTTATTTCCTCTCCAAAAGGCAGCTCCTTCAAAACCAATATGTTTTGCTGAGGTGGGTTGTTTGGGGGGTTGGTTTTTTTTCATTTTATTTTGTTTTGTTTTACTCTGCCTCTGGTGTTTTGTTGAAGTATTATTTATTATGGGATTCTCATAAGGGTAACACAGAGCCAGAGTTCCCCATCTTTCTGAACCCACAGCATGAGGAAACAGTTGTACCATGTTTCTGGTGGGAAATGAAGCTTAATTCTTCTTGTTGAAGAAAATATGGGAGAAAAACACCAGCTCGTTGTCTTTCTCAGCTGGATATGGTATGCATGCTAATTTAACCATGTGTTTCAGACTGTGTTTTCTGGCTTTATTTGCCAGAGGAAGCTGATTCTCCCTGTTTCTTCCAATTTTTGCCCTTGAACTATGTAGATAATCATGTATGAGCTTATAAATATAATCTCAGCCTAATGCAAAGTAATTATTTGGAAATGCCAGTGAATACTAAATTAATCCAGTTGACCCAATGCTAGACTTGTCAGTCTTCCCTGCTGAAGGTCACTGCCTCTAGCTAGCACCCCATCTGTGCTTTGCAGATGCCGATTAACCTATACCTTGGATGTAGCTCCTTGGTCCCTGCAACTTACACTGCTGCAGTTGCCACTCTTCACTTGCCTTAAAACTCCCTAGTGTGGTGACTCAGGAGCCAGTGGGGGTTTTCCTGCAGTAGAAGACAGGTAGCTCAGGCAAGCCTTCCTGTCTTCCAGGACCCTGAGAAGAAGCAGCCACTGGCTTTTAGTATAATACCAAAAAGGCTTTTAGAGTGGGTGTACTTGGGTGAAGCTGTCAAGCAAAGAATGGCGGTGAGAAGAGTATGGACCTCGTTGACAGTAAAGTGAAATAAATCATATGTTGGAAGCAGCGGTGTTGTCTCTCCCCTTCTTTTTGGTGCAAAACGTAAAACTTAGTCTTGGGAATGTGGCAGCTGTAATCGTATTTCGAAGCGCTGTCGTGATAGGGTTTTGTAAGTTCTGAATACTCAGACTTCCTGGAGATAGTGCTTCCTGTAATACGCTGCCTAGTGATCCATGATGAGATGCATGTGCACTCAAATGGGTTTTCCCTTTCACTGATAGTTGTCTTTTCTTTTAAATGCTTGTATGTCTAGTGAAGTGTTTTTCAACCCAACCTGTGGCTTATCTCTTGCTGATTAAGATTATTTTTACTATCCTCCTGGTGTCTCAAAATGAGGGACCACAATGGATAGATGCTCTAGTTTCATGCTTTTCTGTAATGAACGAAGGATCACAGAATGAGATGGAAACACTTGTGACTGCTGAAGAAAAGTGAGGCGGGGAGGAGGTTGCTTTAGAAATAACTATTCATCTCAGCTAATCAAGCTGTGGTTCCCTCTTTCCCCCTCCCTCCTTTCTGACCAGAGATAAAAGCTGTGCCGCAGCTGTAGGTTGAAAAGTTGCATGACCTTTTCGTTTAGCAAAACTCTAGAGAATCCATTTTGTCTGGCTTTACAGGGTGTGGGTTGGTTGATTTGTGTGGTTTCCTCCTTTTGTTTTTTCCCCGGTGCCCCATATTGTGTCAATGTTTCAGCCAAATCCTTCATCTGCTGAGTCTTCCATTTCTAAAGGTGGAGATCTTGCTTTGTGCTTACTCTTTGATCTCTCCCCTAACCACTACTTTAATATTGGAAGGCAATTTCTCCATGAAGTATCCTTGCCCAATCAGTCCAGCGTGGGGAAACAGGGAAAAAACCTGAATGAGCTGTTTAATAAGGTTGACATGTTGTAATGCACGCTTGGTGTCTTGTGAGCCAGACCAATTCCCGCTATCAGTTTGGGCTGTCAGGCTCTTTCCATTCCATGAGCTCTACCTCGTGATGGGTTATTCTTTCCATAGTATTATTTTCCCTGATCTCCCTTTCATGCAGAGTTTTCGGTTTGTTTTTTTACATGTTATTGCTGTGACGATGAAATTCCTTCATTTTCTTGCAGCTTTGCATAAAAGTGCTCTGGCTTACCCACAGAAGGAAATGGGGTGTTCAGTTTCTGCTTTTGCAGAGGAGGAGAAAGCAGAGATGCGAATCAGTAAAACCAATAGGTTTGATTTTTATTTTTTTACTAAATTGCTGTCATTTTGGGCAGAACATTGCTGAAGGGCTTGATAGCTTCACTTCTGTCAAAAGTAAACTTTCTGTGTTCTCATTTTAAACACAAAAGTGAGATACGATTTTAGTCGTTCATATCACAGGAACCACTTGCATGAATACCTCCACCATTTTTAGCTCTTTGGAGTGTATTTAAAGTTATCTTACCTCTTTATTTTTAAACCTTCAAAGAAGGCAAACAAAGCAGAAATACAATGTAAATTGCTGAGCTAGATGTTAGGATTTAAAATAGTAATATTTTTAGTAGAAAACTGTAGCACTTCTTGGAAGGAAAACTACTTGGGAAGCAATGAGTTCTCATAGCACTGCAAGTAAGATGACATTTTAAAACTAGAGGTTGAATTGGAGGGAGTGATTTGGTTCATGGGTGGAGCCCTCATAAACATAACACGTCTTGAAATGTGGGTTACATTTTTAACTGGAGCTAAAGCCAGGTTTATGAATTTAGGGCATTCTATTTATGGCTTCAGGTTTAAGTGAGATGAAAGCTGACATTTTGGCTGAGTTTAGTCTTTGAGGTTTCTTGGTTTGTTTGAAGTAAAAATTGAGTGAAACTCAGCATGGACCCCAAGATGTAAATGGAAAACAAGAATCATGCCTGGGTTTGAAAATAAAATTTCTCTGCAACTTTTCTTGAACTCAGAACTTTCTGGTTGTGGTGTGGTTTGTTTTTTTTTTTTTTTAAATGAACTTAGTAGTGGACAGAATATGTAATTTCAGTCTGCCACCTCAGCTAACACATTGAATGCGCAGAGCAGCAAGGGAATAAGTTGGAATCTATTTCTATTACATGCTATTGACTGAAATAGGTTTTATTCCAAATATGTAAAACTGACAGACACATGCACATCTAAAAATTCATTGGTACATACAGGTAGAGTAATTGCAAAAGTAACTTTAAAGAGTCCTTTTTGTACTTTTTTTTTTTCTTCTAACATCTGGCTTTTTCCTCCTTCAGCGCTCTCCTACTTTCAACAGACCCTCAGATATTTGTTGAAAAGAGAAACCTTCAAGGTGTGTTTAAAAACAAACAAAAAAACGCAAAAAGAGAAAGTGCCAGGCTTCAATCCCCTCAACAATGTGGGTGCTGCCTCCCTGTCTGAATTCCTGTATTTATGTTACTACAGAAGTGATCTAATCCAAGCAATGATTTAGAAAGAAAAAAAATATATTGTACTTATGAAAAACATGGTTTGCAAATGCTGTTTCCTTTATCTAAAGGCTAAACCTAAAAGACCATCTTCAGTGTCCTCCTTTGTACAAGTCCTAGTTGGTTTTGTTTGGTTTCTTTTTTTTTAATAGGAATAAAGTGGCAGAAAATATTTTTTTTTCCCTCTCCTTCTTAAGGACCCTGATATTAGAAGTGTTTGTTACAAACTGTAATTCGATGCAGTTATTTTTATCAAGCTGGCATAAATGGCAATGCTTGCTTGGAAGGAAAGAAGAGTGATGCCTGAGGTTTTGGGTTTTCCCTTCCCCTCTTTGATCTTAAAACGCAGTGCTGTACGACTACTGTTGAATAGTTCTTGAGCAAAAAAAAAAAAGGTAACTTGTGGTAATAGTAGCTGTGTTCAAGGTTTATTTTAATCTGCATGGCCAGGTGTTCTTGGCTAAGGATTCAATTGCCTGCATCAATCTTTGGACAGCTGTTTTTGAGGGAAAAACTATGCACATACTAGATACTGGCAGTAGGAGTTTGCTCAGACTAACCAGTTACAGTGGCAAACTTGCGTCCAGGACTAGAACACTGTTCATATCACCACAGAGTAGACCATGATATTTCCTCTGAAGCTACACACTGTGTATCTTTGGCATTGTCTTTCTGTATGGACTAAAATTACTTAGCTTGTTTTTGAGTCCTTTGCCCTTTTGCCTTGGTCTCTGCTGACTTGAGTTCTTTCTGACTCTGAAAAGGTCCTGAAAACACCCACTGTGGGCACAGGAAACAAAGCAAAAACTGCAACTACTTTGGGTCCCATATTTATTTTGATTTTGTCCATTCAGCAAAGCAAAGTCATCTTCTAAATCATTTTAAACTTGGCTTTCTTACCTCTGCATATATCAGGCTGTGCTTAAAACAAGTTGCTTTTGACAGTGTTTCTGCAGTCATGGTCTCAACAATTTGGATTTTTCAGGCTGCCAAGCAAAACAATTTGTTTTGGCTGTGTTTGCTTGACTGTTTAGTAAAATACTACACATTCCTGATGGGTGAATAAGATGCTTAAAAAAAAAAAAAAAGCTTCTGGGTTCTTTGTGGTCATCTTGTTTTTAATATATACTTATGAACTGAGACCTGATTTTATACGTTATTATTAAATCGTTATGTTCTTAGTGTGTGGTGCCTCAGCCTGTATTATGATTGGGGGATTATCCCTGCCTGGAGAGTGAAGTTAAGTCTAAATTTTTTAATGTAATACATAAAATTTATAAATACCTTCATATAGTCTTTTTAAGGAAAGGTGGACACACAACTTACTAAAAACTACAATTTTTAATATTACTTCTATTTATTAGACAGAAAGGTATTCGAAGACTTAGGCATCCTTTATTTTAATCCTTGCAGTGGTTTTGGACCAGAGGGGTAAGACTGAAAAAAATGCAGAACTTCTAGGTTGGCTCTGCCTCAAAATATTACTGGATGTGTGCACGTGCACGCTCTCTCCCCTTCTCAGATATGTTGGGAATTACTAGCTCTTGCAATATCTTGAAAATACTACTGCTGTTAATAGCTTTTGCTTGAATTTTGCTAACGTCTAAAAATTGCAGTTGGGACTGTATTCGTGTGTCTGTAAACCCTTGAGATACTTTCTGGGCTGAACAGTTCTCAGAAATACAGTTTGGATAAATGGTAGGAAAAAGAAAGCATTTTTATTTTATTCCTTAGATGGGGAATTAACACACAGACATTGCAGCTCCTTCAAAGCCATACAAAATCTATGAAAACAGCCAGGGACTGAAACCCTGTCTCTGGAATCCCAAACTGTGCCTAATTGACAGTTCACTTTTGACCATCAAATCGTATTGCAATATTCAGTGTTTGCTTCCCTGAGGCTGCAGCTGATAAGAGAGGCACAAGTGCAGTTCCGCTGCTTAAATGCTCAGGTGTGCGACTGCAGCTCGCAGCAGCTCTGCCTCAGCCTGAGGAAAGTGCACACGTGCTACCATCAGTTTGATTGGGGCCGGGAGAGATGTGGATCAGGGTATTCTCATGACTGGCAAACCTGAAGGAAAAGGAAATTTTTTTGTGGGGGAGTAACTGTCTTTTAAATGTCACTTCCTTCCGTCTTCTGCTGACCCAACCAATTGCCAATTTGCAATCTGGTGTAAGAAATTGAGAGCAGAACACTAATTAAACTGTCATTTCCAGTGTCTATCAACTCATTAGAACATACAATAGTACTCCTGGCTTAGATGTCAGCATGGGGTGTTTCACACATGGGTCGTCTTCATCTCTACGTGAAATTATCTCCCTACTTACATTGCTACTCTGTTGGTCGTTTTTTGGGGGGAGGTAGGGTGTTTATGGTATTCTATTGCCGATTTTTTTACTTGAAAGATACTGCATATTAGTAATTTTCTTATATCAGCTGCATTTCTTAGGGGTTCAGATGTCTTAAGTAACCTTGAAAGTCAAATAGAAACATTATACATTGCAAGGAAAATAGAACTTGTGACTGGTCCACAGAAGTTCTCGGCTTCTGGAGTTAAACGCTAAAAGCAGACTTACACATCTGACTTCTCGGGGCTGTATTTACATCATGCTGAGATGTGGTACTTTTGGAACCTGTCGGGGTAGTCTTGTATTCACCTTTCTTGGGGGAGAAAGCAAACTCCTGAAAAAGTATTTTCATTCAGATTATTCTGTGTCATGTTATGAACTGTTTGATCCCCAAAGCATACCATGACACAAATACGTAATCTTAAATGTCGTGTGGTCCTGTCTTCTGAAATGGAAAGGTGCATCCCACGGTCTCCGTTCTAAAAGGACAAAGAGGGCATCCTATCCGGAACGTGCATCCACGAGTGGGTTGGAAAGGGTACAACTGCCTGAAGTTGTGCTGCAGTGCCACGCTCTGCTCTACGCTAGAAGTGGTCTGCCACTTTTAAACCAGACCTCTGAGTTCATATTTGGACCCATACAAAGAACATAAAACACGACTACAGGCAGTGGCTTTTGCTCCACAGCATAAGACCTTCCCAGGAGGCCCATCTTTGCTCGTCTGTCTTGCTGCCATTGAAAGGCAAAGCCATCTTGTTGGTTTTCCTTTTTCTAACTTTTGTTCTAACAGACCCCTGCCTCCCTTCCATCAGCATTTTTCCTGGATTTTGTTTCCAGTGCTATTCTAGTGGATCTAGGGCTGTGGTGGCCCTCTGCACCCTGGGCACTGGCTGTCCCTGTCTCTTGGGCTGGGGGGTGAAGGAATCATATTACTGAAACAGACTGCTGCTGTGGTGGCCTTTAGCTACTGTCATCTGTAGCGAGTGCCCTGGGACAGGCTTCTCAGAAGAAGGAAGATGGCTGAAGGATAGAAAGTAGCACTGTTTGAATTCCTACATGACGAGGTACTTAAGTCTTCCAAGATGGAAATTTGTTTATTTCCCCTTGGATATTGGGGAAGTGCAGGTCTATTTTATATTGCGTTGTGGGTTTTTTAAGCTGGGATTTTATCAGTTCTGAAGTCTTAAAGCATCTTAACTTCGGAGTGGTACATCTCTATTCAGTAGTATTGCCAAATGAGCTTACGGAAATAAATCCCTATATTTTAGTATAGGGAGTAGCAGTCACTGTAAATAATCCTCAGCACCATTCCATCCATAGTTTTTGTGCAGAATGTATCTAAGGAAAAATCTCCTGCTCTAAACCTTATGTCATGACTTTGGTTTTAAAAAAATTGGAGCACTATGGTTTTTCCTCTTCGTTTTTTGCAGGTAGGGTGGGGTGTGGAGCTGTTTGGCAAGAGTTGCGTGTATCCTTGCAATCACCTTGTTCTAGCTGAGCTATAATTACTTACAGCTTGTTTATGTTCTGCATCTTTTGATAACACAGTATACTCTTAATGAAAACACAGAACTTGGTGCTTCCTTGACTTGGAAAAATATCTAATGTGTCTAATTCTTTAGAAAGTTCTGATGTTAGTCCGTGAATCAAATTATATGTGTAGTCAGCTGCTGACTGTTTAAAAAAAAAAAAAGTTTTATAATCAGTTACTGAGTTAGCATTTGCACTTTGAGAAGTTTCTGAGTATTAAATACTAGGCGTGTGAGACCTGCTAGATCTAGAGTCCCTTTGAACTTAACATGCACATAATGTAGGACTCAAGATCAAACACTTCTAGTGAAAATGATATGCAACTAGGACTTGTTTTAGACTGAGGCCCATAGATGCTATTGCAGTTTTATTCAGGAAAGGCCAGGTAATGAAGTGCAATGGGGAAAACATCACAAATCTGTAATGAACTTCAAAAGTATCTATTAACTGCTTGTAGCTAAAGCTAGTACTTGAAACGTTCTCTGAAATTTTTCAAAAGTAATGAGGCCCATAATGACAACAGCGTAGCTGTAACAGTAAATGCAGGTTTTAATTTTTTTTTTTTTTCATTGTTTGTTCCATTTTACAAACAAAAGTCTGAACGCTAGGTTGTTCTTTTCTGGCACTTGCTATGGTGCTGTGCTCCTAAATACAGTAATGCTTGCATGTTTCTCAGAATGAAATAAGGCTTAACTTTTATTAGCCTAAAGAGTGTCCAGCTAGTTGATAATCAAGGTTACTGAAGCGGTAAGTAAAATGAACATTTTGAAGTAATGTTTGCTTTAGGATGGCTTTTGCAAGATCTGTATTGTGCTTTAACTGTGGTCACCTGCTTCCTTGACCCAGTGTTACTGCTCAGAAATGAGTACAGCTAGCCTCGCTGCTAGTGAAAACAGAACAAGGCTGTGCAATAGGTGAAGAACTGGTCCTGCTGGAGTTGTTTCTCTTCCTTCAGAGGGGCATTAGAATTGTAGAAGCCACTTATCTGTGCATACCCATTACATCTAATCCTTTATGTTGGAAGTAGATGGAGTTGTAACACGTTGCCAACTATATCAAAGACTATAATGGGAGACTGCCTTTTAAACTATGCTGTAAAGCTTTTTTGCTTTATATTTTCATGTAAAACATCTGTGGCTTTCAAAATGCATCCACAACTGTTCTAATGTTTTAGTGCCGCTATTCTAATGAGTTAGTGCTGTGTATGTTACGCACTGCTGTCTTGGATGGCACTGAGTAACCTGAATAAGATTGCTTTGAATCCTCTGCAGCAAGTCTAGGACTTTTACATTTGCTTGCAGTTCAGACTTTTGAAAAATATTATTTTTATGTAGCTACAAAGATGGACATTAATGGAGAAAATAGGTTAGCTTTGCTGTGGTACCTGCTGTCTGGGAGTTGCCTAGCCGTGGGCAAAGACGTTATCTATATTCATCAAGATCAGAAGTTCAAAACTATGTCTTTGTGAAGGGCTTACTATTTTTCTTTAACCCTGAACAGAGCCAGATGGAGTTCAGCGTTGCATCTCTGTCCATACAAGAACAAGGTGGTGCCCAGTTGCAAAATGAACAGAGGCAGCCTGTTAAAGCAGCACCTGGTGTCCAGCCCCCTAAATCTTCTCAGGCCAATAAGACCCCTGGCTCTGATGGGTTGATAGCATCCAGAAAGGAAGAGGAGTCCTCATTCTGGAAGATAAATGCAGAGCGCTCCAAGTTTGAAGGAGACAAATCCGAGTTCCAGTCCCTGACCCCCAGCCAGATCAAGTCCATGGAGAAAGGAGAGAAACCCCTTCCCTCTTTTTACAGACAAGAGTCTACTCCAAAGGAGATGGCAAAAGCTGAGAAGCCCAGCGTAACTAAACCAGAGAAGTCTGTCGCCCCCAGCCTACCTTCTATGTCTCTCGAATGGGAGAAACCTCGACCCACTCAACTCCCTTCTAGTTCTCTAGATGACTTCTTTCTTCCTGACCCACCACAGGACCTGGCATCTTCTAGGACAAACAAGGAAGATACTGATGGTACTATGCTTACAGATCCACAAATGCCTGGACAGGTAAGGACTGCTATATCCACTGTCCTTAGATTTAAAAACATTAAAATCTGCAAGGTCACTCTGGAAGATTAAGGATTCCATAAAGCATTAAGCCATAGCTAAGCTTGCCAGCTTTTTATCCTGCAAATTTGAAGAAGTCCATTTTAACCAACATGTTAACGGCTATTGTTTGTTTCAATCAAGTATTTTTTTTTAAATGTAGTAAAGTGCATAGGATAAGGGCATCATTTAAATATAATACCAGAAATACCAACGTGGCATCCAGTGGCTGACTGACAGCAAGCTACCTAACATTTTGGGGTGGAGAGCTTGCTATGTAAGTAAAAGAGTTTTTTTTGCTTTCTTGCAACAGCAAAACACTTAATGGAAAAAAGAAGTTTTTTAACTTGAAAAGTAGATAAACTAGAGTCTAGGATACTTTATTGGTACACACAGCATAGCGGTGAATGGCGAACTAGTTTTTTCTGCTGTTTTAAGCGGTAGCCCAACAGCCACTTCCCAGTGCTTTGTCTCAGGCAGCTGGGCTGCTTTCAAATGTATTTTCTCTTAAAGTCCAAAATGGAAATGGAATGAGCTTCCAGAATTAGCCTTCTCAATGTTTTTTTAATAAAAAAACCCAAACAACCCAACAACAAAAAATAACCTTAAGCAGCTCAATAGCCAATTGAAGCTATTTAAAAAGCAGATGCTGATCTGTGAGAAAAGAAAAGGAACAACAGGATGTGACATGATGAGGGAAAGAAAAGGACAAGAAGCCTGAAAAATGTGAAGTAGAGGAGTGGTTCCTCAAACAGAGCTGTGCAGTTCTGTTTGGAATCTGTAGCATCACTCTGGCATAAGCCTGACATATTACGGTGTACCTTAAGCATGTCACATAGCTTTTTCTCTACCATATTTTCCCAACAGTGATTGTTTAAATTCTGAACAAGATGATGTCAGGTCAGAAAGATGCAGGATGAAGTAAATACTTGCAAGAGAAGTAAGTGGTAGCACTTAGGAAAGAACAATACTTAAGCCACTTCAGTATTTGGAGCCCTATCTTTAGTTATGTTTTTCTGAAGCTAAGACATAATGCTTCTTGAGTTGTTTTGCTACAAATTGTGACTCTGGTAGTCCTTTAATTTTAGTTAAAGGCTTTATCATGTTTTCCTACAAATTAATGTTTTTTTACGGTTTTAATTCCTTTGTGAATGTTTTCTAGCTAACTGAAAGAGTTTGAAAAGCCTGACTTTTCTCTCTGTGGAGAAACAATTCTCCTATGTCAAAATGTGAACAGAATAGCAGAGAATTTTCTTCATTTCCTCTTTTCTGGACTATCTTCCCTGTTCTGGGGAGGAGAGCCATGCTCTAGGAAGAGAATCCAGAGACCCAGCTGTGTCCCTTGAATAGTCTTCCTGAATGCTAATATCACCTTAAATGTCATGGCTGAAAGTGCAGCACTGCAGGAGTGAGCATGTTCTTGGTAGCCTAGTAAATAACTTGTCAACAAAGTTTAAACCGTGTAGTTTTCTGGAAACAACTGGCTGTCATTGCAACAGGCAATCCATTGAATTAATGATGCTTACATTCTGTGTTTGTTTCATTCTCTGCAATTCCCATTCTAGTCTGAAATTGATCTTTATGAGTTTTTCCATGGGGAAAAAAAAAATAACATTATGCCTGCAGACCACAACAAGAATTTTATTTTTATCTAGAATTGCCTTTTTGGTCATTGTGAGTATTTTTCCATGTCTAGCGTTTTCCGATGTTGGTTTTTAGGTATCCTAGGGCAAGGTGAAGAACTTGAAATATTGGCAGACAAGAATTTAAACTTTCTTTTGTAGATAGGCAGTCCAGTACTGAGTTTGTAATACCATAATTAACAACCACATCTTATTTCTTTATTTTTCCCTTGCAGACTAGTACAAGCAATGTTATCTTGAAGACTGGCTTTGATTTTCTAGACAACTGGTAAAAGATACTTCAAAATAGATCAAACCAATTTTGGGGAAGGAGTGGAATATCTTTCTCCTTGTATGTTAATTTACTAGTATTTGTGTCTTTTTCTAGAAGTAACTTTCAAACTCTTAAATGTTGCCTTTGTATAAACTTTTGTAATACCATATGCATTTTTGGTTTTTAAACAGTGATAGAAGTGTGGTTTCATTTGGATTTTTTTTTTTAATATCTGTTAAAATTTTTAGTAGCTACTGTATTGAGAGGATGGGAGAAGTTACAATATACATGTTAAAGAAAAACAAATGAGAGTCTCCGTATCCTAGAAATGGAACCAGATTGTTGTTTTCAATCAAAACCTTGCTAGCATGGCTTGTAAGAAATAATGTTGCACATGCAATGGTTCCAAATAAGCAAATAATTCCATACTTCAGATAACTAGCAAAACCAGTATGAAGAACAAGCGTACAGAAGAATTGCATTGATTTCTATGTTTTGTTTAGTTTGAAAGTAACTTTTGTACCACTTATTTGAAAACACTTTTCTTTTGAAGAGGACAAAGGCATTGCCAAAATGATGGATCCAAAGAAGCACTGTGTTTGTACCTTACGAATCTGCTAAAATAACGTAAGAGTGTTAGAAAAATGACCTGGGGAAATGACAGGTGTTTCTGGTCTTTGGATTAAAGACTTGGGGGTGGGTGGAGTGGAATGGTATGACACCTAATGAATGAGAGAAACTGTCTTCAGGGAACACAAGCCTAATGATTTCACTGCCTCCTTGCTAGAGCATACTCTTCGTAATAGTAGTGCTGGAAGTACAGCACTGGGAATTGCTGGAGTGTAGATTACCTTTGCGTCAGGAAACCACTATGTTTATGGGAGGTCATAGCAGTATAAGGCTTCTTTGTTTTTTAAGCAGCTTATCGTCTCAAGGACTCATCAACTTTGGTGCTTTTTCCTCCTGTGGGTACATTCTCTTCAGCATTCAACATCTGGGTTACATTTGTTCCCAAGGTGCAGAGAGGCATCTCAAGGTGGCCCTCAGCAGACTTGCCTCCAGTTCTGCTTTCGAATGATCTTTGTTTGGTGTTTAAAATGTAGAGAACAAGACTAGCTGTCGTTTGAATCTGTTGTCTCTGAAATGCAGCATGATTTACACACTGACTCTCACTGTGTTTACCTCACCTTGAAGCCTTAATTCCCCCTACGCACAGCCAGTGACTGGTCTGCTCCAATGCCAAAGGTTTGACCTTTCCCTTTACCTCAGCAATAGTCCCATAGCATTTGTTTGGGGTAGAAGGCAAAACACAGGGCTCTAATGGGTCTAATGGGTCCCAGCCAAAGCTATAAGAAGGTCACCATCTCCTAGACCAAAATTGTGCTAGGCTTCTCATGGATTAGCACATGGCATTTGGTTCAGTGCCAGGGGCAGTTAAGTGTGCAGAACTGGATGCTGCAGGATTTTCTTCTGTCTGTTACAGGAAGTGTTTGAGATGTCCTGGAAGAATCCTTGCCCCTAATTGATGTGCTGCTTGCTCTGAACAAGCAGAGTATGCTGATAGAGCATTAAAACTTACTCGTTGATCAAGGAAAATGCTGTAAGCTACCTCCCCCCCACAAAAAACACACAAACGAAACAACCCACGAAGCCGAAAACCTCCAGTTTTTCTAGTGTTTTCTTAAAAGGTTTCTTAGCTAAAGGGGAAGGTTGCCACAGAGTATAAGTCATTGCATAGCTTTATTTATAGACTTCTGAAAGCTTCTTTACATCCTTCCTGAGATGTACAGACTCCTGTAATTCATGGATATTGTCTCTGCATTCAGCAGTTCAGAAAATGGATGAGGGAAAGGCTGTGGATGTTGTCTACCTGGACTTTAGTAAGGCCTTTGACACTGTTTCCCACAGCATTCTCCTGGAGAAACTGGCTGCTCATGGTGGGATGGGCATACTCTTCACTGGGTAAAAAACTGGCTGGATGGCCGGGCCCAAAGAGTGGTGGTGAATGGAGTTAAATCCAATTGGTGGCCAGTCACAAGTGGTGTTCCCCAGGGCTCAGTACTGGGGCCAGTTCTGTTTAATATCTTTATCAGTGACCTGGATGAGGGGATCGAGTGCACCCTCATTAAGTTTGCATATGACACCAAGTTGGGCGGGAGTGTTGATCTGCTTGAGGGTAGGATGGCTCTGCAGAGGGATCTGGACGCTCTGGATTGATGGGCTGAGGCCAAAGGTATGAGGTTCAACAAGGCCAAGTGTCGGGTCCTGCACTTGGGTCACAACAACCCCATGCAGCGCTACAGGCTTGGGGAAGCTGGAAAGCTGCCCGGCAGAAAAGAACCTGGGGGTGTTGGTGGACAACCAGCTGAATATGAGCCGGCAGTGTACCCAGGTGGACAGAAAGGCCAACAGCATCCTGGCCTGTATCAGGAACAGTGTGGCCAGCAGGCAAGGGAAGTGATCGTCCCCCTGTCCTCAGCAGTGGTGAGGCCACAACTTGAGTAGTGTGTTCAGTTTGGGCCCCTCACTACAAGAAAGACGCTGAGGTGCTGGAGTGTGTCCAGAGAAGGGCAATAAAGCTGGTGAGAAGTCTGGAGCACAAGTCTTATGAGGAGTGGCTGAGGGAACTGGGGGTGTTTAGCCTGGAGAAAAGGAGGCTGAGGGGAGACCTTACTGCTCTCCACAGCTATCTGAAAGGAAGTTGTGGCAAGGTGGTGGTCAGTCTCTTCTCTCAAGTAACAAGTGGTAGGACAAGAGGAAATGGCCTCAAGTTGCACCAGGGGAGGTTTAGGATGGATATTAGGAAAAATTTCTTTGTTGAAAGGGTTATCAAGCATTGGAACAGGCTGCCCAGGGAAGTGGTGGAATGGCCATCCCTGGAGGCATTTAAAAGACGGTTAAATGTGGCACTTAGGGACATGGTTTAGTGGTGGTTTTGGCAGTGTTAGGTTGATGGTTGGACTTGATGATCTTAAAGATCCCTTCCGACCTAGACGATTCTATGAAAATACGTGCTGTTTCTACCAGCCTGGACTTTACTGCTGGGTTTTTTTTGGCTGACTTTTTTTAGCATTTGCCACAAGCATCCAGCATTAATATAGCTTAGAATAACTTTAGCACAAATTCTTTAGGTGTATAATTAGTATTGACTTGTACCTTCTTTTCAAAGCTGACAAACGTTACCCCTGGATTTTACAGTTACCAGTGAATCTAATTTTCTGTACATTCAGCTGCTGAAAAGTTTCCGATCCAACGTGAAGATACACGTTCTAATCTTACTTTGATACGGGGAGATCTGAAAGCAAAGTCTCCTACTGTTGAGGGGTGTTATTTTAAACCTCTGCTAAATACGTTAAAGCTTCTGAGGGAAGAACCTGGGCTGCCTGTCTCTTCCATGGGCTAACTCAACCCTAACACACATTGGGACCAGCTGGTAGAACATGCTGCAGAACTTTTTACTTATCCTGGTAGGTTTTTCCTGTGCTTTGACAAGAGTTGATGCTCCTTCTTTCTTTACTATGTTTTTATTAAACATTCTTACAAAAAAATTGTACTTGGTCACATTTTATATTAACAATGTTTTAATAAAGTCACTTTAAATAGAACATTCAAGGCTTTTGTGCTGCTTTGTGTATTGTCCTTTATACTCTGCTTTCCTCAGTGCCATTGGAGTTGTTTGGGGCATCTTGAATGTGCCTGAGAGACAGCCAAGAATGATCTGAGTGATAACACTCAGCACCAAGAGTGATAACACTCCTCCCCGATATCTTCAGGTAACCAAAATCAGTATCTGGATCAATATTGCAGGAGCAATTTGAAAACTGTATGACATGGTTTAACCCTCGCTGGCAACTGAACACCACGCAGCCGCTTGCTCATTTCCCCCGAGCAGGATGGGGGAGAGAATCGGAAGGGTAAAAGTGCAAAAACTCCTGGGTTGAGATAAAGACAGTTTAATAGGTAAAGCAAAAGCTGCACACGCAAGCAAAGCAAAATAAGGAATCCATTCACTACTTCCCGTTGTCAGGCACACTGTACTCAGTGCAAATGACCGGAACTGGCAAAGACAAACTTTCCCACAGTTTTCCCGTTGGTTGATGGTTACCTGTGGGTTTGAAAAGCATGTCACAAAAAGGATGGTGCTGGCAGAGGCTGCTGGGTGGTCTCGCTTTCTGCCTTTTGTCTTATGCAGCAAGTTTTCCAAGTATAAGAGAAACAAACATGCAGTTACAAGGATAGGGTTTTTTTCTGTGTGCCCACATCCACTTTTTCCAGAAATGTATTTTGAAAACTCAGATTGGTTTATATTTGAGCTGAATTTCTACTAACAACTAAAAAGGCCTTTGAAGAAGAATTTGGTTTGGAGAGACTTGACAGGCAATTAAGAGGTGGTATTCCAACTATATGTAGGATCTGGGCTACACATAATTTGCTTCAGTCTTGTTTAAGCTCCATCTTAACTTTTAAGTGTCCTCTCTAATGAAGGCAAATCCACAGCATCTGGGCGCTGCCTCGGCACAGGGAGTCAACACCTCTCATGACTGAGGGAAGACTTGTAAGGGCAGCATAGAAAACGCGCTGCGGCTGCCTGCCGAAGGATAGCCATCAGTTTATTTGTTGGTGTGACTTCAATGATAGCTGCTGAGGTTGAGACAGCACAGAGCTGTGGGTGCCGGAGCAGCACCCAGCGGGCACAGTCTTGTTGATCGCTCAGCGATGACATCCCCCAAAGAGCTCACAAGCCACATGCCTGAGATGCAAACCCCAACTTTGTAGGCGTTATTCACAGACGGGTCCCCGGGTTTTGCTGTCCGGGTTTGCCTGTGACCTGCTTGACCCCATATGTTCTTGTTACGGTGAGGACAAACCCGTAATTTGGCTGTCCTACATTTGTGGGTTAATGAGTTAATGCCAGTGAAAGCCTTTACAGAGCAGGTAAGCCAGGCACACCCGATTCTTCTCAACAGGAGACTTGCTCCTTTTCTGCTGAGAATCTCTGTTCTTGTCCCCTTTTCACAAGAGGGCTTTACACCTCAGCACGTAATATGACCTAGTAGTTCACAACAAGGACCTACACCTTCATCTGACCTCCCACCATCTGGGGAGCTTTGGCAGCACCGTCTAGAGTCAATAGATGTGGGGTGGGAGATGATCACAAGATTTGTTTGCATCCCTAATCCCGCAGTTCTCCGGTGGTACTAAACTGCAGCCAAAGGATGCTGATCTGAGACCAAGTTTATTCCACCCTAATGGAGCAGAGAAGGAAATAATTATTTAACATATAGGTCAAAATTCAAACTGTTTGTACCAGTTGTCTTCGTTTCACCATGAACGTGAATGTTTAGATCTTTTATACCTAGTAAGTGACAATCTCACCTTCTTCATGTTAAACAATTTGCCTCTAGCCTTCAGGACTATGGAGAAAAACGTAAAAAAAAAGATTAAGAGAATGCCTTGGTTAAGCATTAAAAAATAAAAATACACCCATCCCAGATAAAATCACCTTTTAAAAAAATCATGGATTTTTTTATGAAGAGCCTCTGTCCCCTGAGATCTTCCCAGGGGTGTTGCTGTTCCTGATCTCCTCCCTGCTGTTCAAGAAGATGCCAAGGGACAGGCCATAGCTCACCCTGCTCCTCACCAGCAGCCTGGTTTTCTTGCTAGGACAAGTTCATGTGGTGAGCAAGGGTGAAGGTACCTTCTCTTAGGGCAGCTGCTGGGGTGGACAACTGCCTGTTACCCCTGAGCCAGGCTTGGCTGGCGCCTGGCTGCCATGTGTCTACTCACCTTCAGCCCAACACATTACTTTTAAAGCTTACCATTTTTTCTGTAAGCATCACTGTGGATTTTACTCTGTCTTCTGGGGCAAAAGATTCCATTAGGCAACCTCTAAATCGTGGCCTTTATCAGCTCTGCTGCCTAATGGCTGCAAAACTTGGACCTCATACAGGACCAAGACACAGGGCTAATTGCCCTTGGCAGGTCAGGGTTTTACTGGGATGCCAGCAAGTAGCTGCCCTGAAAATAGCTTAGTGCACTTTTCCTATAATCCTTGTCTCCAAAACCAATGAGGGAATGCCAAAAAAAAAAAAAATAAAATGGGGGGAGGAGGGAAAATCTGTGTTTTTTGGACGGTTCAATGATTTCAGTGACCAACCAGAGGTTTACACAAGGGCCTGGCCTCAGCCTTAGCTTCCCTTCTTACCAAAAGTGGCAAGAGTGCTGGCGGCCCTGAAGTTCAGCTGGCCATGTGTCTCCTGGGCTTGTTCTCTGAAGTCCAATAAGCAGAGTGAAGGCAGCCTTTGACAATTTCCCACTTGCAGCTAGATACGAAGTGTGTTATAAGGATTGCTTTTGTTGCTGTAAAATGCCAGCTGCTGCGAAAAGATGCAGTGGCTTGCAGCATCGCAACGGAGACGGGAAACGAAGGAAAGGCGATGGAAGAAGGAACAAAGTTCAAACAGCAGAAGATTCACTGCGTGGGTCCTCTCCACCCTGGCATTTCCCAGCTACGTGAGCCGAAGCACTGGCTCCGGTTAGCTTGGTAGCAAAATTTATTTCGACTTGTAGGAAGCCCGGGCTTTATTACAGCTGTTTGTTATTAAAGGGTTGACTGAACATCCAGCTCTCCTTGCCATGTTTTTCAGAGCTTACATCTGCCAAGAAGGAAACTTCTGGTGTGTGCCTATAAGCCTATGTTTAAGAAACCCTACTCTGGCCCATGTGTTGTTCCGAACCCTTTGGCTTCCACCTCTGTTTGGCTGCAGCTCAGTTCCTCTGGAGCAAAAAATACTGCAGATGCCTGTGGCCAGTAATTACACTTCATTTTCACTTCTCCATCCTGGAGAAAATGAGCTGCTGATGATGATTCAGGGCACCTAGGAGCTCCCACCAGGCTGGCGGCGATGAAGGCAGCAACCAGCGGCTGCTGGAGGGACTGAGCTGCTGCCCAGGGCTGCACTGCTGCTTCTGAAGCTCTTCAGCAAATCCCATGACCTGCAGCGTGGGACACCCTGAACTGGCTCCAGAAACTGAGTCTGGCCAAAGTCACAGCAAAAGTACCAATAGATGAGAGTTTCTTGGCCCGCTGCCCTGCCAACACAGGAGAACTGCTTCGTGCTTGTCCTCTGTTTTGTCCTCTCTGGCTCTCATCTCACCGAGAGAGTGGCCTTGCGGTCACTGAAAGTCATGCAGCATCTTATTAGCAAGAAGATGTGAAGTTGCAATACATTTTAATAACATAGTTAGGTGTCAGGTACTTGCTTTCACTGGTGCACACCCAGCATATTACATTTCATGCAGATCTTGGCTGCATTTCCTCTAGAGACCACTAAACAGAGTCGAGAAAGGGCAAAAAAATCCCGGATCAAATAATTTTGAGTACCCAATCGTTGGTCAAGTTGTACCATATCTCTACCACCAGCCTTGACCCAAGCTTTGGTTCAGCCCACTAATTTTGGTATCAACTCAACTGACTCTGGAAATCCCGCAACAGCCCCAGGGAAGCTTCTCATGGCTAAGATTTCACCAGTAACATTGCAGGAGCACAGATGACTAAGAACAAGCTTAGTAAAGAGTGACGTATGCTCCTGTATGGTCTTCCCACCAGCTGGTTCAAAACCAGTGCTGGCTGGGAACAAGCAAAGCTTGCTTATGGAATAGATGAATCAACTTCTGCCCTGTAGCCCTGTGCAGTCCCTCATCACTGATGTGTCTGGCATCTCTCTGCCAGGAACGACATTCGCTCCCCAAGTCCCACCATGGCAGGAGCTTGCCCAAGCACCAAGCCAGGTCCCTCAGGCCTACAGCCGTGCTCCAGTGATGGAGACCTCTCCCTTCCCAGTCACTGGTCTAGGTCGCTTCCGGCAGACAGCTGTCCATTCTGGGTTATCCATGTTCTTCAGGGCTCTAGCGAGGCGTTGGTGTTGACAGATGAAGCAGGAACGGGGAGGTGGCAAGGTGGGCTCTACCTTGCCCACCTGCAGCCCAGCCTGCTCCAGCACTGGGCTTGCCCTTTTAAAGGCAGGTTTCCCCTCCCGGGCTGGTTCCCCAGCAGCACCGTTTGTTATTGCAGAAGCAGCTTTAGCGAAAGGCCCTGTGCCAGGACGGGCCTCTTTCCCCTCAAGGCATTTACCTGCCAGTAGCATGTGAGCCAGGCACCAGAGCCCCTCTGCAGCCCACCAGTGCCATCCTCTCAACTATCAGCACAGAAAAGCATTTCGTCGTGAGCTGTTAGCCTCTCCCTCACTTTTTGCCTCCCTGCCAAAGCCCCCACCCCTGCAGCAAGCGCCCCGGTGGCCAGCCCGCAGGAAGGCTTCACCAGTTACAGCAAAGTCTCCTAAAACATTCAGTTGAAAACTCCCTGTGCAAACTTCCCATGCGTGCCTGGAAAATCAGGCGCAGAAGAATGTGCAAAGCATGGCCATTGCGAGACCGCTGGATTTTTGTGGGCATTCTTTAAATACGTTATTTTTGTCTCTCTCAACCTCTTTTTTTTTCTGCCCTAAAGGGTGCAGAGCCCTGAGATGTGTAGAGGAAGCCCTGGGCCCCTCTGCTGGCATCAGCCCAGAGGTGGGCATCGGGGACCGCAAGGTCACCAGCCTCCCACTGCCCTTTCCTCACACCAGCGCCCAACACTTCTCTCACTCCAACACGGCTCCATGAAGTCAAATGACTTTCACCAGCGTAGAGCCGGAAGAGTAGATGGACAAAGTGGGTCGTGATGGTAATGTCCTCATGAGGGAAGTTATGTGATGATAAACAACAGAATCAGGGGTGGCTTCTGAATCTGGTCCCACAGGTTTTACACAGCAGTTGGTGACCGCAGTTACAGAGGACTTCAATGAACATGAAATAAATGTGAATCCTGACTCCTTTCAACCGTACAGATTCAGCTAAAACCCATAAAAGCAACAGCACTGAGTCCTTCTTAGCTCATGTGCAATGAGTCCCCCAAGGCATTACTTTTTGCTAGAAATGCTATTAGCATTTACTGTTAAGTTCACTGGGAGGCACTTCTGGTTTTAATTATGTAGCCCTTATAATGCTTCCTCTGGCACTCTCTGAGTATGGAAAAAATGAGCATAGGATGTAGACAGATAAAAAAGCTATTAATTCCAGGGCTAACAGTATAGTTACAAACAGATTTGTCTCCGTAACCTAGCCCAAACAGCTGGCTTTCAGTGTTTGGATAGGAATGTACCAAATATGACAAAAATGTCTTTATCTGGGGAAGCTAATTTTAGATACCATTTTTGGCCAGGCAGTAGAACTTCTTAGGGAAGAAATTATAAAGCTTCCAATTAAAAAAATATTTTTGCGGGACACATCACACCCAGCATTTCAGAAGTAGTCTCCTCACTATGTCCATCCCAGGGAGGCTCTGGAGAGGCTGCCGGCACGTGCTGCCACACACAGCCATCAGCGCCTGTCCATCCTGTCCCCAATGCCACTTATCCATGTCTCTGTAACGCCACCAGCCCTCAGACCACGACGGAGCAGAGCTCTGGGTCTCCGGGTACTCCTGGGACCTGCAGCCTGGCTTCACCAGCACCCAACCAAAACACATGGGCTCCGGGAAGGATGCATTTGCCAGTGGCTCCCATGAGGCCGGCAGCGGTGATCGCCAGCACTGGTGGCATCTCAGCCTCCAGGCCAGCACCATACCCACCCCACGTCCTCAGCCGCCATGGGGAGGCGAGGGTCAGGCATGGCAACCGGTGGGGGACCAAACCAGGTTCCTGCCCCACCAAAGGGGAAAATCCAGCATTTCAGAGCTTCTCACTGCCTCAAGATGAGGCTGAGGTATTTTGCAGTTTAAATTAAAAATAAATAAAAAAAGCAGCAAAAGCAAGGTAGAACCCAATGGCTCCAGCATCCTCCTGACACGCAGGTGACGCAGCTCAAATCCCTGCTCTGCCCACGCAGCTGAGCCACCTGCAACGGGCTGAGGGGCTGCGAACCAGCCCTGGGGAGGGCAGCGACGTTCCTGAGATGGGGGTGAGCCAGATCCGAGCTGCCAGATTGACTCCAGAAGAGCGGGCAAGGCGTGCAAGTGCATTTGCCACGCATAGCATTGTAAACAGAGTAATTATAACCCCATTAAAGCGAGAGGAAGAGCACATGGCACATAAACAAGTTGTTGCTGGAGAGGTGCACTGAAAGATTTTTAAGAGATCCAGAGCTCTGCTGTTTAAAAATTCGTGGGGTTCAAGTTATTTTTGCCATGTTTAAAATATCTTTTGAATTCAATGCTGTGGTAGTCGTAGGGAAGGGGTGTTCCTGGTCCCAAAGGACACCAAGTGTCACCAGGATAGAAACAAATCCGTATGTATATTTTTAAATTCAAGAAACCAGGGCTTAGAAATGCTCACTCTTGATAACAGCAATCAGGACGCTGAAAATGTGCCGGCTTTTCCCCTTTCAGCAAAACCGAGGGTCGGGGCCAGCTCCATCTGTCACGTTTCCAGAGCAGCTTGCGGCACAGCCCGGCTCTTTGCTGTCCCTTTTGGCAGCAGGTCTGGGCTGCCACCCCAAAGCGCCTCCTCCGGCTCCGGTGCGGAAGGGGTGACCTGGGATGGGAGCTGTGGGCAGCCGAGTTGCAGCGATCCTTCGGGGCATTGCTGCGGGATACCTCTGCTCAGCTCTTTGCCTGACAGCAAACTCAGCGTGACCATGAGATCCATCACTCACTTCACCTCGAGATGCCCTTACAGGTTTGCCTGTGGGGGTGCCGGTCCTGTGTGAATAGAGCACGTATGAGTGTAATGACAATAGCATTGACACTTGCTGTTATCTTTTGAGGACCAGATAGATAAAGGCCACAGAGGCCTGTGAATTCCTTTTTCACATATGAAATAGAAAACGAAAATAGAAATAGAATATGAAAACTTCCTGGATTGTAAGTAACTATGACAAAGACCTCGTGCTCATGTCCCTCATGGCCCCTCTCAGCCTCAGTGGGACTAGTGACGGCAGTATTTCCCTTCCCAAATTACTCACAGCCCACAGGTCTTCGTCGTGAAGAGCCAAAGAGGACTCCCCTTTCTCAGTCGACTGTATGAGCTGTAACTCAATGAATGAACTTCCAATTTTTTTTATTACGGGACATTATTTTGTTCCAGCATTGAAGTTATTCCAAAGAGGTTTTCTGGGCTGAAATTCTTCAGATATTCTCTTGATAACAGAAGGTACATCGAGGCTCCTGTTCCAAGACTTCCACTGGAAGCAGGAGGCTCTGATCCTGGTATCAAACAGCAATGCTCACCTCAGGCTGAGTGCCGGCACGAGGCTCAAAAGCATCATTTTAGCCTCCTGAAAAGACTGCAAAAAGCATCAGCTGAAGTCACTTGGAAGCAGCCTCACGGTGGGAAGAGCAAGAAATAGACCTTTGTAAGTCATTTGAGATGGTGGCACAGATGTCTTTGTGAGCACCAGCTGAAAGCACAGGCTAGCGGTGGAGCTAATGTCCCCACACTTTGATAGGCTTTGTGCTGGGGCCTGCACAGGGACACTGGCCCAGTATGAAGTCACAGCCGGCCAGTTCACCACCAGCAATTCAAAAGGATTTCCCCCACTGAGGTGTCCTGCAGAGGTGGCACCCACCAGTATGCAATAAATGCCAGTGTTTGCTGGAGCAAGTCATTCTCCGCACAGTTTATGGAGAAACTTAAATTCAAAATACACTGATGAACAGAAAGGGCTTTGGCACGACGTGGTTTGTTGATGGAGAGCACCCACAACGGCCAGTTCCCAGCTTGCCACAGGCACCAGCCACAGTGGGCTCTTCCTTACAGCCACCACGTCTGGGTTCCCCACTTGGGCACACACGCACATGCCTACGTCTTTCCTTCAGGTGTCCGTGAAATCCAGGGGATGTTTTTGTTGGCTTTTCAAGCCCAACATGTTACTGAGTAACAGGAGAAACTGAATTTTCCCCTTGGGACAGAGATGGGTCTGTGACTATGGACAATTGTCTGTGCAGAGCTGGCTTGGGGCTTTGGTACCCTTGCCCAGTTAACTGGGAAACTGGATAGTCCATGCATGGCAAAAAAAAAGCTGGCTGTCAGTACCTATGGGGGACCAACTGCCCCACTGCTGGGGGCTGTTACTGAAGCTTTGTACACAAGCTGTCCTACATGTATATAAAATACATGTATACAGAAAAAAAATAATTATTTCTATTACATATTTTATATAAAGCATATATGCCTAACCTAATACATATCTTGATATGCCTCTGAAGCAGTGTTCTTCAATGTCTCTCTCCCTTGTTTGTGCATCTGAGCGGTGCCCAAGAGCAGAGAGACTACAGCGAAAAAAGGAGTACCACTTAGTTAAAAAATGCAGCATTAGAAAACTAATGTTAGGTCTTCAAAACCCTTTAAACCACTAATTCCCACTCCTGTGGTAGTTTGGTGTTAATGTTTTTTAAGAGCTTGTTCTTAGTGATCAGGGAAACTGCTAAATTAACAACTCCGGAGACTTAATTGTCCAAACGCTTTCAATCATTTATTAGGGAAGGAAATCCCTGCCTGTAAACGAAGCCAGCGTAAGCTTATTTCATGTCAGGAGCAGTAACAACATATCAAAGCATTCACAAGCCATGAGTTAGGGCCACTAAAATTATCAACATGGTTTAGACTTCAAAAAATAATAAATTAGGGTTGATCTTTATTTATATTCTGGTTTCTGAACCTTTAAGATCCGCTCAAATGCCATTTTATAGATATTCTCTGTAATCACAAAAGCTGAAACTTCCAGTAAAATAGCTGGCAACTCTCACTTTCTCAGAGGCTTCTGGAGAAGGTGAAATTCTATGGCACTGACAGCACAACTGTAAAGGCTGCTGGCAATGAAGGAGCCTTTCTTACCGAAATTTTGAGCAGCAGTGGAGTGATTTTCACCCTGCATGAGGCACAGACCGTCTTTTCAGTGAGCCCAAATCACAGGCTGTGCCTTTCCGCAGTAACCAGGGCCTTGGTACCTTGTCTGGTGCCTCCTGGGCTGTCTTAGGTCTCAGGTGTTGCACGGTAATGGCACCTTGCTGGAGAAATTTGCTGTAGTCTACAGAGGGAAATAAGGACAGGGCCATGTTTGCCTCATGCAGGCATATTGTCCCTCTACCGTGGGTGCTGTGGGTACATCCTGCCTCCACTCACAGCAGAGGTGTCCAGCTGCTGCCTACCCAGCCCCTCAAGCCATCCTCACCAGGGTGTTTGGGGTGCATGGCCGCATGCCAGTAGCGAAGCTGCTCTGTGCATGCAGTTCTTCAAACCTCACCATGAGAGGTTTTTTTTTTTCACTCCCAAAGAGGCATCTGGTTTTAAGCAATGCAGAAGTTAGATGATATGCCTTGAAGAGCATGAGGTCAGCTCTTTCAGTGGGCTATGGCATTCCCGAATGCAAAATTTATACACAGTTCGGAAAGTTTCTTTCCGATGCCGTCCAAAGGTGTTTGACTGATCAGGCTAACTGGTTTTACTGGAGGTCTTTACTTTATAGGCTAACATAAAAAAGACAAGTGTCCTGTTCCTAGAAACTGCACACAAATGGCCTCCTTTTCCCAGAAGGGCTTGCCCCATCCATCGTTCCTCACCATCAGTGGACTCTGTGGGACCCTCAGCCCCCCTGACAAACAGGTCTTTTCTCCTCAGGCCCTTCGGGGTGGGGATGGAGTCTTTGCTTCTGCTTTGCTCCTGAGGCTTAAACCTGTGACCATTACGGCTGTTTGTAGCTTGAACGCTTTCATCGCACTGGCAGAAGGGAGCAGCACATTTGCTCCTTAGTGGACCAAACTGGACCATCACCCAGTTAAATCAGACTTGCAATGAAATATTTGTGGGCCACAGTGGGAGCTGCTAAGGGAGACATCACTCCCCAGCTCCTTGCAGGCTCACCATGTCATACTCAACCCAGCGCCTACTTTCTTTTCCTCACACTGATTACATGTCTTTCCCACAGGGGTTATGCAAACTGCACCGTGACTCTTTTCCAGCTGGCCAGCCAGCTGTGCACCTGTTTTTGATCAAAATTTTTCTACTGTAGCTCTTGTTGGCTCAGAGATGTGCTTTGACAAGCTTGAAATTTCCTGCCTCGGGAAGGAATAACATCTCTCTAAAAGAGCACCATGGGTTCTGCTGGAGAGGTATTACCCATGAGCTGCAGAGAAAGCTGAACTTACTAAAAGAATCAGAAGCTGAAACAGCCCTCTTGGTGGCAGTACTAAAGATGTCCCAGAGGTCCTGGCTCCATCATAGGACACAGCTTGGGTTACTGCCATTGTAGCACCTTCATAAAGACACTTCTCAATCTCTGTCTTTTGTGCTCATTTTCCTACCCCACTTCAAAACATTTTCCTACCCCACTTCATGAAAATGTAACATATATGACATCTTTTTTAGGAATAAAGTCGGACACTCTTCAGCTGAGCCTCATGAGGCCGAAAGCTGAGCTGAGGCCGCAGCTGATTGCAACTCATGCACACCCGTTTCCCCAGTGACATGAAGAAACCCTCCTTGAAACAGGAGAAATATTTATGCAGGCTTTAACGCTGGAGAAGGAATCTATGAGGATGGCAGTTTCTGTTTGATGGCCCCTCAAGTTTTGTCTCCACTCTCCTTGACCTGTGTCCTGATAAAACTTTCAGTAAGCTATTTATCAGGTAAATATGTAAACCAGCCGTCATCATATAAACATACGGTGACAGTGACTGAGAGCTACCCTATTAATTGCTGACCCCGTTTCTATTTCAGTCACTTGGCATGTCCTCTAGGAAATGAATGGGATCAGTCATGATAAATCCATTCTCCGTGGCACCAGATAATCTGTTTTCAAGCTGGAGCGGATGCTGAGATGCCCATCTGGCAGCCTGCTGCTGGGTGACCAAGGGGGTTGTAGTGCAACGTGGCTGCATCCCTGAAGACTTGTGTTGGTGCCCTCATACAATAAATGATTTTGCTACACAGTATTGTATCCCAAAATGCTCTGCTGATGTATGGCACATCCCACTCTTGCATGCTGCATGGAAAGGATGCATCTTTCTAAAGGTCCCACAGATTAATTCCTGGATGGCTGACAGCCTTTGATTTGGGTATTAAACCGATGCAGAAAGGCCGAGTGTCTAACAACTAGAGGAGACGGGAGAAAGGTAAATGTTATTTGAGTTGCTTAAGGGTTTTGAGCCCAGATCTCCTGTTTCTGCTCTAACCACTGGCATATGACACACTGTGGTGTGGTGGTAGAGGTCTTCTCAGCTCTCTGTGCTGGAGCCACTCTGCTTGTACTGAAACAAAATACTTCTTTGAGAAGCCCGGGACGGTGCGGGGAGTATATAAATATTTAAAAGTATGATTTGCTGGTCAGACAAGGAGAACACTTGCCACGAAACACTTAACCACCGAGAGAAGCAGAAACTTCATCCTGGCAGTGGGTGCCCTGAGTGCTGGGCTGGAGGGTTGGACTTGGCTTTGCTCTCTGGCCCCAGCGGTCCCTAATACCGCCCTGCACGGGCACAGCTGGAGGGGCTGGAGGAGCCAAGCCAGTGCCCTCAGCCTTCAGCAGGCAGGCATGGGCTACCACCCCCTCAGGCAACAGTAAGAGCTCCTCTTGGACCCTGCCTGCTGAAGCCCCCGGAGCAAACACCCTCCTCGCTCAGCCCCAGGGACTGGCCCTGACACAGCCCTGCGAAGCCGTGAGCGCCCGATTGAGAAGGGGAGAGGAAGACACCAGGTCCGAAGCAGCAAGTGCCCTCCCAGAACAGCACAACCGTTTTCCCTCGGGGCAGTTTGTTTTCATTGTATTTGTGTCCCTGGGACCCAGCTGCTTAGCAACTGGATAAAATTGTCACAAAATGCTGGCAGTGCCCTCCCTACCAGGGCAGGAGCTGGGCTGTGTCCCTGGGGGGGGGCTGCCTGCCAGGCGAGGTGGCCCCGCGGCACTCATGGGAGGACCCCCCATCCCTGTCCCTGGCCACGCCAGCGAACTGTCCCAAAGATGTGATGGAATTTGGCCCGTACACATGGCAAATGCTGCACTGCAGGCAAGGCGCGCAGGCAGCTCTCCCCTGGCTGCCTTCAGAGCAGGTGGCAGCCCCTGGGCAGATGAAACACGTACACTCTTGATCACGACACCTTGTTGGATCTGAGCGGATAAATGCTTTTTCCTCTCTGAAAGAGCAGGAAAAAAAGTATGTTTGGAGTATTCTCGTGAAGTACCTGAAAATGAAAATATTCACCATTCCTGACTCTGGATTCGGGGGAGATGGGTTTAAATACACTGTCTTACTTTGGTTCAGGGCATTTTAAATAAAAACAAAGAAAAATGGCGATGAAGACTTTATGGCTATATAGTTTTTGGGCCAGAAGGAGAACAGGCTTGTGACGAGTGCCTGCTGCCATCCTTGCCCTGTTTGACTCCTCTGCCTCTGTGGATAATGGTCAAAGAGGTACCCAGGCTACCCAGAAGGCCAAACCCAGCTCAGCAGAGCTGACTTCCCTTGAAGGGCCAGACAAAGGGCAAGGGATGAAAATTAATTTTTAGGAGAGCAGCTTATAACACACTTGCCCTTCTAAGTGGCTGACGTGCAAAAGATCGTTGCTGGCAATTGCTGACAGCTTGTGTGTTTACCTCAATCAGCAAGTATTTGTAATCCATTTTAAAAATGTTGAAATTCCAGCCTTACTGGGAACATTATAAACTGCCCTCAGCACTCTGATGTGCTTCCAAAACATACGCTGCCACAAGTCACAAAGCACAAAGACTCAAATATTTCAGGGAGGAGGTTGGGGAGAAGCAAGAAGATGATGCAGTTGAAATGAAAATGATTTAGATAATTCAGTATCTATTCACAAATATTTAATTTTCATGACTGGAAGCAACCACAACTGTTATAAGTGGGGTGAACCGCCATATCACTTCTAGCATCTCTCCTGCCTGACGCCACAGCACCACAATATGGGGGCTTTGCCAGCAGTGAGGTGGCTAACTTCACTTTTTTTCCTTTCCCAGGCCCCTAATACCTCATACACCCTCCTGTGCTGACACATCTTTATGTGTTTGGGGGACAGCAAAAACCCTAGTGGGGGTTAAAATAGGCCTGTGAAAAAAATGTAATATTCTGAGGTGGGTATTGCTCCTGAGCCACTCCCTGAGTGCTTTTCGAAGAAGCATGGGATGCTTCTGGCCACACTTGTGCCCAAAATATTTATTGACGGTTTCTATCTCTGTTTTGACAGAGAAATGGCAAAATACAATTTTACTTTTTTTTCTTCTTCTTTGCATTTTTATGGCAGTTCTTCATGGTCGTTTTCACTAACTATATCCCTTGTGGCTCCAGCAACAGGTTGGACAGGAAACCTTCATCAAGACAGGAAAACACCATTGCCAAATCTACCATCAGAAATTGCTCAGGTGGTGGAGGTGGGTGAGCTTTGGACACACTCCAAATAAATCCCCTGTCAAAGGCTTGCACCTTGAGTTAATGTCATTCCCTTAAACTCAGAAATGTGCTGTGCACTGCCCAAAATCTTGGGGAGCTGAGGCTGCTGAAAGGGAACGGGGGAGCAGTGGAGAGACAACCAGGGCCAGGGGCAGCAGCCAGCACCTGCTAACATCTTTCCTGTGGCTTTAGCAGCAAGTTTTAGAGAGGGATTTTTAGTTCTGTGAAGGAGTGGGAGAGCATGCTCACATTGCCACCCTGTAGCTAAGTGATAGCTAGGTTTTTTCCAAGTAGCACAATTATGAAAAATGCCTCTCATGTTCCCCATTAAAGGTGCTATTAGCAGAGAGGCAGGGCTCCCAGCATGAGCCAGTTCTTGCTAACAAGGTCTGTGTGTGTACCACATTAGGGAACGTACCACTCACATGGCTTTCAGAGCATCGTAAGTGATTTGCCATAGCTCCTGTAATGGTACAGAGCCAAACATACCTACATCTCCTGTCAGGGAAGGCAGGAAGGCCTAGCTTTAAATTCAAGACCCTTGATTAAAAGAAAAGAAGACCAGCAAGCCCAAACCCCTGCTCCTGTGCACTGAGTTGCCCTCGTGCCCAAACACCAAGAGGGTGCAGTGCTGACAAGGACTATCATATTTGTATGGGGCTGTGAAGTCAAACGTCTCTCACGCGCCCATTCAGTCACTCACATGAGCAGTATAATAGCAGACTGAAAAAAAACCTTACCAGGGATTATATAATCCTCCGTCTTCACATGCACTTACTTCTAAGGTTACTTTTCCCTTTTGAAGGTGGGCCTTACACCCAATGCAGCAAGAAAATGGTCTAGTGCATAGGACAAGGGGGAGCAGTTGCTGTTTTTCACCTTGATTTTAGCAAAGCTCTCAGCACAGGCACTCGTAATATCCTTATAGCCCAAGCGGTGAGATAGGGACTGTTCTGCAACAGACTCTGGGTGGCCATGGGCCAGCACGGTCATATGTGTAGGTTTTTTTGTGCTTAACTCCCCTTACCTGCATGTCTGCTGTGGCTACGGGTGTTGTGTAAACCCCAAGGTAGGACAGGGACTTGGGTCTCTGCAGTGGGCTGGCCAGCCAGGAAAGCGACTCGATTTGTAAAGGACTTGGA
>NW_009649927.1:145259-188515 GCF_000708025.1 Charadrius vociferus
GAAATGCCTCCGAGTGGGCAGAAAACACCTCAGGGTGTTTTTTTTTCTTAAATGCATGAATTTTCTTTTAAATGCAGAGGAAATTTTAGCCTGTGCCCCATTGCTCCCACCCCAATATGTATCACTTTCTTACATCAATCCTGATTCCTCCAAGACTTTTCCTGCTCCGGGCAAAGGAATAGAAAACTACACTGGAGATGTCAGGCACTAAGACATCTCTTTTCTCCTGCATAGCTTGTGAAGATTGCTACAGAAAGAAAATATAGTACGACAAATTTGTGTCCACATCCAAGCTTGCACAATGAACCAGTTAAGGATCTGTGATTTTTTTTTCAAGTATGTGGCCAAATGTTTATGGGACGGTCTAGATTTTAATTCAAACTTTCGCAAATTTAGACAGCTGCCTCCAGTGCTGTCAAAAGGGCATACAATCAGCACATCTGAAAATCAATACACCTCATGGGGCTGAGTGCCTTGGTTAATCAAATACTGCAACCATTAGCTTTTGCTCAGCTGCCAGTTAGCCCCAGAGCACTTTCTGCATAGTTACAAGATTATAATTGTTAGAGAAAAAAGAAAGTAGGTATTTTAAACATCATGATCCCTGTGTTTTTTCATTGTTTGAACTTCACCTGTACTGCAGCTTGATTTTCATTCCAGAGTTGCTCATTAGGTAAATCTAGAGAAAACAAAACCCTGGCTGTCTCAGTGATTCCCCAGTAGGGAATGCAAGGCTATTCTACAGCCATCTGTTTCACTGCAGAAAAGGTTTTAGAAAACCAATCCAGGCAGTTGATTCATTATGAAATAGACATAAGTTATGAAGATAATCATGGAAACAAATTCTATGAAGACCTCTTAAGTCCCTGGCTGCTATTACAGTTATTTTTTAAGTCAGCACTGGCTACCCATGTCACATGAATAATACTATGTAAGTCACAGATGCAAAATAGCAATAGCTGCAGAGATCAGGGCCTTACCAGTGGTTACATTTAATTCATATAAAATTATTATAGTTGCACTTCTGGAGCATGGTTGGTGTGGGACACAATCTCGGACTGCCTCAGGGAAAATGGCCCTACACAAGAGCTCACTGTCTCAGAAGGCATGTGTTTCTCTGAAGATGAAGGCAAGCTGTGTGCAACTCTGCAGAGACTGGCTCGTCGGACGTGCTTTGGCCACAGAGCGAAGCGTGTAACAAAGAAACTTTGTTGGTAGCAGAGGAAGAACTAAGGGAAGGTGAGATGCAACAATTTTTCTCTGAATTAAATCTTTGGTGAATGTCAGACCTTAGCTTAAGCATCTTTCTGAGGAAGCCTGGACCAGGGACTTTTGTCGTAAATATTCAAGGATGAATTTTCATCCATACATTCCCTAGTCTTCCTTTGATCGCAGTCCATTAGACTGCGATTCATGTGGCCATGGCAGGAAACTTGTCACATAGCCGCACAGCATGCCTGGAAGTAAATTCCAAACTGAACAAAGTTTTTTTACTCAACCTTATGTTTTCAAAAGCACCTTACAGTAATCTGTAGCCAAGCAGCAATAAAGACTTTTAATCACTGTGGTATGTACTGTACTGAAACTAAATAAAATCCTATTTCATAAGAGCCTGTGGTCACTCAGGGACATCAGTTTCAGTCTGCTTGAGGCAAGTGTGCTCCATCCAAATGTCTCTTACAGTAACAAATCCAGTAGCAGGCTTTACCAAAAATAAAACCAAAATGTGACCCGACTGTTGAACTCAACAACCCAATGGGGCTGGAGACCAGAAAGGGTGGGCAGCATGTGTGCTCCTCCGCACGAAAGCTGAAGTTTGCATGTGAAGAGGACTTCAGCTGTTGGGCAGAAGTCTCAGCAGCAATGTCGCAAGAAACTCCCGACATCCAAGTCAGACTTCTTTAGATGTTCATTGCCAGGTTGATGAACTAATATGGGAAGAAAGATCAACTTTACAGTAATTTACAATAAATTATTTTGGGCCCTTCTTCCTCCTCCTCCCTTTCCCCAATGAAAGAGAGATGTTCAAAAGCAGTGCCTTTCTCTGAATTGACCCCATACAGGGAAGAGGACCTTTGCTCACTACGCTTTTATGTCCTGTCATGGAAGAGCGACCTCAGTCAGCGTTTACTTCTGTGTTTGCAGGGAAGGAGGCAGAGCTCTCCAAGCACTAGATGTCGATAATGGCAATGGTTTTGCTTGCATCCCAGCAGTCCACACAGGCTCCCATGTTTGTTGTGCCAGGGAATTCATTGTGCCTTGCCCCAGGAAGCTTTGGGTTAGTGTAAAATGAGAAACAGCTCATGTGTGCAACAGGGAGGCAATAAGAGCACAAGAAAATAACAAGCCTGGCCTGAGCAGTGCAAGAAGCAGAGGATGGACACACACAGGAAAGCCTGATGTGAACTCCTGGGCGATTCAGGGAGAGTGAAAGACGCCCCGTCACAGTCTGCTGCTTCCCCCTTCCCCCATTGTAAGCTGGCACCCAAGGAAGGAAAAAGCAGAGAATGCAGAAAGGTCGATGGGAAGCTGTTAATATGCCACAGGACAAGGAATGAAGGAAATAGCGCAGAGGAGATGTAATCAGTGCACGCACTTTAAAATCCCAGCCCTGCTGAAATTTATGGTACGTCCCCTGCACTGTCATGGACATGGGTGTCACCTGCAGTCTTATGCAGAAATACTCGTTTTTTTACAACAGGACAAAGCTCTAGACAAGCCCCATCATTTTGTCAATGTTTATGAAGCTGTGCTCATACCTCGCCTATATTCAGGTTAATGAACTCCTTGTTTTTCACACTCAGTGCTTGGAATACTCCTGAAATGAAAAACAGGACACCGGTGCTATAAATACACTTCATTCATATTCATATATGAGCTCCCCAACCCACAACGATGGGTGGCCGTGCCAAGGAGAGGGAGCGCCTGGCGCAAAGATGGATCACTTAGGATTGCTTGGTGGTGGTAGCTGCTCCGATAAAACGCAGTCATAGAATCATAGAATGGTTTAGAAGAGGAAATGTCTTGCTGACTTAAGGCCTTTGTGCAAATCTCACTTCAGGACTTGACTGGAAGTGGGTGTCTTGGATGTGCTAAACAGTGGGATTTGGATGACTCTCCAAAATGAAGCCAAGCAATCTGCATTTCTTTATATATCTTATTTAACTTTTCCCTCTCAGTAGTTTAATACTTCTATTGCCACAGGTTGAACCAGGAAGCAAAGAGAAGAACAAAACAAAAAAGTATCACTCAAGAAAGTTGATTTTGCTTCTCATAGAGTGAGTTGCATTTGATTTGAATTTGGAGTCACACTAACTAATGATGACTTCAGCATTTATCCAGCAATTTTACCTTTCTCTACTACTTCTGCTCAGGAACAAGAGACCCTGTGCACAAATGAACTGAGACTTAGGGTGCCTCAAGGTACAGGGAACTGTATCTTCAGCCAAAAGTGGACAGGTTATGTAAAAAGTAGAGGAGATATCTGGCCAAGTGCCTGCCAATTATCCCTTTGCATGAGGCATAAACAATATTGGAACCTTGAAATTCTGTGGTCCCAAATTAAGCTCATAGGCGAGCCACAAGAAAGGCTATAACACGGACTTTGCTAGCATTCATCACATGCCCTCTATGTTACTGCAGAGTTTATGAAGCAAGATCTATTCACACGGGGAAATTTTCCATTAGCAGCAGAACATTTTTCACTTCACAGGAGAAAAGCCATCCTAAAAGCAAATGCTAAACACAGCTCCTTTTTGTGAGCCGTTCAATGTACACACTTGATCTCAGATATTGTGCAATATGCTCAATGACAGCCAAAAGTGGAACATTTTTTTTCAAAGGGGAAGAAATTTCTGAGGAAGAAGATACTTACGACTTGCATTCTCTAAGCGAATTAAGCAGTTCAGAAAATCGTCAAATTCAATCTGGAACTGTTCGTCAGAGTATCGGAGGACAATCAGTTGCAGCAAGTAGTTGTTGAGTTGGTATCCTTCCCAAAGACACACACACAAAGGAAAAGTGAGCACCCTCTTAGGGCAGGGAGGAATCTGCAAATCTCTACTAACTAATCTTGAAAACCAGTTAATGGGACAGTACTCTCTGGCACACATCCATCCAGAAAGAGATCTGACCACAAAGTTCTTTCAGCTTGCAATGAATAACGAACTCTGAACAAGAAATGTTGCGGTCACTGCAGTTTGTAGTCCATGCACTTTTTGATGTATGCGGGACCATTCTGCCTCCTTGAAATTTGGAGGGTTTTCTGCAAAACTGGGTGGTTTAATAAAAATAACTTGTGATGCAATACAAATGTACTGACTGCTCTTCATTGCAAACAGCTTACTCAGTGTTCCTCCAACCCTCGAGTGGAGATGGACTCTGAAGTGGTTTGTTTCAGGGTCTAACCCTGCACATGTGCAGCCCTGTTCAGTTAACAAAGTTCAACAAAAATGTAATGATTGCTGTGAACGACTGCCCTGCAGGGTTGGGGATAGCTGGGGCAAAATCAGTCCACTCAATGTTCCCCCTAGGTGCCCAGGTCCTCTCTGGGGTTTAGTTCTCCTCCCTGTTCAGGGGCAGTCAGCCTGCACGACCAGTTGCAGACCTCTTCACCCACAGCCTGACAGGCTTCCCAGGTAAAAGGCAGTGCTTGTCTTACCTGCAGCTTTAAGAGCACTGCGAAGCTCATAGGAGGACATGGAGCCAGACTTATCAAAGTCAAATTGAAGAAAGATATTCTGTTATGAAAGGAGCACATGGAAATTTCAGTATTTGTATATGAAAGGGAACACAGATATGGCATAGAAAGGCAAGGTGTTTATCTCTAGCTGTGTAGCATAAGTGTTTAAGAAAGCTGACAAGACTTTGGTCTAGATCCAGTCTGATTTTGTAACAGGAGCAAATCTGGGTCCCAGTTCTCTTTGTCAAATGAATAGGTTGTTGTGAAACGTAAACAAGTACTGCCAAACCCAAGCATTCAAAAATAGACAGCTGCTCTTCGTAAAAAAATTCATGATTTTTTAAAAGGTGTTTTTATCTGGGAAGGGTGTATTTTTATATGTTTTTTAACTCTTAACCGAGGCATTCTCTTAATCCTGTTTTATGTTTTTCTCTGTAGTCCTGAAGGCTAGAGGCAAATTGTTTAACATGGAGTTAAAGTTATGACTTACTAGGTATAAAAGATCTAAACATTCACATTTGTGGTAAAACCAAGACAACTGGTACAAACAATTTGAATTTTGACCTATATATTAAATAATTATTAAGCTGCAGTTAAATTCAATCCTTTTAATGAGATGACAAACACAATTCTCCCTTGGAATATGAGTTATTTAGAGTTGTCATCATGTTCAGCTTAAAATTTTCCATCAGATATTTGTGGAAATCTTCCTATAGGATACAAAGATTTTTTAAACCCCCTTGTTAAAAAACAATGCATCTTTTGTTGAAAGAGATATGACATTAGTACCCAGAAAATGTGTTTGGTATTTCTGATGGGATAGACAAGAAGCAGAGAACTGCGTATTTGGAATGCTTCGGTGAAGCATGAATTCAGAAGAAACTAACTATTAATGACCATGAGGAAACAATTATGATGTCTTTATTTGAATATTGAGTCTGTGGCCTGATTATGCAAGCCTGCTTATTCCTAGTGCCATATACAACGGCAGGGAAATGTGTTTAAAATTAGAATCAACACTTTCCCAGATTCAGTATAGTTGATTCCTGAGAGATCAATAATGGAAATGCAGTGACTTAGGAAATTATTGTTTCCTACTAGTCATGAATCATCACTTTCTTCTGTACAACAAGCAGTAATGGAAACTCCTTAAGTTTCATTTTGATTGGCTTCCTTATTAATGCCCATTGCATTCTTTATCCCAAACATAGTTGATGTGCTTACAAAAATCTCTGTTATTTCCAGAAAACCGTTATGGTTTAGCATCATGGAAAGCTAAGAATGTCTTTGACCATCCAAAACAAGCCCCCATACTTTTAAAACATTTGTTTTGAGTTAAAATTCGTGGCTTGTAAACACTCCTGTCTCCATTTTCGTCTGTGCATACAAAATAAACTATGCAGGAAATAGCTAATGAAATGGAGAAAAAAAAGACAATGAATAATGTCACCTACTATCCATTTCTTCATTTTTTCCCAGAAAACTTTGAACTCATTAAATTCCAGTTTCCCATTGCCACTGGTCTGGTAATCTGAATTAAGGAAAAGGATTTCTTACATGAAGGTCCAAATTCTCTCTGGATTTATCTGCGCTGTTCCTTTAAGCAGAAAACATTATGTTGCCTGGAAAGCCTAAGGTGCCTCTGAAACCGATACTGGGATTTCTCATGAGGTGCAGCTCAAGCAGTTACAGTCATGGCTGTGGCTGTGACACTTGGGGAACATTATGTGATATAAAAACACAGCTGAGCAATGCAGGCTCTATGGGAAAAAGAAAGACAGATTGTTCTGAGGCAAGAACAGCTTTGGATGTAAATGGGATATAAATGATTCAGAGAATTATGACCTGATTAAAACAAATTCCTACTGTACTTGAAGGAGTTAGTCAACCAATGTGCTATTCAGTATTTTTATCTAGAGACCAGGGTCTGTTGCAATGGCTCAAACAAAAATTAATGGGAGTTGAGGGGTGAGACTGGCAAAATCTGGCCCTTATGGTCTGAAAAAAAATGTCTGTAGAGCAGTTCTGAGTGGCAGGGATTAGATCTGCCTGGCCTTCCCTCTGCCTGACGCATGAGAGTCTTAATACTTATTTTACTGATTTACTGATGTCATCCAAGCACAGCTCACTTGCAGGATGGGGCACTTGCTCGGAAATGCTGAACAGGGAATGGGCCCATTCTTTTTCCAACCATCCATTCCCCTTCCCCTTTCCATCTTACTTGTCAGGACAAAGCCCTTGCTCAGATGGACACTAGCTCAGCGAGCATCCACAAGTGTTAAAATGTGCCAAGCAGGGTCTAGCTAATGCCTGCTGTTATTTAAGCACCTATACTGGTGGCATTATTGAGGGCACCCACAGATCCCAGGGATGTTATCACTCCTGCAAAGACTTTTTACCCAGCCAGGTTCTTCTTCCTGGGGTCACGTAGAACACTGCCCCCACTCTGTGCCATTGCATGGTGACTGTAGCCAGAAAATTTCATACCACATGACATGGAGGGGACTCTGCCAGCATTGACTCGGGTTCCTATTCATGTCATTTTGCTCCTCCATTGTGCTCCAAATACCATGTCCAGAGTGTGATGGTTGTGTCTGCGTTCCTTGTGCTTCCAAAGCAGATGAAGAGATGTCTCCCCATTTATTCAAAACTATGCAGAAATTTGCTTGGAAGCATTGCAAATCATGGAAACTATTTAGTTATATCCTAAATAGTAAACATAGGACTGCTGCCATGCTCCTGGGTTACGTGCAGCCCCTGGCTCTGTCCCAATACCATGTAAGGATGAGATGTGAACATGGACCAGCTCCCTACAGAAGCTTGGTATTCAAGGGAGGAAGTTTAGGACTGGTCCCCTGTTTCTTATTGCATATGCATGGTGACTGATCTGCACTGAATTTTAACATTATGGACATACCTTTAACAGGATAAAATTTTGCCTGTTTTGGTTTTCTGTTAGAAATGTTTGAGAGGATGTTACCTCTGTCATGGACTGGAGCAACAAAAGCAAAAGACAAGAACTTCTCAGATGAACAAGCAAGACATAAACCAAATGTTAGACACTTCCTTCGTCAGGACTGTATCTATTTTGTCTCATGTGTAA
This sequence comes from Charadrius vociferus, assembly GCF_000708025.1. NCBI lineage: Eukaryota > Metazoa > Chordata > Aves > Charadriiformes > Charadriidae > Charadrius > Charadrius vociferus. The sequence goes on from NW_009649927.1 coordinate 153,044, forward strand.
CAAAATTGTCTATCAGGAAAGCATACTGCAAAAAAGAGCTCCACCTGAGGAGAAACCATGCTAAGCAAACTCAACAGGCACCAGAACGTTGCAAAGGACTAACCTGGTGGGGAAGTACCAGGGCCATGATTCATCTCACCTAATGTCTGAGCAGTCATATAGCATCCCTCACAGTTAGGTGCATCCAGAACAAGTATAATTACACTATCTTCACTGACTACAAAGGAAGTCTAGAAAGCTAGCTTAGATGTAGCCACCTACACCACAAATGCCTAAATTTGGACAGAAAACTCTCGTCCACATGTCTGCTTCCCGGATCTAGCTGAAAGATCAGATTTTCCAGCTTTTGATCCAGTTGTCAAAAACCCCACAGCTTTGATATCACCAGTTTTCAACACTCTGCTGATCCTTAACTTCTGACCCATAACTTGCATGCACAACTCTGGCTGGTGAATTTACCCCTCCAGAAAACAGACTTTTCTTGAAAAGAAAAAAACACAGCTTGAAAAATGCACTGTTCTATATGGAAGTAATTTGAGATTTACTTTTATAGGTGCTCAGCATTAAAGCATCTCCTTCCAAGTCTGCAGTAGAAAATGGTCTGTCTTGAAGCTCCTAACCCTAAATTCCTAAAATAAAAATCAGGAATCAACTTTCACATAACTTTTTAATTTGGGTTGTGTTCTGCCATGACATTACCACATCCCTATCTGGTATCCATGACAGGTAATGCTACAGGCAATTATATTCAGTATTCATTTAGCCTCACAAGCACTTCTTTTGAAAGGATACATCCATAAGAGAAATGATATTTCTGCATGAAATGAGACTTAAGTTCTTGAATTTGATGTTCTTTGCTGAAAAAGGTCAATAATAAGAAAGAAGTCATTGGGCAAATCTACCTTTTAGAAACTGAAAGTAGAAAATAAGATTTCATAAGCAAAGATAGCTGGTTATTAGTTATCATTGTGGGAGGATCTGTACACAGGAAGATGAAGACTACAGAGAAGTCACAGTCTAGACAGAGCAGGTATTTACTAAAGACATGACAGGAAACACCATCCTTCTTTCATAAATCAGGAGATGAGGTTCAGAAAGCAACAGATTTCCCATTTTACAAAGAGCCTGTAACAGTCATGAGCTATGTCCAGGTCTTACAAGTCCCCGCCCAGTGCCTGTCTCTCCACAGCAGAGCAATAGTACAATGGAGACGTGGCCACACTGAGCTGACCTGGATTGTGATGGAGGCAGGGCAAGTTTGGGGTTAGATCATGGACCAGATGTTTTCCTGGCTCTGCCATGGCTGGCTGGAGGACACCAGGCAGGAGTCATAACACAGCCTTTATTTTTCTATCATCTGTAAGTGAATTAAATGGCAGCTTTTATAAAATTCTGTACAGCCCTTAACTTCAACTTTATAGGCACTTACTTTTTTTTAATACAGCATTCAGAACATATTCGAGCTCTTCTGCAGCTATTTCCATGTCCTAAATTAAAAAAACAAACAAAAACCCAACAAACAACAGTGCAAAATCTGTTACTTGTATGTTTTTGTAATCACACACACCAAAAACCTCAGAAAACACAAACATCACCCATCTGTATATTGCAACTCAGGAAAAGAGAACCATACAAAACCTAGAAAAGGCTAAAAACTAAAGGGCTGGCAAAATACAGGAGTGTTGCTGTGCATAAGGCTGTCTGAAGGAGATCTCAAGCAGGAGGAGATGTCAATCAGGAAGAGGTCTCAAGCAGGAACCATTGATTCAAAGAAAAATAAACTGCAGATGGACACTGAACCAGGTAGGGTCCCTCAGAGCTTGAGTTCTAGTTTTGGTCCTCCTGCTTGCTCACCAGGGACTACACCCTTCTCCATGTAGACATAAGGCATGGTGACATCTGGTGCCCAAACAACACACTACAACTAAGCATATTCCTCCCAAAACACGTAATTTTTGTTTCACCTGGCCCTGAGTGGGAGCAGAAGTGTCTCCCCTCTTTCTACATCTTGCTATGGCCCACACGGGTTTTGCACTCACCGTTCCTGAAATCTGCTCAAACAGTGCCCGGAACTGTTTTTCTTCTTCAGTTTCTTGTGGGCTTGGGGTTGGGTTTGGAGGCTGCAACATCAACCACACAAGTCATTATAAGAATTGTAAAACTTGAGATTTCTCCTGCACGCAGCCCCTCTGTGCATCAGGGTACCATAGTACATCTTAATGCAAGGGTACACGTGCTCCTAAACATCATTAGACCTGAGGCCTCTCAACCACCTAGCTGCCTGAAGGGATCCTCAGCCCCCATTTCCTTTGCCTGGGCAATTGTGTGGCATGCCATTGCCTTGGCTGTCTCAAAACCAAGACCATCCATCCTGGAAAACACCTCTCCTTTCATCCTACCCCTGCACCAGTCTGCTTCCTTGGTCCTTGAACAGCGACAGTTCTACTGAGCTCTTTCCAGAGGCATCATCCAGGGACCTTTCACCACTCTTGAGAGCACCAGCCAGAGGTGGCTGCACTTTGGCACATTACCCAGAGCCATCCTCAGCCTGGAAGCACCTTCAGACGGCTGCTGGCTAGGTGCCTCAGTGCAGTCACAGGGTTGTAGAGTCCAGGCTTCAGTCTACGCTGAGGAGCAGCGAGATGCGATAGTGTAGAACCACTGATATAGTGGGGGTGACCATGTGAAGAGAGAGCAGTTCTTGGGCCAAAAAAATGGGGGAAAAGAAGGCAACAGCACAGCACAGGAAGCAAAGTACTGGGCTTTGTTTTCTCCGCCCACAGAAGATACAACATGGGTGCTATTTAGTGTACTGTCACCAGAGTGGCCTGGGTGATGCTGCTTGGCCACTTACACGTTTTTCACCATATGTATGTTCCTCACTTCCCTCTGCTCAAGTTTGGATGCAGTCCCTTAATGATACCGGGACAGGTAAACAGATTTACTTTGCTACTGAACATGGCCCTGGGATCCCAGAAATGGAGACACACTTGTTAGCTGGTCCCTGGAGGAGAGTTTTACTAAAGACGGACACATGCGATCTTGGCTTAGCTTGTTTCCATGGGAAGGCACACCACAATTAATGGCTTATTTGCAGGGATACACTTAAACAGGGGCTGACTCAGACTCAGCTGCAATTAGTGCTCAGCGGGTAGACCAGGCCATTCAGAAACAAAAAGAATTTAATCATTTGAGTAGACACACTTACATATCAAGCATTCCCTATCCAGCCCTGCAGATATGGATAAGTAAAATAATGATATTTTTATGCTAAATGAATGTAGGTCTGTGGACATTCTCTTGCCTCTTATTTTTTCATAATTAATAGAGTTTTAAAAGATGTGAATGGCCATGTGCCTCCCTGATGTTAACGGGTGTGCTAAAAGCACACCCGTGGTGGCTGATACCCGCCTCCGGTGCTGGCTGACACTGACTGCCTTAGAGATGATGCAGAAGCATAAGGATTATGATTTCGATTTTTACAGCTCTTTTACCATATTCAGCAGAACTGACTGTTTCAGTCACAAACACAAAGCTGGCAATTGTGTAACATTCCTGTGAAATGAACGTGTTTTAGCCAAAGACAGTAAAAGCAGTGTGTGCTGGCTTCTGCTGAGTTATTCTCTTGCTATTTTAACTCTGTAGACTTACCTCAGGGAGATCAATAGCAACGTTTTCATCCAGATCCCTGGAGAAAAGACAACCTTATTCAGTATCTGAAAATATTCAACATCTGCTTGGAGTGGAAGCTTGCTCATTACATTTTCCAGAGGTGAATGATAAAACTCTATTTTTTACTGAACAGGTTACATTTAGGTAAAATTCATAAGACAATCAGATTTTTGCACTGTTGTATAAGCCCTTAAACCAGACTCTAAGCAGGACTCAGGGAGGGCACAGTTGTACATGCTCTCTGCTAAAGAATTACTCTCATTCCTTAATCATTGTGCATAAACTTTTTCCCCATTACCCCCTTTTAAAAATAAAATTTTCATTTGGACAAACTTTGAGAGGAAACAAACACTGCTGTACTCACAGATTACTGAAAAGTATCAAGCTAGCAAACCTTCTTTGTCAAGCTTCTGGAGGATTCACCATGGCAAGCCCTATTTCCCCACCTCCTAAACCCCTCTCCAAAAACGTCAGGTTTAGCAAAGATGGTCAAATGCAAAAAAAATACCAGGAGCTTCCCATGCTAAGGCTCTGCCATAAGGCTGGGCACCAAGCAGCCAGACCCTCCCAAGGCAGCCACTGGCCCCACACGTGGGCGAGCACTGGAGGGCCTGGGACTCACTGCTGACTTACTCAGTGATGGCCTTCTTCTCAGAGAAAATCCTTAGGCAGAAATCTGCCTCTTGGTGTGGCTCAAATGTGGTCGGAACAAGAATATAGTCACCCGGTGGCAGCTTGAATCGGTTGGATACTTCCCTTAAATTTATGTAGGTTTTGCTCCTGGCCTTGGAGGGGTGGTATCTGAAGAAGTCTTTGCCCAAGTGTCCATCTCTTCCAGGGCTCTAGGGACAGAAATGAAGGCAGTGCTGCACTGTCTGTGGTGTGCTGGGGGTCATCCTTGCCCCCTTCCCAATCACGAAGTCAAACTTTGCCTGGCACATGCCTGTCCCCTGGCCGTGACCCTGAATCTCATCCCTTCACTCAGGGGCTTGCAGCAACCTAGCTCCCACCTTATGGCAAGAACTCGTTACCAGTGGTCCTTTCCCACCCAGAAGGCAGTCTAAGAGGATGCTGGGACATTGTTTTCCTGCTTAAACATTCCCTGCCATTGAATATCACCATCCCAGGCAGGGTGTCACAGAGCAGTGACAACAGATTTGCCAGTCCCAACCTCACTCAGGGACAGACACCCCCGTGTGTCACGAGCCCCAAGAGACTCAAAAGAAACAACATCCCCCCTCTGGGAACCAGGCAGGGGATGACAGAATCATGGGGCCGAGGAGTCTATCCTGGGAACCCATGGCTCCATAGGGACTCCTAAATCCTCCTCTGAGAGGACTCCAACCTAACCAAGTCAAAATTCTCTGTGGGTCTTGATGTAACTGAGAAGATTATTTTAAGAGCAAGGGCCCTAAAAATACATGGTGACTGGCAGGAGTACAAACCAAGAGAAGGATGTTAATACTGACAGTGCGGCTACTGTGCTGTAAAAGCAATAGAGTACCTCATAAATAGAGTAGCCAATGGTTAGCATTTCAGCGCCAAGCTTCTTGAGTTTACGGCGATCCTTTTGCATCAATGCTGCTATGAACGTGCAGTCATCTTGCCCATCATCTTTCTCTGTCAAATGCAGCTTGATTTGTGGATTCGTCCAGAAAGTCTCTGCCAATGTAAAGAATACCAGAGAATTTCTTGCCTCAGAATAATAACATCACCACTACTAATACTACAAAAAAAAAAAAAAAAGAAGACGACAAAAAGGACAATTAAGATGAGGTTTTGCTCAAATTTAGTTTTCCATTAGCTGTCATGCTTCTTTCCATTCAGCTCTGCAGAAAATAAGCCAAATCCCAAAGTCCTCATGGAACTAGGTGTAGAAAAGATTTTAGGCCTGATATTTTATTAAGTTACCATGGTTTAAATAAAGTTGTCAGATGGGATTTTGTTAAAACTATGTAGCTACAATGATCCCATAGTGCTGGTGCCAGTCTGGAGTAACACAGTTCAGATCCATGATGCTGCTTCAGAGCCACATAAACAGGCTGGCTGACCTGGATTTTTGTCTCATTTTACACTTACTGCTGCAGTTTAAGTGACTTATTTGGAGCTAGTCCTGCTCATGCAAATATAAATGAGGGGCAAATCAGATCCAACAAACTTGAGAGCAAAGAAAGCAGCTCTTTTACCACAAAGTCTCAAGTGGGACCATATGAACATTTGTCCCTTTGGCTGGTTCCTGCTAGCTGAGACTCAGCTGGTCTGGCCCGTACCCACATTTGTGGCTAAGGGGCAACAGGAGAGCTGGCTGAGGGTGGGTAGGGATTTCAGTGCCTGTTTCTCATTTTCAAAGCGGTATCTATTTACCTAGAAAATTTCGGCATCCTCCTGCAGTGGATCCCCGGACCCAGCTCCCCTGGTGGATGGTCACCTCCCACTTGTGGGCAGCACTGTCTTCCAGGGCATCTGGAGTCAGGTTGCAGATCTCAACCTTGTCAAAATGCACTTTGAAGTCTTCAAATTTCATCCTGAGCAAAAGGCATGGGAAGGAACAGGCAGTAATTCACTGCAGTGAAGGATGCTCAGCGGAAGTACTTACTCCCCAGCGTCCCGGGGACAGATCACCAACTTGTGTGGATCTTAATAATCTCCGTGACCGTGGAGATATGCCAATGTACACCAGGGGAGAAGCTAGCTCTTACTCACTGTGGTGTAAAACACAGACAACCCTATTGTCTGTGTCTGATTCTGGCAGCTGTTATACCTTTCTTTTTACACTATAACTCCGTTGATTTTATTCAGTTACAGCTGAGTATAAGATGAAAAGAAGTAACACTGGCACAAAACCTACTGTGGAAAGAGGTATTTCACCAACATCATCCTGGCTTTAATGTCTGCATCTATATTTCCGGAGAGCCAACCAAAGGATGGCAGGCACCTGTGCAGGCATCTGTGCAGGAGCCAAGTCTGCCTACAAATCAGCTTTGTGTTCAATGTCAGCTGCATGACAGCACTACAAGGGAAACGTGGTGACGGATTAGCCAAGCCATGGTATGACTAGCCTGTCTGCACTGCAGTGGAAGTCACATTTGGGCCTCTGCTAAGGTGCCTAGACTACCCTCCTTTACGGGTGTCGGGCACCATGCAAAAACATACGCCAAATATTAGGGACAAAAGGTGTGTTTGGATTTGACTAGTGATCCAACCTGCCCTTGAAGGTGGTATGAACGTTGGTGCCTGCTACTGTGTCATGTAGATTGCACTATGTCTGGTTTTATGTACAAGGTGAACACATATACATCACCATGGGAAGAAGGAAACAAATACCACAATATGGATGCTTTTCAGTTACTGGGCTGGGCTGGTTGAACTTAGCCTGCTCAGCATGCTGCGAAGCAGATAATCCATGTGATTTTATCTAGCAAGTAAAAGGGCAAAAAGATACCAACAGACCTGTGGCCAAGGAGTCTAGTGTTCAGGACTGAGCAAAGAGCCAAGAGAAGGGACAGCTGGAGTCAGGCATCCATTTGGGCATGGTACACAGCCCTGGGCAAAGGGAACAGAGCAGGGAAGCTCTCTTAAGAAACAACAGCTTGCAAGGACAGGAGGTCCATATGTCCTAAGGCTGAGGGTAGCCTTGGTAGGCTGAACCTCCCTCTGTAAAGTGGGGAGAGGTGTTAGGCCTTTAGCATCCTGATGTGCCCTCTGCTCTGAATTGCTGTCTCCTCCCTAACATGAACTTCTATGACTACACTTTTCCTCCAGTGGCTGATGCGTAACAACAAAATGGAGTAGTAGGAGAATAAAAGCTCTCTGAGACCACATGCTTATCTGCAGTAGTGGCAGATAGGACCCAGCTAGCCCTTAGTGTAGCTCACTGGACACAGGTAGATCCACTTTTCTCCTGCATCAGAAGTAGATGTCTGTGGTGGTGTTAATTTACACTCGCTATGGGCCATTTTACAACTTGGTTTTAGTGTGGGAAGAAACAGCAGGGTTTGCTTTCCTGAGCTCTGTCCTCTTTCTTGTTGGCTCTTCCCATGTATTGCTAGCCCTAGGCACTGCTAATTCTCATTTTGATGCTCAGTGCACTAGAGAGGGGGTAGCATAGCAAAATATGTCTCTTAGTGACTCAGTTTCCTGGCCACGCAACACAGTTCTGGGCTCTTTGGAAACATGCTGCAAAGCAGATTAAGAAGTTGCACTGTATAGATCAGTTTGGCTCCTAAGAGGTAAAACACCTGTTTTGTCTGCCGTAGGGCTGTCCTGGATTTGTACTGGTGAAGGCAAGAGAAGACTCTGAGCCTCTGGTATTAGGAGGGAAGGGACTAGGGTGAGTGAGAAGCTGATTTCTTAGTCAACAGCAGGATATCTTCTTCACGTCTAGTAGAAGCACCGTCTTGTATGCCCTCGACAAGACTGATCTTAACTGCTAATATGTAGCCAAAATATCTTGGGGTGTTTAATGAAGTCAGCAGGCCCTTAACATGTTACCATGAAGATTTTCTTCAGTCCTCACAAACCCAAAGAACAAAAGGGACAAAATTTCTTATCAGACCACGTTTCCCACCTGTGCTGCCTTATCCCGTGTAGTCCTCTACGGCTACGCTGCCTTTTTGCATTGACTGAAGACACTCTGATGATATGACGCATATCTTGCTTTAAATGTTCCGTAGTTTTTGACCTAATTTTGCTCCATGCACTACCCTTTCTCCCAGCCTTCCTGTTCCCCCTAGGATGAAATCTAACAAAATACATGAGAATGAACAGGTATATTTCTTCTTCCTCTTCTTCTCTTTCATGTAACAAATGAGCCTGTGTAGGAGAAATGGCCATTGCTCTGTGTGCAGTCAGCACATGGAATAAGCTGGGTCCAAAGCCTGTAGCACAGTTACAGAAGTTGTTCATGAGTGCATAGTAGGTTTCCTGGGCTCACTTTCAGCTTCCAGACACATTAAGGAATTATATACAAAAAGCTCGCTAACTGACAAACTTACTATTAAGTCTACTTCAGTAGAAACCAGTTGCGGTTAACAAGACCCCCATTGCACCTTATGTCATTTGCTAAGCCCAAAGATAATGTACATCACAAAGAACATGTTTCGAACTCTTGAGGACCTCATTACTTTGCTACTTAGTATTTCTAGCAGCAGGTTTCAAAGCATCTCATAAGGATTACCTCAGCGTTCCAGGGAGACAAGTCAAGTCAGGGCAACTGGGGCAATTCCAAGCACAAATACAGACTAGGTGGAGAATGGATTGAGAGCAGCCCTGAGGAGAAGGACTTGGGGGTGTTGATGGATGAGAAGCTCAACATGAGCTGGCAATGTGCACTTGCAGCCCAGAAAGCCAACCGTATCCTGGGCTGCATCAAAAGAAGTGTGGCCAGCAGGTTGAGGGAGGTGATTCTCCCCCTCTACTCTGCTCGGGTGAGTACTCCATCAAGCTTTGGAGTCCTCAGCACAAGAAGGATGTGGACCTGCTGGAGCGGGTCCAGAGGAGGACTGCGAAGATGATCACAGGGTTGGAGCACCTCTCCTATGAAGACAGGCTGAAGGTGACGAGGTTGTTCAGCCTGGAGAAGACAAGGTTCTGGGGAGACCTTACAGCGGTCTTCCAGTATCTGAATGGGGCCTACAAGAAAGATGGAGAAGGACTTTTTACAAGGGTATGTAGTAATAGGACAGGGGTAATGGCTTCAAGCTAGAAGAGGGTAGATTTAGATTAGATATTAGGAAGAAATTTTTCACTGTGAGGGTGGTGAGGCACTGGAACAGGTTGTCCAGAGAGGTTGTGGAGGCCCCATCCCTGGAAGTGTAAAGGACTAGGCTGGATGGGGCTTTGAGTGACCTGGTCTAGTGGGAAGTGTCCCTGCGCATGGCAGGGGGGTTGGAACTTGATGATCTTCAAGGTCCCTTCCAACCTAAACCATTCTATGATTCTGTGATAAGTCACCAACAAGGGTGATGAATAAACTGGCTGAAAGTCCTCAGCTGCTCAACACAGCTCAGTGTCCACCTCCTCAGCTAAACTGCATCAGCAAGGACCGCAGAAGGGGCAAACTGAAAGCTGGAGAGAAGCGGCTATGTTCATCTTTTTCCTCACCTGACCATTTTAATGTCTTTAGGGATACATCATATTCATTGCTCATGCAAAGTCTGTATGTGAAGCCTGATGGGGAAACCATCAAGGTGTAGCTTAGACGGGTCAAAGGGCAAACATCCCTTAGAGAAATACACACAAGTCAAAAGGCATTAGGAAAAGTAAGTCTGATGGACTGGGTGGAGGGTTTCACTGGTATCAAACTTGCCTGACTGGTTTTGGAAGCATTTCTTATCTTATGCATATGATTTTTGTCCACTTAACCCCTTCAGCAAAAATTTCAGTCCCAATGGGTTTTGTTTCTGCTCTGAATGGCTGAGATGCTGGATGAGGAAGGCCAGCATTCCTCTGTGTATGCTAAACCTCATTAATTTTTATTGGCCTTCCAAGGATTTATTTAACTATCAGCTTATCTCTGTTGGACAGATGACTTTTTCATGAATTTCATTGCTCATTGGATGCTTATTTGCACATTTGTACCTCCATTACACAGTCAGGCTTTAAGTCATGTTCTGTAACGAGAGACTCGCTGAAGTTACTTGCGTTCCAGCTGAAGTCTTTGCCTCCTTTTCATTCACCCCATAAGCTCCAGATGTAGCCAGGTCAAAAAAGGACCCAAAAAAACCAAAACGCAAAAGTTTTTGGGAAAAACTGGAAATGCCCTGCTGCATTTGCAATGTCAATAACAAAATAACTCAAAATATCCTACGTAAAAATACTTAAGTAATACTTAAGCCACTAGACCTGCTTCCCTCTAGAGATATCAAAGTCTGGGATAAATCATTTCATTTGACCTAACATGCTGCATTGTCTATTTCAAATCACTTTTCGGGCCTAAAGTTGAACTTGCAGGTTTAACTTGCAGGAAAAATCTGAAATAGCCCCACTGCATACCTCTCTTGGTTTACCTCTGTGTAAAAGAGGTGAGCATATGGCCCTGGAAAATGTGGTCAGACACATTGTCAGTAGCGCACAGCATGGTTGATACAGGGGGGGGATCATGTGCAAGTCAGCCATCTGCTCGGTCTGAGATCGTGAATTTGGCACAAAGAACACTTCACACTTCTAAAGCAATTTGCACCACTTTTTTTTTTTCCATTTCATTTCCTCTTTTCTTAAACCTTTCCATCATTTCACACATATCTTGGTGTTCTTTTACTTTCTGTAACAAGTACGATTGCTTCTCAGGACTCCCTTCCCTTCCCGTGTATGCCTAGCATCAACCCTGAAGGCACTTCACGGGTAATACAGTGCAATACAATGCTCTCTTCTGGAGAGCCTGCCTTTGTTTTTTTGTTCGTGGTAAGGGTTTAAAGGGTGTTACATTCATGGCAGATACACAGAATTTGAAACATGCTAATGCCATTAACTAAGCTGACTTTGAAAAAGGTTTTGTTATTAAAATAGACATGTGCATACATGAAACACACCAAAAACTGAGTGAGCATTCTACCTGTGCTCTCCTAGGAGCAAATTGAGCATTTCCTCATTCAGAGACTTCTCCTTTATCACTCATTTTGGCCACTTGCACCTTGATTTCTGAGTAGAGCCACACACTTTAAAATCCTGTGCCTTACCAGAACTCTCCATCATCCAGCGCTGCCTGAGATAGGCGTTTCTGTTCCGATGGGCTGACCAAATGCCACTCTGGAGAGCTGCAAGAAAACAAACCCAAGCTTTACTGTGAGTATATGGCAATTCATTTTCCCTGGCTCAGAATGACTGGTTGGACACAGCAGCAGGCTGTTCTTCTTCTTCCAGATGTGTTTTACCTGAGCAACACATACAAACACAGATTCTTTTAAGAGGTTTCCTGAACCCTGCTGCCACTTCACATGGCGGCAGGGGCCCAAATAATGCAGCTGGAAACAGGACAGGGCCAAAGATCCCAAAGCTTCTCCAGGGTCGTCCTGTATGAGACATTCCCTGCACTCAGAGTTGCGGTTACTGTCAGGTGTTGGAGTTGGGTATGATAGGGCTGTCAGTAAACCTCAAGATTTTAGCAAGTCACATCCTCCCTTAAATCTGTTATCCGTCTGTAGCACCATTTCTTCTTTTAGGTTTGTCAGTAATTTAAGGCCAGGCATTTCCTCAAAATTGAGTCAATGGGAACCAGATAGGCTCCTTGTGCTGTACAGAGAGATTTGCTGAAATAACTGGGGTTCCAAGTCTTCACCTCCCTTTTTCATTCACCCCAACAGCTCCTGCTGTTAAAAAACCCTCTAAAGCTTTTTGGAAAAACTGGAAATTCTCTACTGCATTTCCAATCTGACACACTAAACAGGGACTAGCAGGCACCTTGTGTTGAGGTTTTTAATTCTAGAAACCACTGCAAAATGTTAATACAGGTTCCTGTGTTGACCTGCGAGCCCCTATGCATCTTGACTTCTAGAAAATCTCCCAAGTGCAGAATCAGAGTTCTTTTCAATAAAGAACCTGAATTGCCAGAGGCCTGTCCTGTTCTTAACGTCTCAATATTTTTGAGATTTAATCACTCATTATACACTTCAATTACCCACATTTTTCTTTTTCAAGTTAACAAAGGATCTGAGCTGAAGTGAAAATATTTCATTTATTTCTGACTCATGTTAAGGACAGGGACATTCAAGGTAGTCCTACAGGTGACTACATGGCTCAATAGTTTTAAAGGGCCAGACAAGTTATGGCTGCTCTCCTCTACATCTGTGTCAAGAAGAAAAATTTGGCAGAATAAAGTGAAACAAAAATTAAGCCGTGCATATGTGCAAAATTGTATTGAAAAGTGTGTGTGTGTGTGGGGAATATAGTTTTGGTTTTTACTATATAATTATTTTTTTTTTATTTTACACTTCTTTTTCCTTTGGTAGTAAAAACAAATTGGTTTTCAGACCAATCTTGTGTTTTTGTGCCCTTCCTCAGCTTCAGCAGGTACTTAGATGGGGTAATACAGTATCTGTTTTCAGCTTATCTGCAGTGCGACAAAGTATGGATGTTGTGTTGCAAGTACTACAACAACAGGCTTACAGAAAAATAAAAATAAAAAATCACTCCAAATCTATAATTTTTCCAATAGAGAGTGTCTTAAAATTAACTTAGCCCATTTATATTAATGCATGATTTTTGCTAATGCTAGATTTTGGGGGCTAAACAACCTTGACAGTGTCCCCTTAAGTGAGTAGTGTTGAAAATACTGAGGGTGACATGTAGTATGACAGTAATACTGTTAGGCATGTATTAACTCTTGATTTAATTTCCATGGAATAGCTGGGGCTGCAGAAAGCTAGCTGTGGAGTAGCAGCTGAGATTTGGCCTTTGCGAGACCAGGGTATATGGGACAGTGCACGCACTTGTCACTCCAAGGGCCGTTCCACTCGACCTGTCCCCAGGGGTTCCTTATCCTTATGAGTTGCACTTGCAGGCCCCGATAGTTCACCTGGGGAAGAAGGAAATAGAGAAAATACCAAGTGTCAGTAGGTAGGAAGCAGGTCTCCAGCATGCAAAGCCTGGGCAAGCTGCTGTAACAGCTGGGCAAAAGGTACAGGAGACGTGGGAGGGAAAGATGGATGAGAATTTGGATAACTTTCCCAGGATGACTCCCACATCACCTGAGGCTGGGGGACACTCCCTTATCTTTTCCCGAGGTCTCTCTTTGCCCCGTGCTGATGAACGTACCTCATCGATGCCAGTCACGGAGTAAGCATGGCCCTTTATAAGGCCAAAGGGAGTTTTGGCTTCTGTCTCGGCAGCACTGCTGGTCTGAAATACAGGGAAAAAAAAAATGTGAATCTCTCTCTTTGGAGTGAGATCACAAGTGGTGCCACCTGGTCCCTCCAAGCATCAGGTGGGAGGTCAGTGGCTAACAAGTACTATTGGCTTTCTGCTTGATGCAACAGTGAGGGTGCAATGGTGCCCTTTGAGGAAAAGAAAGGATTTAATTAATTTTTTTTAGCACTGTTCACTCAGAGGGAAAATAAGGTGATTCCAGGCTGAAATACCTTCTCTGCCCCTGTGATTTTGTATCAACATCATTTACATTTCCAGGATCTCAATCTAAACTCCCATTCAAATGTAGTTTGTGTCAGTTTAAAGGATGGGAAAAGGTGCTCTCAGACTGAAATGAGAAGTTAATATGGTCTCATTTCTTGTAAAAAGACATTGATGGAGCAGTGATGGCAGTGAAAGGTCCAATCAGCCAGCTGAGTATCACACTCCCTCTCTAGTTCAATAAATACTTAATTAGTCTTTGCAAGCAGCAAAGACTCTCTCTCTTCATCAGGAGAGAAAGGGAAATTCAAATCAGAAAAAAATGAATCCCAAAGTTGAGGGCACAGTCTTGAATTAAAGAGAGAGCTAGTGGGAAAGCCCCACTTTCAGTCAGTCAGGCAATGGGTTTGAGACAACAGGCCTCCCTTAGCCCGGTCAAATGTTCAACGATGAAGCTCTAGGCCAGAGGACAAATGAAAGCCTCCCTCCTTCTACCCCAAGCTTTTTCTCCAGCTGCTTATTCTGGCGGAGAAACCTGGCACACATTCGTTCCTGAACCACCTTTCCTGCTAAGCACAGTGAGCGAGGAACAGAACGAGGTTTTCACTCTTGCTGTTGAGCAGCTCAGGCATTTCTCACCAGAAAGTCGAGGACACATGGGCGACTCCTTTTACCCTGGGTCAGACATGCTGGCAGAGCAGTGTAAGTAACCTACTACTACACAGTAACTAAACTACACAGGTTTCACCCACCAGCAACCTTTTCTCTGTGAAAGCTGGAGGTCTCAGTGTCTGGAGAGATAAACCTGACATACCCTAAACTTCAGCCCCTGCTTACAAACAAACACACTGATCCTGAAAATTGTCTTGAGTCCCCCAACTCCCCACAGGTGTTGTTACAGAATTCAGGGCTGAAAAAAACCCCATTTTGTAGTCTCTAGAACCAGTAAGCCCTCAAAAAGCTATGACCAATTTTAATGTTAAGTGACAAAATAAGTGAGCAAATAAAGTTCACTCTAACTGAGTGCTCCTACTTGTGTCATTATTGCCTTAAATACAGTGGCCATCACCTGTTGAGAAGAGATGAATCTTTTCTTTTAAACAACTACACTAAGGACTGATAATATTACATATCTATCAGCTCACAGCTGTTATTTGCAGAGTTAATTGCATATCTGTCTACTTGTCATTGATTCAATTGTCTTTAAAAAGTAGGGTTTTTTAACCACAAAACTAAACTGAGACATTCAGATCCCATTTTTTACTTACATCAATAGAGCAGCCCACCATTGAGCATCTTCTCAGAGCTTTCTCTAGGATTTCATAGAAATTGTCAGGAGCCTTTTTAACCTCATACATTTCTCCTACCCCCCCAGTGAAATCCTCCATGGCTTCTATTGTACTGCCTCCTTTCAGAGCCTCGTAGCTGCCGTTCAGCCTGGAAAACATGAGACATGCTTTGAAAACTTTGAAGACAGATACCCATGTTTGAGAGCTTTCTCATATGCATATAAAATTGAATCAATGGCACTGAAGCCAAAAGAATTACCCCAGAATGTACCCAGGTTATATGGGAGAAGTATTGGGATCATTCTGCTTTCCTTCTTAATTGCATTAAGTCATTAGTTTCTCCATATCCTTAAAGCCTGGGGCTTTTCTTTCTTTAGTGCCTGTTGTCAGGTCGGCAAGGACTGAATATCCCTGTGAGTGAGTGGCCTGCCACCTGCCAAGTAATTTAAAAATACAGGCCTAGCCAGAACCATCAATGGAGGTCTCGGCAGAGACACAAATGGCAGTGAGCAGTGGTGCCCAGTGACAGGAAAAGAGGTTAATGGGCACAAACTTGAACATAGGAAGTTCCATCTTAACATGAGGAGGAACTTCTTTACTTTGAGGGTGGCAGAGCACTGGAATAGGCTGCCCAGAGAGGTGGTGGAGTCTCTGACTCTGGAGACATTCAAAAACCACCTGTGCAACCCGCTCTAGGTGACCCTGCTCTGGCAAGGGGGTTGGACTAGACAATCTCCAGAGGTCCCTTCCAACCCCTATCATTCTGTGATTCAGGCTTCCATCCAACTCTTCTGGTATCACCTAGGGTTCTATCTAGTGATGTTCTGGAAGCTGGACCAGCTCACAAGAGATAATCTTTAGATCAGGGCAGCAGCAAATGCAAAAAAACTCACCACTGACAACAAAAAATACTGGATAGAAGCCATTCACTTGAGTTGTGAATAATGTATGTACAAATTGTGAATAATGTATGTACAAATAGCAAATCATGTATGCACAGTGTGACTTACTTGGCATAGGCTTTCTCTAGTAAGGCACTCCAAAATTCATTGCGTTCAGCTGAGTGCAGGAAAACCAACCGGTCTTTGAAGGTGGGTAATTGGTCATCAATCACTACATCCAGCCACTCATTGTGCTGCCAAAACTATTTAGAAATGATGGGGCATGAGTTTGCTGACAGCATGTAATTTCCTGAGTATAGGACTCTGTTGTCCCAGTGCTTCTAATTGTAAGTTAGTGACAATCATAAGCTTGATTAGAAGTCATAGGTATATTGTTCATTCCCACTATACCATGTTAAGCTGCTCTGCAGGAAGGGTAATCTATCTTAAGAAAAGACTAAAACTAAAAGTGTAGAGCTGTACTGTAGCTCCTTGTCTGGGTAATGTCACCCATGTAGCTACACAAGTGGTCACCCCATGATACAAGACACTTTTAAGGTGCATACGTATTACAGATCCCAGTCCAACTCCTTTAGGGCCTTATATCCTAAGTGGGGTTTGTGAGCCCAGGAAAATGTGAAATCGTTTCTAAAGCCATACATCTCTTCACAGAGCAAAAGTGGCTCTGTGTGTGCCTGTGGAAAGCTGACATAGCCCTCTAGGTTGTTCTTCAAAACATGAACAACAATGTAAACTCAGCAATCCCTGTTTTTTCAATGTCTCCTCTGCAATAACTGGCAACCCCACTGCAAAACAGACCGTGTCATGTAATGACCAACTGCTCAGAAATCTGTTCGTGCCATGCCAGATGTTCATCTTACCTGGAAGTGAAATATTCCAGCATAGTCCGGCCCAAAATTTTGATCCAATGGCACCACTCTTGCAAGTGTTTTTTCATTCAGTGTGAGAGAAGCTATGGCTGCTAATAGCCAGCAGTCACCTGTGAATTGAGAAGGGGGTGAAAAACTCTGATTTTCTTCCCTTCAGGAGGAGAAGAAGGTGCTGCAGGGGCCAGAGGAGGTGTTATGGCAGTTAGCTGCCACCACTCCTGAAATCCAAAGGACAGCCCGTGTGCCCCCAGGAAGCGTGTCCCTGCCTAGCTAGGGCAGAGACAGTGCTGCAGTTCGGAGGTGCTGGTGGACAAATGGCTCCCTTGGGCTCACAGTACCCTTGCGTGGGGATCCTGCCCTGACTTTGAATCCTGCTTCAACAAGATGGTCCCCGGCATGGATGAGAGAGTGCTACCAAAGAGGTGGCTGCACACAAGGTGAGCATGGGCAGTACCTCCAGCTTCACTGCTCCCGCCAATTCAGGAGGGATAACATCCTCTCATGTGTGAGGCTTTTCCTGCCTCTCACGGGGTGTAAGCATGAATGCAACCACCCAGGGGGAATCACTCACCAAGATCCCCTTGGCAAATGTCAGTTCTTGTGGCTCCTCCAAGGATAAACTTGGGTTCTTTGACAATGTCCTGAGAAAGTGGGAGAGAGACACAGAAATGACTTACAACATGCCAGGAAAATATCACCACCACTTTGAGCCCGGATGTGCAGCACAGTCTGTGCCACATCAGCTATATTATCCTGCAGCAGTGTAGCCACTACAAAAAACTAGGTGGGGAATCTTTTCTAATTAATTGTAGTGTAGAGCAATTAGAGAATCAGCTATCCTATTATATTTTTCGCAATTAGTTGGCTGCTAAAAAAAATGGCATTCATTATTCATCTGTAGGCAAATGTTAAAGTATCATAGCACATCCTGGTCTCAATGTTAGGATACAACCCTGGCTAAAGGTTGGTTTGCTTGTTTTTCCACAGTGGCTGGAAAAACTAAAAGTGGAAATTTACCTTTAAATGCACTATTAAGCCCTTCATTTATCTGCAGGTAATACCTGGAACACACAGTGTCTGACAACCATGGGACCATTTCCTCCTCAAATAAGCAAACAACAAAGGTAGATTCCAGCCTTGTTTGTTTTACCAAGTTAGTTTTCAGGAGGAGCTAACACTACCCACCCTTGTGTGCTCAGAGGGACTGGTGCTCATGGTGGCATTCTCAAGCATTCATTTGATTGTTTTAGTTCAATTACTAGTACCACAGCTGGATAGAAAAATTACAGTGGTAAACCAATAAATGTTGCAGGAATTCCCCTCTTTTCTCCCCTTTCCCATGAACTGTAAATTGAATTTAAATGATTGAACTGAATAGAAAAGGGAGGAGGAGGGTATCTAATATATTACTAAAGGAACACATCTGTAGTTAATCAGTCTGCTCTGGTATGTTATTGCAGACCCTATGGCATGAAGCAGATCCTTCTGCCTAAGCGGCAGAAGTTTGCAAAAACAAAAAAAAAAAAAAAGAAGGGGGAAAAATAGAAGAACACATTCAGTCATTTAATCCCTGCATTTGCCTACAAGGAAACTGTGTTGCTTCTGGTTCATAGCATTGCATTTTGTGAGGCCATCACGGCAGGGTATCGGTAGTTTTGTTCAGATTTCTGCATTTATTGCTGAAGCATCTGGTGCTGGCCACCGCTGGGGCCAGAACATGGTCCCCAGTGAACCAGCACTGCTCCTGCGACGCTCCCCCTGCAGAGGTGATATTCAGGAGGAAGCTGGTTTACATATTTTTTGTTTGCAGGAGGAGGTGACAGTCAGGTCGTCCCTCAGCTACAGGTGTTCTGCAGCCCCTCGTGTCCCCAGTGTGTGCTGCAAAGGGAAATCAAACAGCAGCTCCTCCTTACCTGTCCCACCTGCTTGTTAAATACAATCAGTCTTGTGGGGATTGGACGTGAATAATAAAAAATGCAGATCATTGCCTTTAGAACTAAATAAAATAACAGCTGATGAGGTAGCTGAATTTCAAAACATGCCTTGTTTTAGCACTGTTGTTCCTGGGAAACATAATTCTCGTGGCAAGAACCGTATTTAGCTATTACCAAGAAACTCTGTGTGTTATCAAGGGACAAGATAAAAAACCTTTCCACTGACATGGGTCTGAACATCAGATTCATGGCTCATGACTTATTACACAGCTCTACAACTGACATATGGAAAAATATTTTCATTATCTATGTCTAAAGCAAACAAAAGTAATAATTAAAAAAATCAATAAAAAGGAATTGAAAGGATTTTGACTGGACCCGTGCCACATTCCCTGCTACACAAAAGAAAACCACACTCTTCAGTTTTTGAGTGGGTGTTGCAAAAACAATATTAATTTTGAAGAGATTTTCTGACTGGATGGTATAATGATGTGTATCAGGGCTTTCAGCATGTTAACAAACAAAACCCAGAGGTGGATCTTGCATTTACACACAGCATACAGTAATTCAAGGATTCACTTGCACAGGGATATTGCCTAGAAGTAGGGACATGCAATCCTCAGAGAGATGAAACAAGGTGACCCATGGCTCTCCTGATGCTACATCGAATCTGTGTTTCTTTAGACTCAAAGGAAAATGCATTGCATCCCCTGCGCCTCCGTCTCACATTGGTAGAGAGGGTACATGGAGACCTAAGAAAGGCTGAGGGTGAGGCTGTTTAGGTATTTCTGTGGTTACATTTCTGTGCCTGGTTCCAGCATACAGTACCTGTCCTACCGGTTGCCAATGGCTGTTAATATTAGGAGAATTTCTTTCTTACTTCCTCCTGTAGCCCACAGCCTCATAGGTATTGGTAAAACACATTTGTCTTTAATTTTTGCTTTTTTTTTTTCATTCTTCAATCTATATGTCTAACTTTCCTAGACGCTGAGCTGTTGAATTTATCCCAGCAGTTGAATGTAGATATAAATCAAGAAGGAAAAACGGAGGGGAGGGGAAGGGAAGAGAAGAGAAGGGAAGGGAAGGGAAGGCAAGGCAAGGCAAGGCAAGGCAAAAGGGAAAATACAATGAGAAAAGGGTCTTCTTCAGATTATTCTAAAATTTTGATAAGGTATGGTTTCAAAGGTTTAATTTGTCATGAAAAGGGATTGCTACACAAAATCACAAAATATCTTTCTGAATCTTAGAGCACTTAAGATTTATGTAGAAAGTGAGGTATTCAGCTGGTGCAGATCCATGTAGCTCACTGATTGCAGTGGGAGATTTACAAATTAGAGCTAGCTGAGAGTCTTGTTCACACTGCTTACAAATGTATATACATGCATGTCAAAATAATGAAAAAGCCTTCTCTACTCTCATTACTAAAGATTAAACTCTAACAGGGTGTAAATCTAAAGACAAACATTATCAGACCTGCAATCAGCTGCATGTATTTTGCTACACTTCATCCAAGCTACTGTGAAATACTGATAGGAGAGGCAGTAAAAACCAGTCACCGTGAAAAGCAGTTTGAACACAGATACCCTACAGAGAGTCTGTGCTCTTGTGCTTACTCTCTCCAGCACCACAGCTTCACTAGCTGAGCCGTGGCAACTAACCTGGCACACGCTCCAGGCCTATGTCCCACTTGCAAAGTAAAACGTGTTAACTTCAAATGGTGTTACAGGGCCTCTCTTTTGCTGCTGTTCCTGAGGGATAATAGATATGAAACTGATTTAGCTTAAATTCTGAGGAGCCAGAGAAGAACATAACTAAAACCCTGTCCTTACGCATCCTCTCAGCCTCCCCTGAGGTTTATTTCTCTCTGTGCAGCTCAGAAAAGTTCACCTTTTCGCATGATGGGAATCGGAGCATAAAGGCAGATCCCTTTTCACGTAACTTACTCATCCTGGAAATGTTTCCAGTTCAGTGTACAAAGATGCTGAAGAAGAGAGTGACAACTACAACAGACAGTGGGTACCACACACAAGGACACACAAGCTCTCAGCTGCTCCTGGTCACATTTTATAGCAAAGTTTAACTCTTGTGGAAAATGGAAAAAAAAAACCCAAACTAGCACCTAATGGCTCACCAAAGGAAAACTGTTCTTTCTGATTTAGTGTCACAGTCACTTGCATTTTTGATGCCCCACAGCACTCCAGAGTCACCACACCAAAAAGTACCTCAGCCCCACATCCCTGTCCTGTGCTGGGGGGCAGCCCCACAGCCCACCTGGCTTTTGGGGCACAGGTAGGCAAGCCAGGTAGCAGTGACTGCAGGGGCTGCACTTACCATGTGTAGGAAATTCCCATTTTTTCATAGCTGAAACTTATCCAGGAGTAATAGCTTTAATTCTGCTCTGTAGTGGCGCTATGTGTTAACTATCAGATACTGAGGCATTTGAATGCCTATCATTGTGGATTAAGTTAAGCCAAAATTTAAACCCTTCTTTAAGCTTATTTTGTTCTTTTTCTCCCATGGTATCAGTGTTGCCAAAGGAAAGTTTTCTACTAAGGGAGAAGCTTTCAGACTATTAAGAAAACGAGAATAAACATCAGTCATTAGCAAAGAAACGAAACGTAGCCACAAATTTTCTGTGGCTATTAGTTACAGTTAAGTGGAGAGAAGAAACCTGGAGTGATGTTTGGTTTGTGATCTGAGAGCATGTGACTAGTGAAGCTTCAGGCTCTCGCTGTGTTATTAATGATTGTTATGCAAGACGCATTAAGAGATACTCATCAAGCCCATGGCTACTGCTGAATGGCTCAGTAACCATGGCAAGTATTTGTAATCTCTCAGTGTTTCATGATGCAAGTGAACAAATATAAAAGTCTCACACTCTAAAAGTTAAAAGGTCTGAATTTTTTAAGTTTAACCTTAATTATGAATTTGCTGCATTAACAACACTTGATTTTTACATAGTTAAAAGATCACCATAATGTATTTTACCCTTAATTCCTTGCATGTCCTCTTATTTTGATCTCAGCGTTGCTTTTGTTTGTCAATAATGTGAGAGAAGGCTGATTACATGTGCATGTACACAAATGTACACACATAAAGTGTGGCTATACAACGAGCTATATCTAAAAAATGGGGTGAAGCCCTCCAAGCCCTCTTGTCCCACAGCTTGAGCTCTTTGTGGGTGACATCCTGACTCTATGCTGCTGCGCCGGAGGTGGGAAGGTTTTCCCCCTGTGCTTCACCTGCACATCTCACTGAACACGCCACACGTTTGGTGCAATCTCAAAGTACAGCAATGTCTGACTTTTGGCAGGATGAAGGGAGAGAAAGCCTCACCCTCCTCTGCCCAGCAGCATACTCACCCCGGGCCTCTTCCAGATGAAGGGAACAGGTGGTTTTTCACTGAAGAAGAGAGAGGAGTTGCAGGCGGGGAAGTCGGGGTCTTCAAAGAGGACTCCCCTGCGCAGGCAGTCCTGCTTCAGCTCCTCATAGGTCTTCCCCGAGCTGATGGTGGCACGAGCGGCCCCGGGCAGCGCGGGCAGCCTCGGCTTCGAGTCCTGGTGCAGGTAGGGCATGGCTCCCTCCCGCCCGCCTGGGGGGAATTCTCCGGCGCCGCGCGCCCAGCCTCGGCTTCGAGTCCTGGTGCAGGTAGGGCATGGCTCCCTCCTGCCTGCCTGAGGGAAATCCTGGGGAGCAGAGGCTTAGCCGGCAGTGGGGGGCAGAAGCTGGGGGCAGAGAGCAGAAGGAAGAAGAAGAGGGAGCAGAAATAACCTCTAGTGCCTCACGAAGGAAAAGGGGGAGGAAAGCAGCGTGCTGTGGGGAAGCCGGTGGTGTCCTCCAGCCCTCCTCCGTTGTGCCTCCTTGAACTTCAGGGCGAGACCGACCTCCTGGCAGCTCCAAACAGCAGCAGAGATGAACACCCTGAAAGCAAACAGGGAAGGAAAGCAGCCGGCCCCGGCCACGCCAGGGCTGGGAGTGCCCAGGTGGTGCCCCGTCCTCCCCCGGGGCAGAGCTGCTGTGCCTGCCCAGCGCGAAGGGTGTGCGCAGGGCCTGGCGTCGCTGCCCGGTGGGTACGGGCCAGGCGGGAGGTTGCCACCGGGCTGCGGATGACTTCGAGGTGCACAGCAGCCAGCCAGAGCCCTCCATCATGCGGTGGTGGCAAGGCCCCCAGGGAGAAACCAGAGCCACATGGTGGGGCGTGAATGCTGTTTGTCACAGGAGGGAGGGCAGCCCGGCATGGCCGGCGGCAGGGCTGTCTCGGCGGACAGGTCTCGCCCCCGTCAGATGACATGTAGGAGGGACACCAGGATGGAGAGGTGGCCATGGCCAGGGCTGCTCAGCCAGGGGGTATCTGGCCATGGGGCAAGGGCTGAGTGTGTGCAGGAGGGCTTGGCCCCAGGCGTGGGGTGGTGGTAGCTGGTGGGGAGGGCTCGGAGCGGGATGCGCACTGGTGAGGCCCCACCTCGAATACTGTCTTCAGTTTTGGGCCCCTCAAAAGGGGGGCCCAAGACAAGAAAGACACTGAGGTGCTGGAGCGTGTCCAGAGAAGGACAATAAAGCCAGTGAGGGGTCTGGAGCACAAGTCTTATGAGAAGCGGCTGAGGGAACTGGGGTTGTTTAGCCTGCAGAAAAGGAGGCTGAGGGGAGATCTTATTGCTCTCTACAGCTACCTGAAAGGAGGCTGTAGCAAGGTGGGGGTCAGTCTCTTCTCCCAAGTCACAAGTGATAGTGTTAGAGGAAATGGCTTCAAGTTGTGCCAGAGGAGATTTAGGTTGGATATTAAGAAAAATTTCTTCCTCAAAAGGGTTATCAAGCATTGGAACAGGCTGGCCAGGGGAGGGGTGGGATTACCATCCCTGGGGGCCCTGGAGGTATTTAAAAGATGTGTAGGTGTGGCGCTTACAGACATGGTTTAGTGGTGGTTTTGGCAGTGTTAATGTTGATGGTTGGGCTTAATGATCTTAAAGGTCCCTTCCAACCTAGACGATTCTATGATTCTATGTGTACCGAGAAGCAGAGAAAACCGAGGGAAAGTGTCAGAAAATGTTACCTTGAGGAGAGATTTTAATAGACTATGCATTGAAGGAGTTATGTTTGCACTCTAACACGGGATTTTAAAATCAAATACGTACATACTTGCTGCTCATTTCCAGGTTTCATGGCCATGTTCATCTGTTGCTGTGCTGCTTCTGCTGCCCAGCTTTTACGTACAACATCCTGTCTCTGTGTCCAGTTTTGGGCTCCACAGATCAAGAGGGACAGGGAACTGCTGGAGAGAGTCCAGCGAAGGGCAACCAAGATGATTGAGGGATTGGAGCATCTCCCTTATGAGGAAAGGCTGGGACTAAAGAGCTGGGACTCTTTAGCCTGGAGAAGAGAAGGGTGAGGGGAGACCTTATTACTACTTACAAATATCTAAAGGGTGGGTTGAAGTAGTATGGAGCCACACTCTTCTCAGTGGTTCCCAGTGACAGGACGAGGGGCAATGGGTGCAAGTTGGAACATAGGAAGTTCCGTTCCAACACACGGAAAAACTTCTTTACAGTTAGGGTGACAGAGCACTGGCACAGGCTGCCCAGGGAGGTTGTGGAGTCTCCTTCTCTGGAGATTTTCAAAACCCGCCTGGATGCAGTGCTGAGTAATTTGCTCTAGGCAATCCTGCTTTAGCAGGGGAGTTGGACTAGATGATCTCTAGAGGTCTCTTCCAACTCTGAAAATTCTGTGATTCTGTGATCTCACATCAGATGGTAAAACACTGTGCTGGAGAGGACACCAGTCAATGCACTGTGGATGTTCTGAAAGAGTAAGACCAAGGCTCAGAGCCAGAAAGGCATGGATATTCCTCTCTGCTTGGAAAGGCAAGAGATGCCACCCTCTTGGAACAAATTGCAGTTCCTGTAATACAAAACACAGCCCTGAGTACAAACAGCTCTGAGCCTCCCTTTGCTTTAATTGGCCCTTCGGCAGACCAGTTGAGCTTGCTGCCAAGAGATGATTTATGGAGAGCAATTACGTGAAACAGAATTAGTTCCTTTCTGTTCTGCTATTTTTCACAGTGGTGCTATAAGGAAAGCTTTCTTTTTCAGAATATATATTCCCATGTTTATTCCCCATAATTGCATCCATTGTTGATGTCTGCTGGCTCCCTGCTGAGAGCAAATTCCCATTGTCCAAATGTATGAATGTTGTCCAAATGTGTGAGAAGAAGCAGGCCTGGTGCTCCGAACGCGGACATCACTTGACTGAAATTTAGGTCTGCAGAAAAGAGTCCAAGCTACTCACCTCAGCTTTTTCCACAGTCAGTGCAGGAGATCGGTACCTCCAGAAAGTGATTCATCGTGTCCTCATCCATAAGACTCCTCTGGAGATGACTGTGCCTTTCATTTGCCTGTAGACAGACCCTCGTGGACTAACTTAGGGTAGATGCCCAGCTATTAAATGTGTACAGTCAAGAGAGATGGATCCCAGCCAGGGAGCTAAGGCATAGAAAGGTCATTTAAGTGCCAACACAAGCAAAGGGACGTGAAGTACCCAACGTCCCACATTCACCCAGTGGCAAAACCAGGAATGCACTCTATTCACAACACATCTGTGTGGGCCAAGGCATGTTCTCACACACCAGACTAACATGCTGACTGGGGAAGGAGACTTTTGGCATCCTGGACATGTGGCCTCCACACCTAGTACAGCCCAAAGAGAGTGACTTCAGGGAATTTCTGCTTTTCAGAGTTCAGTTGCTTGCTGTGGTCTAAGTTCTACAGGTGCTCATCCTGCTGTAGGGGAATTCATGCAGTTTCTCTCCTTTGTGAACACTCTGGTTTGTAATAAGGGATGTTTACATGCAGCAGCCTTTCTCCCAGAGGGCAGGGACAGTCTTTCACTCTCCTCATCCTGCTGCTTCATGTTGTGGCACTGCAGGAAATCTTCACATCTCTGAGATCTCAGCCTTGATGTCAAACATGGCTGAAAGTGCCTAGGAGAGGTAATGCCTGGGGAGGGCAGGTGGAAAAAAGAGGAATAAGCAGAAAATGGCAATAAAATGTCTCAGTTCTCGTCAAAATACAACACTTTGCCAGTCACATGTTAAGAATGGTGGGCTCATCCCTGAGGCTTTCTGGTCTGGAGGGGCAGAAGCATATAGACATACGTATCACTTACGTACCTCCCCCACTCAAGCGTTTTACAAGGAAAGGGGTTTCAAGCAGTTTTGCTCTTTTACCATGAAATCCACTTTTAAAAAAGTGAGAATTGTTGCATTTCTCCCCTGAGACAACTCTTGTTATTGCTGCCACTTGGTGCTGTCAGTGGACACTCAGAGACTGTTGTAGGTGAGAGGAAAGTGAAACAGAGCTCTTGTGATACTCCGTTATGGACAGACACCGACAACATGTTGCTACTGGCTCAGGAGAGTGGCGGGCAGGACTTGAACCACTGACCTAAAACGCCTTTGTTCCTTAGTCATGCTCTCAAGATTTTAACACTCCCTGAACGGTAGGTGAACACAGACGATAAGAGGCTGTGACACCAGGCTGCGTACATTTTCAGTTGGCACACCGATGCAACAGACATATTGTGACATTAAAGCAATACAGGACAGCCCTGAGTAATAAAGTCCCTGGTCCATGATTACACTGTCTCACGAACAGTGCGTTTTCCAGCTCACTGGCCCTCTCCCAGCAGGGGCGACAGGGCAGGTCTGTCCTTGGTCTGCAAAGTGAGTGCCTGCCAGGGTGTGAAGGCCCTGCCAGCTGACAGATAGATGTCAAGTCGAATGCAATTAATTCCCAACAGACCACCTCTGGAAACCATTAGGCTTCTGCAGTCTGCAGAGGTCTCTTTACGAGCCACATCACCAGGCAAGATTTCAAGGTGACAGCATAGCAGCAGGAGTGACGCACAGGCTGGCAACTTATTATAAAGCTGAGCACAGTTTTCTTCCAGGTACCATCATTAAATGCCTGTTCCTGAATCACCGGGAGTTTTATCTATTACCTTCAGCCATGGCTCCCAAGCACACAGAAAATGTGAACACCAGTGCAATTGCAGCTGCCTGCAGGCGTCACCCTCCTGCCTAGCCACACTGCTCACCCCATGACATCCACAGAGGGGTCCAGGGGGGTGTTGCACTGAAGAAGTGCTCTGGTAGAGGGTGAGCATCTGCCAAGAGCAGAGCCTCAGATACACTTATTGCTGATAGGAACAGAGGCAGAGTAATTTCTGCCATTTCTTTTTCTATCATCAATGCTATTGGGTCAGACTTCCTTGTTTTCATCAAGAAGACAGAAAGTCTGATTTGGTTTTCTGTGGTTTTAACTGTGTTTCATCTAAGGGAGACTCTCTCTCTCTAGCTGTAATTCACGGAGTAGAAGGTGACATAAAGGGAACCCAAAATGCCTGATGTAGGAAACTATGATTTCCACTTCTCCTTGGCCTCCTGCTTAGTATCATGCTACAGCTCTGACTTTCAGCCCCCACTGTTCAGCATGTGGTGTGTGCTTTTCTGAGTCTCACTTACGTAATTCCTTCCCCATCAACATCAGGTGGGCCCTGGTCATTCAGGATTTAGAGGCGGTTATTCAAACGACAGCAACCTGATTAAGTCTTTCATAACCCTGTTGTCATTAAACCTTATGCTCTGACATCAGTTTAACATTGGAGGGTTTATCCGTAGCCTTTGACCTGACTGATCCTACGTTCTCCAGCGCTTGTTGCCTGCTGGCTAAGCTCTTTCAGGGTCATCTGACCTTCTCTAAGGGACTGTTTTAGACTAGATGATTTCATTTTGTGCTCTTTCTCCAGGGGTTTGAGAGACATGTCTAGTTTTGTCTTGGTCGCTTTATAGCTCCTTTATATTCGCAAAGATTTAAGCGTGGATGTTATTATATAGACTGAGGTACTATCTGTGAAGCTCAGCAGCTCTCTGTCCTTCCTTCCTCCTCGGAATTTGTATGAAGTTATATAAAACATCTTTGTTCTCTCTCTGAGATTAGTCTCATTTCATACTGCTTGGTGCCCTCTGAACCTTGCATTGATTTGAATCCAAATGCCACAGTCTCGGTCACACGAAACCACGCTGTTTCTTATACTTTCCATTACTTTGGCTCAATGCAGAGCATGGACTTTTGCCCAGTGGCTTGCAGCCTGGCAGGGTTTGCACATGCTCCTGCACACGTCTTTGCTAACAGGGGACGTGTTATATTGCTCTAACAACAGCTGAGACCAGATGAAATTGAGCCCAGCTTGGGGCTGGTTTTTTAAGGACTTTTCCTTCAGCTTCCAGCAGTAAGGTAATACAGACTTTTTCTGGTGTTTCCAGGGTTTGCTACAGAGAGGCTGGAGTATCCTTCTCTCCCTCATTTCCAGAGGCAGAAGTAAGGCAGAGGGAGGGGGGTGAGAAAGGTCATGCAGGGCTTTAGGGGCTGTGCAGGGGCTGCAAGCCAGGCCTGAGGGCTGGACTGCCCTACAAAATGTTATGGACAGCCTAGTGAAAAGTGCTGGAGAGCAAGGGCTGAGCAAAAGGGTACCAAAAGTCAAGGGGAGGGGTTTTAAGAAGTGCCCTTTGAAAATTCTGCTCTGAGCTGATTAAAGAAAAAAAACAAACCTTTGAGGGATTGCAGAATATCAAAATCTCATTCAAAGGAGGATCCTAAAATTACAGTGAATGTTCATTATCATTTTGCATAGTGGTGAGAAGGCAGAGGCCATGGCCTGGCTGCTTTCACTGTGCTGTGTAGTAGCAAAAGGTCCTTCTCCTAAAGAAGTGTCAATCCCAAATGTGGTCTTAGGACTAATCTGTGCTTACACCACCTGCAGCTTTGCCATCACTGCCGTGTCTGGCTATGAAATGCTGACATGGGCCAGACACGCCGCAGGGCCAAGGGGAGAGGGGTGCCGAACTGTCACCCTGAGTTGGGGTGACCACCTGGGGCAGGTCCCCCACTGTAGCCCACCTTGCCCAGGTTACCCCGATGCTTACAGCACCCCAGGGCCAGAAGGCAGCTCTGCTCTGCCTGTCCCCTTTCTGCCCAGCATCACCCGATGGGCTACCCCCTCTTTTGTATACCCAGAAAGAAATAAGAAACATGTCTTCTTGTGTGCTTTGGTAAGTAATGACAACATTATCTGTGCTGGCAGCTGAAATATTATCATTAGACAGCCATCTAAGTGCTTTACTCAGACAAACAGGCATGGCTTTCTGAGCTGTTGTTCCAGGCTTTTGTCAGATCTAAGCATACACTGCTGCATTAATTCATTACTTTGGAGGAGGGGCCGTTTTACAAACAAAAGAGGGCTTTTAAGATTATTTTTCTTTCTTTTCCTTAGACTGTGAAACACCAAGTGGCAGTGTGGGAGAGGAGCCAAGTTGTAGCATGTCTTCAACCCTCTGAGTCAGAGGCAATCCTTACAGGAGCTTAGCTTCTCCTGGGAGAATATCTGTAAGAGCACCCACTGATCTCTTTTTGGGGAGCTTATGGTTTTCAGAGGCTTTCGTCAGGGTGTGTTTCAGCATCCTGACCAGGAGGCAATCTTAATTCTTTTCTCACTAGGAATATCCTGGGCTGAATGTACTGCTCTTCAGCTTTATCCCTTAAGCATTAAGCTAAAATGTTATTTCATGTTTTTACACTTAACATTGAAAAGGTGGAAAATAAAGCAAAGTAAAAATAAAATGAACCCAAAACTGCAGCAAACATTTAAGCCTTTGCTTAAAAATCATCCAGTAAAAACAAAACAGTAGGAAATTCTGATCTGCAAGGAGACTGATTTTTGCCACTTATTGAAACCCCAGAAACTTCAATTACAATCTCTTTCATTATTTCCTGTAAAAAAAACACCACTGGGTATAAATTTAACTTTTCCCTCCTCTTGCTTTCAGAATTATTGGTTTAACAAAGTGCAGTAAGGTAATAACATTTCCAAATGTTACTGGCACTGCAGCCGTGATGGCGAGCGTTCAGCACAGCCCCTGCTGAGCTGGGAGCAGCGATGCAGAGATACTCCGCATGGAGGCAGCTTCGGCTAAGGAGAGGGACCTGCCACGATCCTGGCTGTTCTACAACTGCCTGGATTACTGCCTGTCTTCACTGTGTTCAGCTTCTTTTCCAGACTTTAGACCTGTGAATAGTTCCACATCAGCACTGGCATGGGAAGTCGGTTCCCACTTCTGCGTGGGGTGGCTGGAGCTGCTCACAGAGGAGATGATGGGTCTGCACCGCGGTCCCGGGAAGAGAGACTCTGTGAGGCTGTAGAAACCTGGGGAGCCTTAATATAATGCTGCCTGGCTCAGTCTCTCTCTCTCTGCTTTCTACCTTTCCATCTTTCTACCAGGATCTGAAAGTGAGAGAGAGTCCAATGTGGCCAACAATTTTGCTGTCGTCAGTTGTGCACCCCTCAAATTAAAGAGAATCTGAAAGCCACAGCCTTATCTCGGGTCGCAAATGGGTCTGTGCTTTTTTATGTTACAGATTATATTTGGAACAGTGAAAATTGCTGCTGCTGGCCCAAGAGAGTTGCAGTTTTGCCCCTGCAGCTGGCTGGCTGTGTGGGCACTGCTTTTCAGTGGCTATGACTGGAAAATTAAGAGTCCCTTAACCCCACAGTGGGGAAGGAGCCAGTCTGCTTCTCACTAATGAACTGCATAAACTGTGTGTGATTAAAATTTCTCCTTGACTGAGGCAAGAGACCACCAAGAGAGTTTTATCAGAGGAACATGGAATAGCAGCCAAAATAGCAGAGTCCTGCTGCTTGCAACTATTTGCCCACCCAGGGCAAGAAGCTGCGAGCAGAGGAGTGGAAGGAGGGGTGGAGGTGGCTTGAGGGAGGCTAGGGAGAAGATGAAGGGGAACCTGAGTTTGCACAGGGAATCGGGGTATCCCAGCTTCCAAAGGTCTTTCTATAGTTTTGCTTTGATTTTCCATGCTAGGAGACATCAGCTATTGTGCCTGGTGCCCTGGGGGCAATTTGGCTTGGGACCAAAAAGTGCAACGAGAGTTTCAAAATCCCAGTAGTGCCAGCAAGAGTTAGCCTCCCAGGGTCTCACTTAGAAAACCCCAGGGAGTAAATCTTCACTGAGCTTTATGCAGCATCCTTGCAATACTGAGGGGAAGAGACTATTTGGTGGTGGAGACTTTTGGAGCTGAATATTGCGACATCTCCCAGACAGTAGTCACCTGACTGCTTCCCTCACTCATCTTGGGGAACAGCCTGAAGTGGCTGACCCAGCTGGGAAATGTTGGGACAATGCAAAATCCCTCCTTGATACAAAGGCATTCAGCAGGGGAGGATCATAAAAAGCATATCAGCCAACTGTGATAACAAAGCTAGCTCCAGCTCTTTGAGGCAGGCATCTTGCTGTGCAGGCACTGCCCTCTGTGCTCCTCTGCCTTCCAGCTCTCACCTGAGGGGTGCAGATACAGCGTGATCAAATAAATAACACACTGGGATGGGCATCAAGAAACCTGGATACTTGTCCTTGTGATGTTACCAACCTGCTGGATGACTGAAGGTGAATCACATCACCTCTTTGTGTCCGCTTCACCTCTTTGGACAGGCTTGCTCTGTCCTGGCTGCTTCAGTCCGGGATTGCCTCTCACTCCTCACAGACATAGCACCTGCCACAGGGAAGGACCTAAAATCAATTATAGATCACCTATATAACTGTTACACTGCAAAGTATTTTGAAATCCTCGGGGTAGGAGGTTCCCTTTGCCCCCACATACAGTGTGCACATGGTTGTGCCTGTGTATGCATGTGCAGGCTGTGCATGGGCTGTTCTTAAAACTCTATTAAAAACTGCATCTTCCTCCGGGAAAAAAACAGGTCACAAAAATTCAAAGTAATCTCTACATTCAAGTCCTGCAACCAGAACCCATAACAAACCAAATGTAATTATAAGCTGGAGCAACATGTGCTAGTGTTAATATCAGCTCATTAGGGTATTAGCTCATTAGAAGAGCTCCACAGATAGGGGATCCTCAGTGCACAGACCTCCCTCAAGGGGATTGTTCCTTGAGAAGCAAAAAGAGATGCTGAGATGCTGATGCTCCCTCTTCCATCATGGAGGGTTTGCAGGACTGCCAGGGTGGTGGCTGACAGGGCAGCCGGCACAGCCATGGCACCTCTCCTCCTGTGAGGGGGGAGTGTTGTGCCACACGTGCGCTTTTGGGGAAGCCCCAGCTGCCTGAGTCAGCTCTCTGGCCACATGCTCACCATGTGCATTTTGGCATCATCCAGGCGAGCACACCGCGTCCCTCTGTCGCAGCACAGGGGTGGCACACGTGGTCCTTGGGGTTTGTAGCAGCCACGTTACCAATTTTTCCATTGCTCCTTACTGTGAGAATGTACAGCAGAAGCGGGATAATCTCTGTCTTTCATCATCTGTACTTTGAATGCTATTATTGAAAAGCATTTTTGCAATCCTCTTTACACAAAAAATTGGGCAAGCTGAGCACATCACCTGTGCTCACCAGCTGCTTTCACAGAAAAGTGGTTCCAGCCAACAAGGGCAGAGGTCACGTGTACAGAGAAAACATGGGAAAAATCACATGCAAACCTATTCATAGAATCATAGAATTGTTTAGGTTGGAAAAGACCTTCAAGATCATCTAGTACAACCATTAACTGAACACTGCCAAAACCACCACTAAACCATGTCCCCAAGTGCGACATCTGCAAGTCATTTAAATACCTCCATAGATGGTAATTCCACCACTTCCCTGGGTAGCCTGTTCCAAAGTTTCATAACCCTTTTGATGAATAAATTTTTCCTAATATCCAACCTAAAGGTCCTCTGGTGCAGCTTGAGGCCATTTCCTCCTGTCCTATCACTTGTGACTTGAGAGAAGAGACTGACCCCCACCTCGCTACAACCTCCTTTCAGGTAGCTGTGGAGGGTGATAAGGTCTCCCCTCAGCCTCCTTTTCTCCAGGCTAAACAACCCCAGTTCCCTCAGCTGCTCCTCATAAGACTTGTGCTCCAGACCCCTCACCAGCTTTGATGCCCTTCTCTGGGCACATTCCAGCGCCTCAAGGTCTTTCTTGTCATGAGGAACCCAAAACTGAACACAGCATTTGAGGTGTGGCCTCACCAGTGCTGAGTACAGGGGGACGAGCACTTCTCGTGTCTTGCTGGCCACACTATTTCTGATACAAGCCAGGATTCTGTTGGCCTTCTTGGCCACCTGGGCACACTGCCGACTCATATTCACCTGGCTTCTGGCCAACACCCCCAGGTTCTTTTCTGCCGGGCAGCTTTCCAGCTTCCCCAAGCCTGTAGCGCTGCATGGGGTTATTGTGACCCAAGTGCAGGACCCGACACTTGGCCTTGTTGAACCTCATACCATTGGCCTCGGCCCATCGATCCAGCCTGTCCAGATCCCTCTGTAGAGTTTTCCTACCCTCAAGCAGATCAACACTCCCACCCAACTTGGCGTCGTCTGCAGACTTACCGAGGGTGCACTCAATCCCCTCGTACAGATCATTGATAAAGGTATTAAAGAGATCTTGCCCCAATACCGAGCCCTGGGGCCAATATAAGATATTCCTTAACAATGTTTTATTAAAACAGTTTAAAAAAATTACTTTGCACAGCCTTTCCCCACCAGAGATAGTAAAAATAAACAAATAAAATCAGGACTATGGCAGCTTGCCACAGTTCTCACAGAACGGGGGGAAAACTGGTTTACTAATGTATAGAAACCTGCCTGACCCATTGCCAGAGCTTTACCCCTTCTTCCCTATTTATTGACTTTGGAAAAAGGCACCAACTACTTTGTGTGTAGCTCAAGTGAGAACAGAGCCCAGCATAGTAACTCTGACACTGGTTAGTACACATACCCTGTTTAAGAGAGAAAAAAACCTGAAAAGTTACTAACTAATATTAAGAGCCTACCCACAGTTTTTGAAAATTGTTCATATTTTTCAGGGCTTTGAAGAGATAGCAGTAGGTTCCCAAATGCTGCGTGCACAGGAGCACAGCCCAGCGATGCCGAGGGCTGAAGGTCGGGTTTGCTGGGTGTGACATTTCACTGGCATAGCTCTACTGACAGAGTATTTCCAATCTGTGCTGCAAGATGAGCCAGCATAAGCTGGCCTCAGCTCAGACATCTCTATTTCTATCACAAGTTGAAGACAAGCCCTTAGAGAGGAGCATGAGAGCTGTTAGTGGATCAAGCTAAAATTCAGACAGCCATCTGTCCGGGGATTTCCCGAGTTAGTAATCACACCTGGACCACTGTGTTCTGCAGCCTCCAATGGTCCTGCCCTCTGTGATTTCATTTAATCTCTTTTTGTACCAGCTAAGGCTTTTGGTCTCTGCAGCATCCTATGGCAGTGTCTCCTGCAGCTTATATATGTGAAAGGGCCCTTCCTTTCATTTACATTTGTTGCCTGATAATTTCACTGCTGATTCTGGCATCATTACAAAGCAGTGACTTAGGACTTTCTGTTTGCCCTCATCATTTTATGTTTCTACTCCCTGTACCAGTGGTTGCTCTTCCAGACTGAAGCGTCTTAATCTCTGCAGGCACTTGGCAGCTCTACAAGGTTTTTCCTGGATATATCACAGTGGTCCTTCTACCATCATGACTGCCTGCTGCACCTGGGGCAGCCACTGCATCAGTTGATGAAACAATATTCCCTGTGCTCCTTTTGTCAGATCCTCCCACATGGGCATCCTCTTTTTACTTTCCTTCCCATCCTTTTCCCGGTGCCCGTTTGCCCTCTCTATTAGGTGCCTTGTCCAGACCCCACACTGCCTTCCCTTACCAAAGCAGAAGAAAGAGGGAACATTATGAATGTCAATGGGGTGCAGAGGTTTACGATTACCGACATCAGCCCACAGGTTGTATAGATGAACTGTTTGTGACCTACTTCTCACTCAAGGTGCTTTCAGTCTTAAAAAAGGAAACCCTCAAAGTTAGTAATGAATGATATATGACCATGTATATGCTAGTATGTCTGAGTTAGCCATATATTAATTCATAATCTATGTAGGTCAGACGTGCCAACCCAACCTAGGAATGGCCCATGTGAAGGTCTGTGGTCTGAGACTGTAAGCGTAGTAATTTATTATCCCTCCTCCATGACTCCCACCATAACCTCGCAGGAGACAAGAACATTGTCACAGGAGTACATCTGGCCCCTTTGAATTCAGATCTCAGAGCAAAATTTGGGAAGGCTGGAAAACAAACTGAACAAAACAGAATAAAATATTCACTATTGTCTCTGCATGAAGTGCTGAATTTTATACAGCCTTTCCCAGAATGATCTGGATCAATGAAAATACTTTTTGACCGCATGGAGACACAATGTTCTTCAGCAAAAGAATAGCCGCCTGGACGATCAATCGAAATTCTCACTTGGAAAGAATCATTTTCCCACTCAAGACCGAATTACTTGCTGCCAGCTGTAGGGTTAACGTTCCTCTGCCAGGGTTAAAATTTCTGAAGCCTATTTGGTGGTATTTACATGAAGTAGCACTAGCACCACCATCACCGACAAATTTTCACGGGGCAGGGGAACTCTTCCATGTTATCACTTCTCGATAGAGACCTCAATAGAGCAAAGGAGATGAGGAGCAGGGCTGCAAGGGAACCCGTAACCACAGGACCAGTGTTTTTCCACCCCTCTTCACTCCCTCTCAGCAGTGACCATGAATAACAAGCAGGAAAAACAGAGGCAGGTTTTGAAGAGAAATGAGGGCAGTGGGGGGGAGGAGGGAGGGCTCCTCTTATGCAAGAGCGGGT
>NW_009649927.1:188545-209845 GCF_000708025.1 Charadrius vociferus
AAGAGCGGTGCAAAAGGGGAGCGTGAACCTCTTCGCTGAAGGTGTGTGTTTCTTTGTACCTTTGCTGTGGCTCTTGCAGGGCAAGATTTGTTAGGAAACCTGCGCGGGCCCTGGGCTTGCTTTGCAAAGGGGATGCCTTTAGGAACAGCCTTGCTTTGACCTTTGGCTCCTAGTTGCTGGAAAGATTTTTGCCCAATCTTGGCCTGACACAGGTTTTCTGGCACAGCTCTCTTTGGGGAGAGAAATCCTTGGACACGGGAGCCGAAGGGTGGGATAGAGACTCTCTTCTTTCCAAAGTCAAAGCTCTGTCTTTAAGTACATGCTTGTTCCTAAAACCATGGCAACCCAACAAAAAAAAAAAGCTCAACAAAAGGGTCTGCAGATAGTAATTGGAATAATCATTGTGCACTCTTGCTAAAAATGGCTCAGTAGTATAGCAAAAACTAACTGTAATTAAGTCTAACTAGGATGAAATAATGTTCCAGGTGTAGCAGCCTGTGTTCTTCATAGTCTGAAAGCTTCTCCTTTGTTAGAAACTCTGAGAAGATAAAAGACAAAGATCTAAGAAGCGCACTAGTGCGTGATGCATCTTAATAGGGGAATATTAATTGAGTGAGACTAAGTGACCGGCAAATTAGGGGGGTTTGTGTTGGAGCTTTGTAGTAGAGTATGAAAATAAGCTGAAATCAAAGGTTCTCCCTTATTACTGAGGCCAGCCAAATTCCCAGTGGTCCAAAGCAGGACTAGCACTGTGGTGAAAGTGGGTCATTGAACACTTTCTGTTGAAACTTTTTTCTGGAGAAAGCTGGATATTTTAATTAATTGACTTTATTGATTGAGTTGGGAGGAAAAAAAAGAAAAAATACAGGCTCCTGTATACAGGCTCCTGTATACAGTCCCCAAAGATACTGACAATTTTTTGTCAACAGAAAAAAATAGAACTGAGTGCAGGAACACTAGAAAAGTTCCTAGAGGTTGACCTGGCTGAAAACCCTGAGAACTTTCAACTGAACGCTGAACTTTTCTTATGTGACAGAGCCAGCAGAGAACCACATGAGAGTTAATGTTCAGCTGCCTCTTGTCCCCCTTCTTCTGAAGGGCAGCATCCCTTGGGGTTGGTGCCCGTAGCAAAAGGAAACCCCCAGGAGCTGCAGCATGACTTGGTCACAAACTGCAGGTGAGCTGGAAGCAGGAGATACCCAAACAACAACACTCCAGGTGCTAGAGCGGTGTTTCTGAATCATACATATGGGCACAATGATTTAAGGAAAAAAAATACGGTGGCTGTGTGTTATGTGAATTCCCCTTCCAGTGTTTGTTGTCCACAGTAAACACATAAGTCGGGCAGCTGTTGTATATGGTATTAGCATCACTTGTAGCTTGTTAGCCAAAGTCAATAATTCTTGTTAATAGGGGTATTTTTCAGAGTTTTACAGAACACAAGGTGTCCTTCACTGAAACAGTTTTGGTGGTGACTTTGATACCGAGAGTATCAGCCTGGGTTTGGTTTTTCCCTGTGTTCAGTCTTTGCATAGGAGGACAGCAGCCCAGCTATAGCTCACAGGCACAGCGTGGTGTGGCCACCCATGCGCATCGCTGGTGCCTAATGCCGCACGCAGACCCACGTGGGTAGAGGTGCAGGACACACAGATTTGGGCTGTGCTGTCACAGGTCCCACTCTCAACTCCACCAGCCTCTAAGGGACCAGCTTTCTTCCCCAGCCTACCTGCCAGAAGGACTCTCCAGGGGAGAGGGGAAAGAAGGGGGATCGCAACCTGAAACCTAGCTCATTCTCTCAGCATTTAGTTGAACAAAATGCATTTTTAATGGAGGAACTACTTTCCCTGTTGCCTGGCTCCGTGGCTGGGCTGCATGCATTTTATAGCCGCCTGGAGATGGTACAAATGCTCAGGGGCTGTTCTGTTGCCAGATGCTTCCTCGAATGAGATGCTCAGGCAGCAAGAGGACAAAACACCTTAAATATTTCAAGCTGTTTGTTTAAGCCTTGTGCACATGATAGCATTTTATGCGGGCCTGTGCTCAGAATTGCTTTCAGACCTCATTACAGCTGAGGTAATTGGATTGTTTAAATGAAAAGCAGGGCTGCAGAGACAGAAATTTCCCATCCCTTCGCCGTTAGGCACCCGGCACACAGCGCTCGGGCTGGTAGGGCTTGGCTGTGCCTGCCTCCACTTTCCATTCCACCAGCTCCGACTGCCCTGCTACACTGGTGCATCCCGCACTCTCTGCTCTCTCCTCGAAGCCAACATGTAACTGGGCACCCCAGTACAAACCATGCCTGACTGGCTCTCTAAAATCAGGGCACGGATGTTAAATCAGCCCTACTCCCATTAAAGCCATGGGATTTTAATTACTAACTATAACAGGGGCACTGAACGAGACCCAGTCTAACCCAAGTGCATCGTCCCCAGTTTGATTCACTGTTTATTTGCTTAAAGAAAAAGAAGGGACATGACAAACTGGAGGACCATTTCAGTAGTAGTAGAAAAGTAGCAGAAAGATGTCCAAATAGTACTTGGAAAACTGAGACTGGGATGGATGACATCTCAGTGATCTGGCTCTGGCAACCTAATCCGTCTTGCTTTCATCCTCTCCTTTTCACACACATTTTGTTTCAAAGAGGAGAAAGAACAAACTTTTGATCTTCTGGATAGATCAAGAGGGAAAGAAAGGGTAAAAACTGAGAGTTTAATCATTTTACTCTGCAGTTGCGTACACGTCCCACTCACTGGTGCGTTCCCAAGCTGCTAGGTAGAGATTAAAGGCAATTTATCCAAGAAGAAAAAATCTGGTCCGCTTGTACAACAAATACAGGAACAAAGAAATCTCCATTTCTTTGACTCTGGCACAAAATGAGCTGAGTTATTTTCAGCCCCTGTAATCAGTTCTTCTGCATTGTAAAACGTCTGTGTCTGCCTTAGTAAATGTGTAACTGCAGGCTACGCAGATGTGCGGGGCCCGGTTAAAGGTTGTGTATCCATCCCTAGAACTTTCTATGCAGCTGGTGTTAAGCCGTGCTCAGGTTTCATCGAGTCCTATCTGGCCTGAGCTAATTTTTTTCAGTCCCGTCCCGTCCCGCCCCCCCCAGCCTGTGATGTAAAGTAGCTTTGCGCAATGCCACTGCAGACATGTAGAAAGGGCCCTCCTCTGGAAAGGGCATAAATCCACCCGCACCCACGCCGCACAGCTCCAGGGGGAAGAGGTGTTGGAAGAGCCTGCCCAAGGGGGGACAGCATCCGAGGGGCAGCACACACCAGCACAAGTAAGCACACTTACTGGATTTGCTTTGAATGCCAGTTTTTCAACTCGAGCTTTCATGTTGTTCTGAAAGGCTCCGGGCTGACTTCTTTAGGGAAATAAACCACGTTTGCTTTCCACAGATCAAGCTTAGTGTAAGTGCTGCTCCTCTTGCTTCTGCTCATGAGAAAAGAGCTGACATGATGGCTCTGGCAGCCATAGAAAAGTAACCACCTGGCACCAGGGGTTACTTTTACCAGGGAAAGCCACTTTGTGGCTTTCTGGTTTGTTTTCCTGAGCTGTCCCAATGCAGGAAATGCAGAGACTAGACTGGAAATGCACTAACACAGTGGCTGGGCTAACTGTGAAGATGAAGTTGGGAAGACACCTGCCATAAGGAATGAAGAAGCCCTGCAGTGCTGCATGTTGCTGCTGCCAGTGGGGCTGGGGAGCTGAAGACATGTCAGGGAGCAGAGGGGACAGCAGCACCGGCTGCCACTGCCTACACACTAATTTAGAGGATGGAGTGGGAGTTACTGGGGAAGAGCAATCCTTGGATGAAGGCACAGGGCTAGACATCCTCCTCTGCATGCTTCTAGGGAGCAAATAGTTTCAGGCCTGATCCACAGGCATCCGCTGGGAAGATGCTCAGACATCCTGAGGGGCCATCACAACAGCAGAAACTCCATTTGCAAACCAAGATGTTAGATAGAAGCCTCCAGCCTGGGAATGTAGATGTGCACCTTAACAGGCATATGTACTTAGCAAGGTACAGATAATTACCAAGCATCTGTGCATCTCAGTTTTTGTATTTGCAAGACAGTGGTAATCTGCAAACTGGAGTATTATTAGGTATGAAACACCTGGGGTCTCTCAGTGAAGTGAATATGGTTATACATTCTAAATCAGTCTGGGAAGATGACAGGTCTTGAATGGTTGGATTTAAACCCAGACACTTCCACTCTGTGTAAATTAAAGTGTTGGTGAGATGGACATTGCATTGTGTCCTCTTCAAAAGGCTCAGGCTACCAGACG
The DNA here is from genome assembly GCF_000708025.1 of Charadrius vociferus. Classification (NCBI taxonomy): domain Eukaryota; kingdom Metazoa; phylum Chordata; class Aves; order Charadriiformes; family Charadriidae; genus Charadrius; species Charadrius vociferus. Next base: position 192,839 of record NW_009649927.1, read on the forward strand.
TAATACCTGACAGACTAGCGCGACTCAAAATATCTTGGAGAAAGAAGGTAGAGAGCAGAACTCTGTTACTGGCAAGGCTGTTAGCATTTTGCCCATTCAATGAGCTCTGCAGAGCTTGGAAAGTGCAAAAGAGGGTGAAGAGAGCTACAGTAAGCAAAAAATAACTAGTGGAATAAAAATACAGCTCCGAATAACAGGGTTTTGGCCAATTATAAGTGTTACAGATGCATAATTTCCAATGCATTAGAATTTCAAATACACAAATACAAAGTTATATACTAGAGCTCCAGGGAAGGTAGAGCAGAGCTGTGTCCTATTCCTGTCAGATATAGGAGAAGTGGTAATTATAAAAATGCAAAATTTGTCAGTGTGTTTGCACACATGCATGTATGTATGCATGTGTATGTGTGCCCATGACTGTCTCATTGCCAATATGCACCAGATCCTTTGTGCCAAAACACCAGTGACATCCACATCCAGTAAAATTCTCTACTTCTTGTCAAGAAAAACAAGAGGTCTTTTTGTGGTCTTTTACTGCAGCAGACTGCCTGTACAGTAGAGTAAAATTCAGCTTACTCCTTCTAACTCTGTATTCAGATAAAGAAGGTGCTATGAAAATGGTTTCAGTGTTAGCACATTTGTATCAGGAAGACTTGAACGTGTTTACCTAGAAACTAGAATGAATGTTTGCACTGGGCTATGAAAACATGAAATGCTCTGCTAGTGCCAAGTACTGTGCTGACTAGACATACAAAACGGGATCACTCAGTGGTCAGACCTTAAGAGACCTGGTTTCCAAACCCACTTCCCGCATAACAGCAGGCAAATCGCTTAGCCCATCCACGTGTCAGCAAGATTTAGTGCAGCAGTTTGCAGACAGAGCTCTGACCAGGTCCCAGGAGCGATATCCTTGCATCATTATAATGTTTTGCCAGAACTAGCACACTCTCATTTGCAAGCCTCACTAGTCGGAATGCACAGCCGTATTTCTTCTCGTGCTAAATCATTAGGGTACTGCAGCGGGTAACAGAATCAAATCTGTGCTTAGAATTTCCCCACCTGCCACCATTGAGACCAGTGGCCATCTCACCCTGGGCTTTTCAGTGGGCAGTCAGACCAGCCAGCACCACGCACTGAAATTCCTGCCTTTGTAACTCCAACACAGCACTAGCACCTCACCATGCAAGTGAGACAAACTGTACTTACATCAGGCTGATCACTCTTCTTTCCTCCCCTCTTTTTCTTTCAGCAGACACTGTGGAAGCAATTTTTCAACATGAACCTGGGAGCAGATCTTCTCTGTTTGTTGGCATGCCTCACCGCAGTGACTTGTGACCGGGTCTACGTCCACCCTTTCAATTTGTTTTCTTTCAACAAGAGCGCCTGTGAGGAGCTGGAAAGCCTGGTCCAGGAGGGAAAGAAAACTTTTGTCCCTGTCTCCATCGAGTCCCAAACTACACCCACCTACGAAGATGACCTGAATGACAGGGACAAGCTGGAAGCCCTGAGCCTGAGTGGCCGGGGAAGGCAGAAACTGAGCTATGTGAAGGACTTTGTGTACGTCCTGGGCGTGCGGTTTTACAGCAAGCTGCAGGAAGCACGGCGGGGCCAAAATGTGCTCCTGTCCCCAAGCAGTCTTTATGGCTCCTTGGTGTCTTTCTACCTGGGCGCCTCAAACCAGACAGCAGCTGATCTGCAGGGTTTGCTGGGATTTGTTCCCCCATCTGGAGACCCTGACTGCACCTCTAGGGTGGACGGACACAAGGTTCTTTCCAGCCTGAGGATGATCGAAAACCTCGTCAAGAGCAGGGATGAGGATCTGCTCTTTTCCAAGACACTTTGCCTGTTCTCTGCCCCCGGCGTACCCCTATCCCAGCTGTTCGTGCAGGACTTGCTCCCCTCTGCTGATGCTCTCTACGCCCGAGCCGTTGACTTTACAAACCCAAGCGAGGCAGCAAAGCAAATAAATGCCTTTGTGGAGGCCAAAAGTGAGGGCCAAAGCCAGTGCTTACTGACAGACATCGATCCATCTGCAGACCTGCTGTTTGCGGTGGATGTCCGCTTGGCAGGTACGAGGCAGCAGTGGTTGTTTCAGGGGCAGGTTGGGTGGAGGACAGGCAGCGGGCCTGCTCCTGGGAGGGAAGCAAGGTCTCACGCGGCAAAAGGGAAGGGGTCAGATGAAAGGCTGGACTGCTGCCCCATGTACAGTGCCCTGCTCCCCACCGCTGTGCCGGGGGTCCAGCCTGCACTCTGCCACAAGCCAACAAGGGTAATGGGTAGGAGGTGGAGGGAGATGGCATCCAAGAAATTTTCCTTGTCCAGGAAGCTAAGGATTAGGAAAGGTGTGGGAAGGGGAATAAAAGAGGATTGTGCAGCGTTTCTGACTGCAAAGGAACTAAAAGTCATGAGGGGCCTCCACCAAGAACGATCAGGAAGTAGGTTTAAAGCAAGCCAGGGAAATACCTTTCCTCAGAACCTGCATTTCCCCAGAGGAGCTGGGGCTCATAGGTCAGAGGCGCAGATGCAAGAAAAGCTAAAAAAATACGGACATAACTCCTTTAGTGGCTATTAAACACAGAAGTCTGGAGGCAACTTCTGGCTCAGGAAGCAACCAAACAAGCTACAAGTTATGGAAGCAGGGAGCATATACAAAACTAGAAGAATTAAGGCAACCCCTTATTTACCTAGGGCTGTTCCATGCTGCTGCTCCAGAAATCTCCCTGTACCACAATTGAGCCTCCTCTTCTGACTGTAGCTGCTTTTCAACTTTTCTTGCCACAGAATGCAGTACTGGAGATTACACGCTTTAAGACAGCTTGCCTACCAGTCACTGTATTTCAGAAGACTTGCAGTGAGCTGTAAGTTTCTAAGCAGGCCTCTGCTGATAAAGGTGGAGCTCTGGTGCCCATGAAATACTTTTGTGCCTTTAACTTCCCACCTGTAAACTGGGTATCAGGTTTTCTTTGCCTTTCATGGGTGCTGTCATTAACTGACCTCAGCTCCTCAGGGTGCTGTGAGCATCACCCTTCTCTTCAGTGTAAGGTCTAGCGTAGAGATGATACTGCAAAAATAATTCTCATGTTACAGACCTGGGCATGTCACAAGAGCAGAGTTTTCCTTTAGCAGCACAATTTGTTCCTCTTCTTATGTATTGGAAACTTGTAATTTTATTATCTTAGGAAGATATGCTCGAGGGTCTGAGTCTCTGAGTCAGCTCTGCTACCTTCTCTCTCTCAGAAGGGTGCACTTGAGATGTTGTAGTCTCCACACATGGGATGGAGAAAATTGGCTCAAGAACAAATGAATTAGATAAGCAACTATCTTCTAATAAACCCAGGAGATGACTTCAGCATTTGCTTTGCCATTTGGTTGCAGAGGGGCAACCATGACAGCTGATGCTGTCATGTTCTGTGTCTGTCCCTATAGCTGCAGAGAGAAAAAAGTACATTTTTTTGATCTGAAACACATTACAAATGCTCCTGAGATGATATCAACAGCCATAGGAGTGATAAAATTACAAAAATCCATACAAAACCACAGCTAATGTTTCAATGGTCTCAACTGTTTATTGCTTGCACACTGCTGTTTTCACATTTGTAGAGCTGCTGTTGAGCAGGCGCTGCTGTTGAGCAGCCACTGCCATTTAGAATCCAGTGCAGAACATCAGGCGCAATTTTTACTGACAGACTACTTTTTGGGGGGGAGGAGTTGCAAAATAATTACAAACTAGTGAATGAAAACAGCGCTGTGGGACTGCCCAATCTTATGCACCCTTACCTTCTCCCATTTAAACTCTCTTTTGAACAGACAACCCTCAACAACTTCAGTTTTAACTAGAAATTTGGTAGGATGCTTTTTGCTGTTTTGTTGGTTTGTTTTTTTTTTAAGTAAAAAGTCATAGCTTTCCACAGAAAGTCATCCTCTCATTAAGCTTGTCAGGCTGGCATAAAGCCTGTACTACAGAACATGGAGATCATCACCTGAAGCAGAGGTCCAACATTTCTGTCCTGTACTCCCAAATCAGCCCTGCAGAGTACTCTTTTACTGTCCCAGGCTACATCTTCACTCTGTGACCGACAGCCTGTTTCACTTCAGTTATCTCCCCTATATCGTAGACACAAGTTTCTTCCCTGCTCTGATGTGGTTGCCGAAAGGTTGCCCAATCCCACAGCTTCTGTGTCCTGATGTGAGAGATCTCACTATAAGAAACCTTTTCTCCCAATGTGTCATCCATCACCTTCTATAGAAGGGATGTTCATCTTCTTCAGTTTTTCTTATTTTACATTCCAGGTGTCTGAGGCAAAAAGCAGGGTTTCTTTAGTAAATATATCTGTGATGCTGTAAGAAACAAATAGCCATATTAAGACTACTAACATATTTTTAGGGGAATGCACACCTAGTTATACATTTGAGGACACAAACGTCCAGACCCTCACCTAGCAGAAGGCCACAGGGAGCCCTTTCAAACACAGGGGTGCCAATTTGTCATGGTTCACGACTGGCACAAGATTAGTGGACTCAGTCCCAAAGTCAATAGCAGAGCTTTGAAATGTTGCAATATCTTTCCCAAGACTATTTAAAACCAATTACTATCCCACCTTGACACATCTAGCTATCTGAATGCTCAATTCTTTTGTTTCCTTTTATTTAACTCTGTTACAGTCTTGACTTTTGCTATCCTGTGAGAATAAATTCTGCAGGTTATACAGATCCTATGGAAGTGGTTTCTTTCTGCTTTCTGCTTGCATCCCTTGTTCTTATAAAATAAGAAAAAAAAAAAAAAAAAAAAAAAAAAAAAAAAAGAACAGATCTACTTCCTTATTCTTTGGTTTGCTTACACCTTTCACATCTCCTACCTGCTGCTTCTTTTTGGTGAAGTTACAGTAGATGAAAGTTTCTAAATGCTCTTTATATGCAAGATCATTTAAGAGGCAAGCGTTCCTATGCAAAACCACTTACTATATATTAAATATGTTAGGGTCCAGCATTTATTTGGATTTATTGGAGAATAGACCAGTTAATGGTACAGCTAGACCAGCTCCTATCTATACCAATACTAAATACTTCAATGCACGGTGGTCTGTTGTTTGCCACAACATACACATCTGTTATTCCCTAATTCCACTCAACCGCAATTTCGAGATTTCTGATCTTCGCCCTTCTCGCTGATGGCCATAGTTTCTTTGATGCCAACAGGACTATGTGCCTAACTGGGCAGCAGGATTGATCTCTGGGGCAGTGAGCAGAGAACATGTTGAAATCCAAAGCTGCACAGCAGCAGCAGGAGGTGAGAGCAAGGCTTCCCATACTTGTGAACTGGGTAAGAAATTTATATTAAGGCTTAGCAAGCATTCAGGTATGTCCTTTTTAACCTCCTTGGCTCAGTCAACACTTCAGTGTTATGCTTACTGCCTTCCTTGTTGCTTTGGTTCATAAGGTGGCCAGGGGTGAGCCCTCAGCCCCAGCTTGTGGTGGCTTCCCTCCCCTGAGCCCACCCGGCTGCCTGAGAGCGCTCCTCAGGTCAGGGCTGGCCCTGACCGATACGCTCCCAAATAGGCCATTGCAGCTGCTCAGGGGATGGAGAGGAAACCCAAGCAGAGCCTCCAGGCAGGCCTACGAGGCAACCGGGAGCCACGTGGCAGCCTGCGAAGAAGCACGCAACCAAGCAAGCGGGAATACTGTGCCCAGGAAGGGCTGCAAAGCCAGCAGCACTATAGCAGATCTGGCCGCAGTCCTGGTGGTCGTGGTCTCTGTGCCCTGGGCCAGCACCAGCCTCTGACTGATGCTGCCAGCAGGCACATTAAAGGCAGGATACGTATATTTACAGTAGCTAAACATAATTTTATATACAGAGTCCTTGTCTAATGCACAGTGCGCTGTTAAACAAACATATATACCCACTGAGGGGCAGAAGGGAGGAGTGAAGAAAGAGAAGAATCCATTCCTTCTTTCTCAATCTGTTTTTCAGTGAACGTTAAGCAAGCCTCCCGCCTCAAAGAGCCTCAGGAGTTCCAGGTGGATTCAAACACGAAGGTCTCGGTCCCTATGTTGTCAGTCACGGGGACCTTCAAGTACAAAACTGACGCCAGCGGGACTTTTTCTGTGGTGGAAGTCCCCATCAGCAAGACGGCACTGCTGGTGCTGCTGCAGCCCATCAACGGCAGCGACCTGCAGCACGTGGAGGCCCAGCTGCCGCTGCAGTCCTCGGCCTGGCTTCAGCAGCTGTCCCCAAGGTAGGGCTGGGGCACACGCAACCCCCCCACAGGGACAAAGGAGATGGGGGGGGCCGTGCAGGCCCGCCTGCTTGCTGGCCGGGGTCGGATCCTGCCAGGGAGGGTTTAAGACCGAGCACAAAAAAAAAATAAATGCAAATCGAGGGAGCATCACTCCAAAGGAGCTCGACCTCAGCGGGATCAGCTCTTTATCTTGGGTTATTTAAAGAAACGAGAAAGTGCCTGTCCATAGCTGACAAGACAGGACCCATGAATTGGGATGATCGTGGGATTAACAGTGTACTCGGGGCAGATTTAGGGTGACTTCCCATTTGGAAACAGTAACATGACACCCATCAGCCCTGTCCCTGCATACTGAGCACTTCTTGTGGCTGTTTTCATGTGCCCATTCCCCAGCACCACCCAACCACCATGCTTTCATAGGGGAGAGCAGGCACGCACTCACCTCTCTCTCTCTCTCTTCTCTGCAGAGAAATTAAATTAACACTGCCAGAGTTAACAATAGAAGGCAGCTCCGATCTACAGCAGCTTCTTGCAGATATGGAACTGCCTGCACTGCTGGGGAAGGGGGCAGATCTCAGTAAAATAAGCGACGCCAATCTAACTGTTGGAAAGGTATAGTACACATCACTGGCATTTAAAAATAATGCCTCCTGCTCGGTTTCAGCCTCTTTAACTGTATAAATTTACCTAGAATGAATCAGTTGGAGCCACGTGGGACACATGCTAGTAGGAGACTTTCCAGATGACTGAATGATAGTGAATACTTTTTAGAATATCCAATCAGCAGGGACAGGTTTGCTTTAAACTATGCAAATTTCACCGCTGCAGCAAACATAACATGCAACACAGATGAAGTTTGAGGTCTGAGCGTGCTAGGTACTTTAGGTACAAATTAGACTGCATTCGTTCCCACCTCCAGCTCAAATGCCTTCAGGCACCACAGCTGGAGTGAGTGGTAGAGACTGCAGCTACTGGGCTGTTGAGGATAATCCTCCATCACTTTGGGACTACTCCCAGAAATCACAAACGCAGAGGTGCGTGCAGCACATGCCCTTACCTGAGGACAGGCTCCAGCGTTCAAGTCCCAAGGGGGAGAAGGAAGAGCTTGAAAGAGAGGGCTGTCTTTCATAAAAAGGCAGCAAACTATGTTCCAGAAGTATAATTCAAGTGTCTTTACTTTTATTTAATTTTATTTTTTAGAAGGTGTCCTACCTTGGAAGTTCTGTCAGGGGCCACAAGCATACCAGGATTTCATCCAGCCTAAGTGTCCAAGCAGCTGTAGAGCTTTTTCACATGTATGGAACAAGTACTCCAAGGTCTTTTTAAACATCCATGGAGTCCATCCTGTGCTGCTTACAGCTGATCTAAGTTACTGATTACTTCATGTGCACTTAAACCCTCATCTGTCTCTTCACAATCATGCTCTGATGACTCTGATTTACTCATATGTTTTGTCTTACAGGTAATAAATAAAGCGTTTTTCAAACTGACCAGTGCTGGAACAGATCAGCCAGAAGACCCTGCAGCACAAAAGGAAGATTTGGTGTTCCTGGAAGTAACACTGAACAAGCCGTTCCTTTTAGGTGTTTTTGAAGAGAAGTCAAGGGCAATGCTTCTCCTTGGCAGAGTGACAAACCCACTGCACGGGGTTTAAATGCAAGCGTGGGGGATGGGGAGGGATGGGAATGACGCACATTTCCCATCACCTTTTTCTTATTCATCAGCTCTTTTTATGATCTTGTTGAGTGCTCTACTTAGTTTTGAGATGAAGCAGGTAGTGTTTGAAATATAGCTTTTTGAAAGCTAAAACATTGCAGTATTTCATCCTTGTTCATCTGTTACACGTGAGGTGACTCAAGCTCTTCCTCCAGCTTCTCTTCTTTCCTTATTCCCGCTTTGTCTCCCCCCTTCTGCCCCCAGCTCCCTTTTTTGATGCAGCGCGGACAAGTAGTAGCCAGCAGGGCATTGACTTAAAAAAATAGTTTCAGAAGCACAAGCAGCATTTACTATGGAAAGGTGTAGAAAAGGACCTCTTCATTCCTTAAGAGGTCACTTTTGAATTTTTAGTTTGGTCAGTTTTGCAACAGAGACCTCCTTTTTTACAGTTTTACAATTATCCACAGTGATTTCTAGCTTCATCAGCAACATTTTCCTTTAAAATGCTGCCAACAGCATGGGCAGGCTTCGCTTGTCCCACTGAGACAAGATTTTTTGCCTTGGAAGCAAAAACACATTTAGAGGAAGTTTCTTCTTTCTGCAGCCCAGATGGATACATTAATTTCTTAACTCTATGGAGAAGCTAAAAATAGGGTTTGGTAGCATTAATGAACTGTGATGGATAAATTCTCGTAGCCTGACAGAATTATATCCTATTTCTTTTACGGGGAAAAAAAAAAAAAAAAAAAAAAAGGCCTATTACTCTAATACAATTCCATTCCTTGGATTACTTTCTAACCTGAGCGGCATTTATTACAGCCTTATAGTGAAAGAGACCATTATTGGTTAGAGCCCAGATCCATAAACTTTAACATATCCAAACCATATGTTCTTAAAAACCAGTATTAATGGCAATAATCTATACTCGTATAAATGGTGTATGTGCTGATACACATGAATAAAAAGGTTTCAGTGGCCCAATCCAACTCTTAACAGAGTCACGTAAAGGTTTGAAACATTAAACTGGAACAACTTATGAGGCGACTCTTGAATTAGGAAGTGCGGAACTGGGAGTGAAATCTTGGTACTAAGGAAAGCCTCTCAGTGGAACAAGGATATTCCACCTCTCATCTCTAGATTTGTCCTTAGCACTGACGGCGTTTAGAAGATAACTGCAAACCTCTTTGCTACATGATGCCAGATGTATCCTAGAGAGCACGTTAGCTCAGTGGCCCAAATGTCTATCTAATCCAAACCCACTAATGCCAGTGGCTTGCTATCGGTGATGTAGATACATGACAGATCCTTCTGGCTTAATGGAAAAGACTAATAAATAACACAACTCACTCTCGAGAATACTAGGGTTTCCAGTGCTATGATATAGCATCCATGTATTTATCTGATTATACTGTATGTATTCCAGGTGCTCTAACATCTAAATACTGTACTTTTATTATACACAGAAGCAATTAACTATAAATATGTAGAGATGGAAAGATGCAAATAAAACCACTTCCAAGTTGCTTTGCCACAGTTCAGTTGGCTTTACGTCCATAACTACATCCCTTGTTCCGGCTTCTGAAATTTGCTCCCAGTCAGATTTACGTTTTTTAAGATGGTAAATTGCAAATTATCATGCAATACAGCCAATGTTATAGCTGTAAGCATGAAAGAAGCAGCTTCCAAGTGTTCACACTAATTTAAAAGTTATGCCATTTACTCATTAAAGTCAGAAGGCAGAATCAGCCACAAATAAAATTTCAGACCACAAAATCTCCCATTTCTATGATGAAGATGGAGGATAACAAAAGGGAGCCCCTGGCCACACTGCCAGGAAGTTCTGGGACAAAATGCCATTATTCACAGGTGGGGGCTGCACGCTGTTGGAGGGCTCCATACCCTCTTCAGTGATTACAGGCACAAACCCAAACAAACAAATCCCACCACCCACAAAACCAAACACTTTTCAGAAAAGAAACTTTGTGGTGAAGAGCACCTCTCCACTGACAACCTGGAGAAGAAAAGGAAGGAAGAAAGGGCCGAGGCAGGGAAGTAAAAGTATACTGACCAGAGCAAGGAACTGGAAGAGATAGGTGCTGGAGCAAGTGCTACAGTACCAGAAAGATAAGCTATCTGCACGTGTACCCAATCTCCTAGGTATTAAAATGGTAAAAAAAAAACCCAACCCAACCCACAAAAAACCCCACTCCAAACTCCCCCAACTAAATATACTCTCTCGAGCCTTGCTTCTGACATAAATTTTACATCTAAAATTTTTACGGTATTTTATACTCTTCACTCTCCTCCGGTGGTCTCCTCCAGTTCCACCAAAGTCCTCCACCAGGCACACAATGATGCACACTCCAAGCATCCGAAGCATCATTCACTCCCTGAGGTCTCAGCTGCAGCTGCTCAAGAGTCTAGAGAGTGAAGCACCTAAAATCATGCTCTAACAGACGGGAGATTTGGAGAAAGCAAACAAAGACAAGGACAGGCTTTTTAAGCTTCATTAAAACAACACAGTTTATCCCCAAACACAGCTGACAGTTAGGCTCATAAGCTTAAAAAAAAAAACCCAAAAACCTACGCAGTTTGTTTCCTCATCCCTTCAGTTCAAGCACGAAAATACAACTGCTGATGGAAAAAGGAGAGTAAATATTCCTCACTATTGAGTGGTCCAGCCAAATACACATATTGCTAATTATCTTTAGGTGACGAGGTTAAAACAGTCTCGTCCACCTCTGGTATAACCCACAAACTTGAGAATCCAATTACCATTTTAAAGAAAAACATGCCACCAACTCTTTCCAAGACATCTCTATCAGAACACACTTACTTAAGTGGTAGATCCTCTCCTCCTGACAGATCCACAGTATTTGAAAATCCTAAAATTCATTTTACCAAAGACAAAGCCAATACACACCTCTTGTTTCTTTCATCAGGGGTAACACAGAAGTTTTTAACTAATGTGTATTCCACTGAAAGAAAATCAAATGCTATTCAAGTGAATAAAAATAAAAGACGGGGAACTGACATAAAACCAGTGATGTCGACATTTACAGCAATCACAGGACCATTCAATAATTTTGATTTGCTATACAATGTTATTTCCTGCCCCGAAATTAAAGCTGGTCTTCAATGGAAAAGAACAGAATTCAGCCCTTATACTCAGCAAGCTGATGACAAGTAGGAAGTGTTGTTACTGCAGGGAGGTGTGGGAAATCACGTGCAACAAAAGGGCAAGTAAGCTTTTCGTGTCTTTTTGGTTTGGTACACAGATTGCATCCTTCTCTCTGATTTTGGAGGATGCAAAGCAACCTGTTCCATCTTCAATCACTAGTATGCAGAGATCTCAGAATCCGCTACTTTTATGAAAGCTATTATAGAAATTTAGATTTATAGAGCTACACACCTTCCAAATTAAGAAGTTGCACAATGCACTTACAATACTACAATCACAATCTCAGATTACAACTTACACGTTCATTTTATAATAAGAAAACATTGTCGAAAACAGCAGCAGCTAGTGGTAGCAAGATGTCTGTAATTCTGACTCTTAATAAAAGCAAATGAAGAGGTCACAGCCCCATCCAGCCTGGCCTTGAACACCTCCAGGGATGGGGCATCCACAACTTCTCTGGGCAATTTGTTCCAGTGTCTCACCACCCTACTATAGACAACAGACTTGTTGCTCATAAGCAGCAAGAGTTACGTTCATTCAGTAGTGTGTCCCTAAGCCCTTGGCTGGCTGAGGATCCCCTGTCACTGAACAAAACCAGTAATTTGACACCCAGCAAGTTGGTTCACTTTGCTGTTTTTCTTCAGCAATAAATTTGGATGCTCTCTCAATGTGTATGTTGCCATGAACAGAGAGATGCTAAGCAAGTTAGAAGAGCCAAATCCTGCTCTTCATTATTCAGATTGAATTCAAGAAGAACCGACATGATTTTAAGCAGTAGTACTTTCCGCACTGCCCCCTTCATAAAATTCATTTTAGAAAAGTCATAATAATCACCTATGCTAATCGCTTCAAAAGCACAGTGAGAACATAGTTGTGTCTTCTCAACTAAAATATGGTTGATTCTCCAACAGTGAGGAATAAAAACCTTGCTGCTGTGAAAGGTTTGCTCACTGCATCTTCAATGCTACATAACAGCCATGTGCTATGAACTCTGTTTCTCTAAGAATCTGGAAGACTTGCATCATCTTTGGCTCCCCCATTAAGACCCAAGCTCTCTAAATACTTTAGGGAGAAATGGGTATTTTTAATTAATAAACATGAACTAGAATTCCAGTGTTAAATTTTCACAGGGTGAAAAAACCCAAACAAACCACAAACCCACAAGCAAAACCTTCTTTCACTTACACAGGGCATTCTCCCATTTAAAAGCCTCAAATTCCCCTCCTGCTGTCCCCAGACTGTGTTATCTGTCCATCACATATAAAAGAGAAGTGTCAATAGGCAAATCACTCTAGGTTCAAGAGGGGTCTTTGTTAATCTTTCTACCATTTAAAATTCTAATAACACTTTCAAATTTCCTCCTACATAAAGATGCACCTTCTCTGAAGTTACAAGAATTCTACGTGTATTCAGTCATAATATTCCCCTGAATTCTAATAAACAATATAATACAAATCAGAAATATGCCAACTCTGAAGGTTCTAGCTCAGTGAATCAAGTTTTAGTTTGAAGGCAAACAGGTAGCCTGAATGTAACAGCCAGTAAGTTAGATACTGATACTAGAAATTATTTTTGAAATTTGAAGTACTTTAAGAGCTTTCTTTATGCAGCACTTCTCACCAACAAAGTCCACGAAAAACCAAATCAATAAAATGAAAACATTCATAACCCAAACAAGAGCTAATCGTATCCCATGATGAGGGAAAGCAGGGAAGAGCAAGGCAGTAATAAGAAATATCAGGTTCCTATTCCTGTGAGCACTTTGTTTATTCCAGAGGAGCTGGAATAAAGGCGCTTTGAAAGCTTTTGACAGCCATCAATGCATACATTTGATTCAAAAACATACGGGACATCATAAGTTAGGAAGACAATTTATTACATATTATTTTCATCATATAAGTTCATTCTTCTACATTTTAAGTTGTACAACAAAAATAAAAAACCATTTTCTTCCACTTTTATTCTACAGTAGAAATTTTAGAACTTTTGATTGCTTTCCATATAATGGAAACCTATGGTAAATTCTCAGTCTTTTGGTGAAACAAGCCTGTCTTGACAGAAGATGCACTGATTTGTTGCTCAAGATACATTAGGAAGCACTTCATTGCTACTTATTTGGTGAAATAAAGAAAAGTTAAATTCTCTCTCTTTCTTATGGGGACATTGTTTATCTTAAATCACATGCTTTCAAAAATATCTAGGATTGCTCTGCTGTAGCCTGATCCTTGGCAGTTAGAACCAGCTCTGTAAGGGCTGTAAAGCTTTTTATGCTGCTTGTTTCCAGTCCCATCTTTCGTATCTAAAAAGACACAGAAGAAACATTAATTTTCTTTAAAACATCCAAAGCTCATTAATTATTCTCATGAAAACATTTAGCAAAAGCATATGTTTTGTCCTGCATTGATGTGCAGCATAAAACCACAACTGCATATACAGCACACTACAAAAAACCCACGTGTATCCAGCTTTGCTCAGTTAAGTCTTTCCAGTTAATGTAGTGTCTTGCATGAAAATATTTGACCATCTTCTAGGCAACTTGTAACTAAAGTCAGTTGGAAGTTTTCCAAAGAAACAGTCAGAAAGAGAAACTTGGCTGGAAGTTTATTTTTAATGCATTGATTTCAATTGAAATTTTTTCAAACCCCAAATGAGGTTTCTGGGCAAAACTTTCAAGATAAACATGAATACATCCAAGAGCAGCCAACAGCATGATGGTGAAAGCATTTCAATAGGCTGCAAGAGCCTATGGTCCTAGTCTCAAACTTCCTGGGGGATGAAAACAACTCTACAAATAGAGAGGTTGCTACGAGTCTTTTCTTATCCAGGAAATCTATTGCTCTGACAATTAGAAAAATACGGCCGTGAGAAAACTAACAGTGCACTGAAAAAGAAAAATCTGGATATAAATAAAACCACAATGAAATGATTCTGAAAAGGTGTTTGCTGCTGGAACTCTCTGTAGTGTTCACATGTACCAAAACAGCTCCTAAATGATTATGAATAATCTATCCCAGTTCACCTTAAATCCACATTGCAGTGATGTTAGTGCACATAACAGGAATAAAAGAACAAAAGCCCAACCCAGCCAAAAACTGCCCAATAATAGTTTTTGTTAGTAAGATTTCCATACTTCCACCCAAATCTTCTTCCTTTGTGATGTCTCAGATACAAGAAAAGCATTTGCTCACACACAGACAGACTTTATCTACCTGTTATAATGTAAGAGCATCTGCTCATAAACAGGACTGATGACAGCTGCTTGACAACTAATGATACAGACCTACACTTGGAGGTTTGTTTATTTCAGTGTATAGTTTTCAGAAATAAATGAGGACAAAACAGTATGCTTATACAATTTGATGTAGCTCCTGCATACATTTCCTGGAATATTTTCTTCTTTTATTTGTTTCGTTATTTAAGGTTTCATATTTGGCACCGAAAGGAACTTACACAGCACAACAAATAAGGCTAACATCTTCAAAGCTCTTGGGAACAGACCCTTGAATATGCAGTAAGTCAAGGCTGGAACTACCCAAAGAGAAAACAAACAAAAGCAGGGCCATAAAGATGTTTCCATCAGAGCTAAGGAAGGTCCCTGCCCTCTGATCTGTCCACACAGTTTCTGCTTTGTGCTTCTAAGCACCAAGCAGGACTTGAATTTTGAATAGTAAGAAATAGAAGTTTTGCATTTGTGTTAAAAAGGACAGGAAAGGTCGCATTGCTCGAGTAGTATCTACAACCACCAAGGTCTCAAGTCACTTCCATTATGCAGATGGGAAAAAAATAATGCAAAACCCCCCCAAAAACAAAACCACACCAACAAAGCTTTCAAGACGAAAAAACTAAGCCAAACTTCCCTTTCCTTCTCTATATCACTCCTTTCCAAAAACAGTACAAGAACTTATTTCTCGTAACTTACTTGTTCTCCGAAATACTCGACATCTAGGGCCAGCTGCAGTCGGATTTTGTTATCATCACTCATGCCCCCATTTGTACCAACAGGGTTTGAAGCTACATTTCTTCTGGCTTGCTTCAATCTTTTTAGGCTCTCTTCCATTTTCTTAACAGAACTTAGCACATCAGATACAGTTTCATAATACCTAAATTAAGGAAGATTAACAAGAAAGAAAAAAATTACACTGTTACAGAAAAGCCTACTTCGTATATCAGCACATCACTGGCCCTGAGAAAAATGCTGAACAATGCTGGGAGGAATGGTTTTCCTTGCGAGGCAGCTATTTATGTTTCCATCATTATCAGTTAGAAGCCACCTTCTCATCACAACATTTTGGACCTGTTCGAGATGTTTAAACTCAATAGAGACCAAGCAATGCAATCGCTCAATTTTAAACAGTCTGAATTAGCCTCTATTTAGAACCAGCAGAGCGCTAAGTAGAACTCTTTTTATAAACAGGACAAGAATAACAGCCTGACAGACCAAAAAATACATCATTTTAGACAAGTTCTAGAAGGGTCCACGTCTACAAGAGCATGCAAGTGCACACCAGACAAAATCTACTTCTAAAATGAAGAAACTGATCTAAACAGGACTCTCGGAAAGTTGGCAAGAAAAGCCAGAACACTAATGCCAATTTAGAAATGGTATAGATGGAATAAAACATCACTTCCCACATACTGGCATCCATATTAAAGAAAGCATAGAATCAAACAAGGTAACAAATCAACTAATCAAGAAAATTTTAAAAAGCCTTATGGACTGAAATCTCATGCCTAAATGGGAAGGGCATAATACCATGTAAATTAACTAACAGATGCCCAGGACTGTGAGTTGTTAAGAATAGCTAAGAGGAGAAAATAGAGCAACAACAGGAAATTAAAGGATCCATAAGAGAAGTGACCAGACTGAGCTATGTTCTATAATTTGCTAAAATCTGTAACTTTCAAAGAGCCTCTCCATGACAGTGATCAAACTATTACTGTAAGAATTAAGAAAGCTGAAAGAATCTTCCTAATGCTTACTTTTAAACAGGGAGGCAACAGAAAGGAGGCAAGCTTTCTTAAGAGATAATTAGATAGGAACGGCTAGAGAAAAAGTGCTTGCCAGTGCCGTGGAAACTGTTTCAAGATACCATTCTGCAAAAAGTAAAAGTATATGAATAAAATTCAACAATGCATTCTCTTCACATCTTGGTATTTCCCAGTCCTCCTCACTTGTGAAGACTTCCTACTGCTGTACTTAGAAGTTCATCTGCCATTAAGCAAGTTTAGATCTCAGTGATTTTTAACCAGAGTTTATGCTCTTTTCTGTTTTTCCTCATTTGGATGTAAGAAAATATTATCACAGCAGGAAATTAAATTATTTGCCTCTACATTGTCAGTGAAGAAACTACAAGACTACTCCATTTAAGAAATTCAGTTTCTTTGTTTCTTCTCTCGTTTAGGGAGGATAAGACATTTTAAAACAAATTGACAAAAACAGTAACAACAAATTATGAAAAGAGGGTGGGGGCAATCCCAAGCACAAATACAGGCTCGGCGGGCAATCGATTGAGAACAGCCCGGAGGAGAAGGACCTGGGTGTGCTGATTGACGAGAAGCTTAACGTGAGCCAGCAATGTGCGATTGCAGCCCAGAAGGCCAACCGTATCCTGGGCTGCATCAGAAGTGTGGCCAGCAGGTCGAGGGAGGTGATTCTGCCCCTCTACTCCACTCTTGTGAGACCCCACCTGGAGTACTGCGTCCAGCTCTGGAGTCCCCAACATCAGGAGGACATGGACCTGTTGGAGCATGTCCAGGAGGGCCACGAAGATGATCAGAGGACTGGAGCACCTCTCCTAGGAGGAAAGGCTGAGACAGTTGGAGTTGTTCAGCCTGGAGAAGAGAAGGCTCCGGGGAGACCTTATTGCAGCCTTCCAGTACCTAAAGGGGGCCTACAGGAGAGCTGGGGAAGGACTTTTTACTAGGGCATGTAGT